>NC_064849.1:47604501-48204501 GCF_024139225.1 Suncus etruscus | reverse complement strand
AAGAAAGCAAGAAAGAAAGAAAGAAAGAAAGAAAGAAAGAAAGAAAGAAAGAAAGAAAGAAAGAAAGAAAGAAAGAAAGAAAGAAAGAAAGAAAGAAAGAAAGAAAGAAAGAAAGAAAGAAAGAAAGAAAGAAAGAAAGAAAGAAAGAAAGAAAGAAAGAAAGAAAAGAGACAGACTGAGAAAATGAGAGACAGAGAAAATTAAAGTGTCTGTGGTGGGGAGGACAAAGGGGAGAGAGTAACTAGTAAAATTGGTAGCAGAAAGTGAAAAATGGTGAATATATAGGTGAAAATATAGGAGTAGGTACATTGTATGACTGAAACTCAACAATAGACAACTTTTATTTTGTTATTTTGCTTTTGCTTTTGGCCACATATGGTGGTTTTCAGGAGTTTCTCTGTACACAGAAATTACTCTACTTGCTATTATCAATCAGGCCCCCTCAAAAACTTTTTAACTTTGTATATTATGGTGATTTCACTAAAAGAAAAAAAAGAAAAAAGACAGATATAAAAGAAAAACATTGTGTCAGAGGGCTAACAGCTTAGAGGAGTTAGTTGGACTGAGCACTGACTACCTTCCACCTACAATATTGCTTAGAACCAGTAATCATCAGAAACAGAACATTCTTTGGTCAGATGCCTAACTATCTTAATCTATCTGGGCTAGACTTTTACAGATCTGAGGGCCTCTGTTTATCAGGATAAATATCTTTGTAATGGGATTTTTTTTCCTAAGGGAGATTATTCTAGAAGAGGAAAGAGGAGTAAAGAAGTTACAGAATCCCTGTCAGAGTAGTATTCTGCATCCAGAAGACATCATGATTGTAATTTTAAAAATTTCATAAATTTGGGGCTGGAGGGATAGCACAGCGGTAGGGCATTTTCCTTGCACGCGACCAACACAGGACAGACCCCGGTTCGATTCCCAGTATCCCACATGGTTCTCTGACCCTGCCAGGGACGATTTCTGAGTACAGTGCCAGGCATATCCCCTGAGCACTACTGAGGTGACAAAAACCCAATATATATATATACACACACACACATACATATATAATAAATATATATAAAATAAATATATTTAAATAAATATATAAATATATTTATATGTTTATAAAATATATATATGATATTTATTTATAAAAATAAAAATATTTATATATAATTATACATATATAAATAAAATAAAGATTTCATAAGCTGCCCATTCTATTTTTACTTTTATCTATCTAATTCACAAGAACTGTGATTGTCTCAATGGCATCTTTCATTTAGAAACGTGGTTTAGTGTTTCATATGATAACATATTTTTAATATTTTCTTTTTATTATAATGGTTTACAAATATGTATTTCTTTTTGTCAATCAACTTTATAACTCTAAAAACATGTGGTTAGTTTCTTTTTTCTTCAGTTTTCGCTCTCTCTTTAATATATGTCTTTTCAATATGTAGTCTTTGCAATATAAAAGGCATCTAACAATAGAAATTAATACTGTATAGTAAATACAAGGCAAAATAGAGCAAGGCAGGCAGGAGAGATAATACAGCAGGTAGGACACTTGTATACAGAAAACCAGGGTTTGTTCCCTAACAATATCCCCTAAGCACTGCCAGGAATGATTCCTGAGCATAGAACCAGGAGTAAGACTTGAGTACAACCAAATGTGACTCAATTTGTTTTCTACTTTATTTAAACATCATAGTTTGCCAAGTTGTTCATAATACAGTTGTATTAGGCATTCATTGTTACAACTCCCTACCCATCACCAGTATGACCTTCCCTCCACCATTGTACCTACTTGTCCCTATCCCCAAGTCTAACCTTTAGCAGGTATAAAATAATTTGTCTAATTTATCTTATTTTTTTATTATGACTAAATGGTTACTTAAATTATTGAACAATATTTTAATAAAAGAAAAATCTTGGGGCTGGAGCTGTGGCACAAGCGGTAGGGCATTTGCCTTGCAGTGCTATACTAGGACGAACCACAGTTTGATCATCAGGCATCAGGCATCCCTCAAGCCAGGAGCAATTTATGAGTATATAGTCAGGAGTAACCCCTGAGAACCTCAGGGTGTGGCCCAAAAAGCAAAAGAAAAAAAAATTTTTTTATGAGAGTAAACTTCATTTCTACACTACTTTGCCATCTAACTTTATGTACTTCTACAGGGTTGTCAGTATTCTGGAATTTGGAGTTGTCAAGTCTCAACTTAGTTCTGTGCACTCCAGGAAATCAAGGGCCTGTAGAACTGGGTAGATGAGTTTACATAGCAGCAGTGTAGAATGTGAGTGCTGCTTCTGGGACCTATGGTATTACAGAGTGAGTGGGAAGACTTCCTGCCCCTAGTCTCAAATAATTCAGACCTCCAATTTTCTTCACAAAAACCATTGTACTTGGAGTTTCAGTTTGTTTGGCATTTCCGTAGACATTGGTGATGAAGCACTGAAGTTGGGCAGTTGACAAGGCTGTGGCTGTGGGTTTTGGGTATGGCTATGGGGGCTACTGCAGAGGGGTACACAGCCTGCCCTCTTCCAAGAGTTCCCCAGGGCTTTCATTTGGAAGACCATTAGATGCTATGAATTTTAGTGATTTGGCTTGAATCTTTTCTGAGATTAGTCATAAATCTGTGATGTTGGGCCAATGAGTTTATGTGGTGTGGCTGTGGGATGTGGGTGTGACTCTTATATTGTTCAAAGAATTATAGGTGATGAAAATAACTAAAAATGCCATTTATAATAAAGTGACATTTCCTTTGTACAATGTTATGAACTATTATTATTCGACTATTTATGACATTTGACATCAACTAATTAACCTTAGCAATGATGACTGGTTCATTAAACTTTATTTCAAAATAGAGTCTGATTTTTCTTCCAAATTGTCACATAAATCAAAAGGGTACCAGTTTATTCTCTGAAACTGTGAAGCTAATGTAACAATTCCCACCATATGCTTTTATGTAGAGTTTTATTCCTGCTTAGATGATGTCTATCATTTGACATTGTTTAATTACTCTAAATGCAAGTTTGCTGTTAATATTTCATCCAAAAAAGCTCTTTACTGAAACAGCTCTTCATTTAGACAAAAAGTGTAACAGTTTATCATTTATTTCACTGGGAAATTTCAGGTCTTTCATTTTTTATAATCATCATGCCGATTACTTTGTGGCAATTAAAGATGATGGAACTTTGATTATGACTTTGCAACCTATGATACTCCACATAATGGATGAGTAGAAAAATATCAATAGTTACATTACATTATTTTGAATGGTAATCAATAATATTGTGGCATGCTGATATATGAGCAGAGTAGCTATCTACTTCTTCAATTCTAAGTTAACCACAACCCAGTTCAGCTGTGCTAAGAGAAAGACGCTGAGCATAACACCAACTCACATATAGAACTACTTCAAAAACAGTTTGATTATATATGATTTAAGAGTTGTAATTGAGAAAGAATTCAATAAGAAGTAAGTCAATTAATTTATGTTATTAGAGTATTCTTCAGTTTGATATATTTCAAAAGAACACAAAAGCCAGGGAAATGAGATTAAAGTGCTTGCTTTGCATGTGGCTGACTAAAATTCAATTCTCAGCAACCATGGTATCCTGACCACACTAAGAGTGATAGTTGGAGCCAGAGAGATAGCACAGCAACAGGGCATTTGACTTGCACGCAGCCAACCTGGGAGAGACCCTTGTTCAATTCCCAGTATCCCATATGGTCCCTGGAGCCTGCAGGAGCAATTTTTGAGTGCAGAACCAGGAGTAACCCCTGAGCACCATGCGGTGTGCCCCCCAAATGAAAAGAGTGGTACCTAACTAAGCATTGAGTCCCGAGTATCTGACTACTATAAATTGTGTGACAAAATATGTACCAAATAACAATATATAGATAACAAGTACCTGTTCAAAAGTCTCGGCGGGGGGTCTGAAATATTACAGCTCTGTTTACATTTAGGTAGACTAAAAGTATCCTGTAAGAAAGCCCACAAAGAACTACGCCAAATATGTTTTGTTTGGTTTCTTCAATATATTAATTCCACAGATTTCTTCTTATTTTCCTAAAACTGATCTGAGTGGACTAAAGTAATGAAATATTACTGGTTATAATTCTTGTCATTTGAGTTTCAATGTTCCAAAGTTTTGCATATTCTGTATTTTCTATATTTTGTCTTTCACTGAGTTGTACCCATGTCCATTTGTACGGAATGAATCTCATTGTATCTCATTGATGCTAGATGTCTAAAAATACCACTCTCAACGCTAACTTTTACTAATAACATACTAGGAAGACTATAAATTTTGACTTGAAAAACAAAATTGCACAAAAGTGGATCATTTTTGTGGCCAGAGATAACACAGTGGACAGGCTACTTATCTTGCAAGATGTGGACTTCAATTAATCTGAGAGCCACCCGGAGTATTCCCTGAGGCAGAACCAAGAGTAAGTCCTGAGAATTTCTGGATGTGGTCCCATTACAAACAAATAAACAAAAATAAACACAAAAAGGTTATAATCTTAGATTGAAACAGGTAAATGTATACGTTAACCAAAACCAAACAGGCATAGGAACATTGAGTAGAAATAAAAAATGATCAGACTTAAACACCAATTCCAACAGAATCGATACCCAATCTACAACAAGCTAGACACAGAATGGCCCACTTATACTAGCAGTCCGGGGTGGGGGTGGGGGAGCAAAGGAAGGGCGATATGGGATGCATACTGGGAATAGGCTGGAGGGAGGACAACATTGATGATGGGAATGCCCCTGATTCAATGTCATTATATACCTAAAATACTACTGTGAATAATTTCTAATCCACTTTGGTCAAAATAAAAATTATTATTAAAAAAAAATGAAACAGGTGTTGTATCAAAGAAGAGAAGGTTAGCACTCCCTTTACAAGGCTGGAAGAGGTTTAGGCCTGCACATGCATATGGTTAAGGCACTGCCACCTACTTTGTAACATCTAACAGATTTTTTGAATAGATCTTTTTAAATAGATCTCTAGTGTTTGTCTATAAGTTTTTGGGCTCCTCTATGCTTGCCTATGCTATACTGTAAAGAAACCATGCCTATATTGTATATAACCCCTCTTATAACTTATCTCCCCACTCCAACTCAGACTTCTATTCTCCCAAGTTCTCAATTTTGATGTTATTCCTCCCTATTTAACCCTCTTTGCTCTCAGTTCTTAACTCACTAGGAACCAAAACCATCCCCCTGCATGAACAAGATGCCATCCATCTCCCAAAGTGAAAGGACACCCTCTCAGTCCCACATCCCTTGCCCTGTCAAGAAATGCAAACACCAGTTCTGCTGATTCATTCTATGTAGCCTTTTGTCTTGCTTCCCTCCACTCCCAACATGGACTGCTTCATGCAACTGCATTCAGCTCCAGAAGACCCCCAGCTCAAGGACACTACCTGACCCCTCACTGATGCAAACCACTGTGTAGAATAAAAATGTGCCTGGATCTCATCACCCCTCCCCATATTGTTTCAAAAAACTTAATGGGGATATCTAGATTTTTCTGGTATATTTTTTTAATAGTTATACCGCTTAGTGTGTCAACTTCCAAATGTAAATTTAGCCTACTCCATCCTTTGTAAAATTTTTATTCATTTATATATATATGTACATATATATTCTTTGCTTGTTATGGTTCTGCTGAGTATGAATTCTAGAAGAAAAGTCTTGCTTGGGATAAAAGCTTAGGTCAAAATCAGGGTGCAGAAATAGTATAGCCTGACATTTTCATCACCTAATGCACCAACAGGGTAATATGGCATTGTTCCTTTTTTTGTAGGCACACTAAAATGGAAAATCTTATGTATAGAAACAAGCTCTTACCTACTAGAAATAAGAACCCACAGAGTTTATAATACAGGGGCACCTCCCACCCTGAATATTTGTCATGGGAACTTACTAGACCTCATATAATTGGAACATAGACCATCCAAGCCTGAATCCCAGATCCCAACCTTAAGGCTAAAAAAATTTCTCAAAACAGCACCAGGATTCAAATTACCCCCCTTGAAGGGAGTCTTTAATACAGCTATATTACCAACTTATGCCAGGGTTTGTTCATATGACAACCTGTAGATGAGGAAACAGCGACCATTTGCTCTATGACAGGTTGTCCCACCTGATCACCTAATGATTAGATGAAATCAGAGGTCACTCCATCCTTTGATCTGTGCAAAAAACAAGATCACTAAATATAGAAGACTGACTGACTGTAACAACTGTGACTAAGCAGAACTTCTGGAACCCTAAAGAAAGACTCTATTCTAGAGTCTAGGACCTGTGCAAGAACCAAGATCTCTATTTAGAGAAAACTGACTTTGATAACCACAACTGAGCAGAATTTTCTCTGGCAACATAAATAGACCCCAGTGTTTGACAATGAACATGGCCAGAACTTGTAGACAATCCCATGATGGTATGCTTCAAGGGTGGAGAAACCCTGTATCTCTTAGGTTAAAGAAATTTCCTTTCTAATTTTCTAAATACTAACTGTACCTTTGCAAAAAAAAAATAAAGCTTGCCATACCAGTCCCCATTTCCATTTATATTTTTCTTTTTTTTTCTTTTTTTAAATTCATATTCATGTTCTTGACAGGGGCTTCTCCCCTCTTTATTTTTTTTTCTTCAACAGAACAATAGAACATGAATCGTCTTGTTCTACCTCAAAAATTAAGGGAAAAAAGTGAATAGTAGGTACCAGAGGCAAACAGTGGATATAAAAAAATGATCAAATCTAAATACATAACCTAAAGTCAACAGAATCAAGAGACCCAAACTATAAGAAGCTATACACGAAAGTAACCTGTTATGCTGGCAGTTCAGGGCACAAAGGGTGGAGTTAAGGGAAGAATGCTGGGAACAAGGGCAGAGGGAGGTTGACACTGATAGTGAGAATTTCCCAAATTCACTGTCACTATGTACCTTAAATATAACTGTGAAAGACTTGTAATTCACTTTGATCTCAATAAAAATTAAAATACAAAGAAGAAGGCCAAGAGACTTCTAGTACAATGGGTAAGGGATGCCTTGTACACAGCTGAACAGAGATATTCATCTGAAGTAAAAGAGAAAGAATCTTGTTTTAAAAGTATTTAATGCTCTTTCTACCCTTATTTTGCTTTGAAACTGTGAGTTATTTAAATTAACCTGAGCAATTTTCTAAAGTATTTTTCAAAAATTAAGCATTTTGCATTTTAGAAAACATCATTTTTCAAAATGTGCATATTTGTACATTACTATATTAATTTCATAGTCTTTCTTGCATTAGAAAAGGTCACTGGAATGTTTTATTTCCCTAAGTCTTTAAGGTTATTTATTTCCCTAAGTCTTTAATCTATTATCTTTTACTTAAATGCCTGATAAACATCTAATTCATGTTTTCCTAAATATGTGACAAATTATCTTCAACAGGTCCCTTTTTGTACTGAAATTATTCTGACACAGCAACTCCAACTCTCAATCTTTTAATAATTGGCTGCTCACCACAATCGTAAGAATTCTTTTACAGAAAACATTTCTCCCTGTAGGCATAACTGAGCAAAGAGGAGTTACTGATAGAAGAGATATATCTTACCATAGTAATCACTCCGTTCTTTCCACAGATTCCCCAGTCTTCTTAGAAATTATTCATTTCTGCTAAGAAATCTACTAATCTCAAAGATGGATAATTGGCTTACTCTTGATGCGATAAATTGTACAATATGTTTCTCACCAGGGCATTAATTTTTAAATGGAAAATAGAATTTCAGTTGACTGTTTCATATAAGCTGCTTTGTGTTTATGCATAATTCTTAGAGATTTTTATATATTTAAAAACTCAACCACACCAGGTCCCAAGGTTCCCTTGGGAATTTCACCTGGAAATCTCTAAACTAAGCCAAACAAATACTGCTTAGGATTACTACTCACAGGGATAATTTATATCCTTCATCTACACTATTTGAGCTATTATTTTAACAGCAAGTGTACAAACAGCCAGAAATAAATAACAGAATCAAAATTTATTTTTGAATTTGTGAGAAGTAAAAAATTAAAACCAGACCACTTTTGTTCAACATACCAAATTACATTCATTAAGTGGAGTAAATGTTGTCCTGGATTATTTTTCTTTAGGCAAAAATAAATAATAAATATTTTCTGATTTAGTGAAAAAGAAATAGTATGTACCAGGTATAATGATGCACATTTGGGGATTGGAGTGGTAGCAAGGATGATAGGGCATTTTCTTTGCACATAGTGGACCCACGTTTGATCTTTGGCATCCCATATTGTTCCCAGGAGTAACCTCTGAGCACTGCCATTTATGATCAAAAAACCCAAAAACCAAAACAAACCAACCAAACAAAAAGCCCTTAAAATAAAGGTAAAATACGTATGACTTCCAAGAGAGAAGTAGAATACCTGACTCGAATACATGCAAAAGGTGTGAGTGGAGGGAGATGGGGTGCATTGGTTTTGGGAATGTTGAACGGGTGAAGTGGGGTGTTCTTTCTGTGACTGAAACCCAACCACATGTTTGTAATCATAGTGTTTAAATAAAGATATTAAAAATGAAGGAATCAGAAAAAAAAGTAAACTTTTTGGACATTAGACATTTTATGTTCTAGGTTTTGCTAGTTAAACAAGTATATTCACTATTCTAGAAGGGTAATAATTTATTGTCCCTTGCTTTTAAAATTTTGATAAAATAGACCAATGTCTAAAATAGGTAACAAAGCCAAATAGAATTATTTTCAGTTAAAAAAAAGGTTTCAATATTAGAAATTAATAAAATATATCACACTAATATAATTTTTTAAATTGTATCAATTAATATAGAAAATCATATGAATAGAAGCTCAATAATGTAAAGCTATAGGGTGATAGCTTTAACATATTGACACCAGCATTATAATTTTGTTAATGAAGCTAAATCCATTTGTGAGTCACTGGTTGACTCCTACAACAGTATTTGTGACCAAGAACATTTATAATTCTATAGTTAATTTGAAACTTGATGGTGATAAATTTCAAACTTTCAAAAAATTAAACATAATAATGCATTCGTTCACTACCTCTTGAAAGCATCATATTGGGAGCCCAAATATCTGCAAGATAAAAGTAAAATAAAGTATACACAGATAGAAATGGTAGAAATTCAATTATATTTTTCCATGACATTACTGAGGAGATGATTCCCTATCCAGAAAAAAATTATAGTGAACAGAAACTTTCTGGAACTAAATTTATTTAAAGCTAGATTATGAGATAAGGTAAATATAAAAATAAAATGTTAATACATAAAATTGATCTCATTATTTTGTATAAATATCAACATTAAATAAAAATTAAAATGTAAAACACTCTATCACCCAAAATGAAATACTTAGGTATCAATATAACAAAATATGCACATTAGATTTTATGATTGTTAAATTTCCTTTTTTTTGAGAAAAATTCATAACAATATATGATCAAAGAATTAAAGAGGGATATTTTATTTTCAAAGATAGGGAAACTATTTTTAAGAGATAAATTCTTATTATAAGTATGATTTCAATATAAATACCAGAAAGTTATTACAGGGGTATTTTTATGCATATTATTTTTTGGGGGGGTCACAATTAGTTGTACTCAGGGCTTACTCCTGACTCTGTGATAAGAGACCACTCTAGGTGGAGCTAGTGGACCTCATTATGAGTTGTCAGGGATTGAATTCTCTGGGGCACAGAGTAAGAAAAATATCACTTATATACCATCTCACATCTATTCATTAGTCCTTTAATAACAAAGTAGAGAACATAAAGGATATATATTACAAGGGAACAGATTCCAGTCATCAGGAGGCCCATTGCTATCCCTTACCCACATCAAAAGTTCAATAGCCTCATACCACTATACCTTGTAGTTTCAACATAGAATTGGGAGGGGCATTAAATAGTTAGGACATACTCATATAAAACTATTTTCAGCATAAGGACTTTCCTGTACTTTTGCAAATAAATTGCTGTGTGACTTCAAATTTTCTTTATTGTTACATATCTCATCATTGGCACAATCCATTTGGATTGGAGCCCACTCTATCTTAAAAATTATTATAATTATGAGATATAATTTGTTGCTTCAATTCCATTTTGATAAGCGAGAGACTCACTTTTGTCAAATATAGGAAATAAAAGATAAAAAAGATGATTTTCTCTTGATAATATAAAGATCTTTGACTGCTATTTTGTAAGAAAAGAGAGAAAATTCATTTTGTTTTGCAATGATAGTAAGTGCTTTCAATAAAATCTAATCTATATTATTATGCCATGACTATTATACTTCTGTTGCAATACTGATCTTAAGTGATCGCTTCTCAGATTCTTTGACAACACAGTTTTTGATTACAATAGTGCACATGAATTAAAGAAATAAAATTATGAGTAGTATAATAAAGGTTTTCATATAAATATAAATATTCATATTATATACATAAGCACATCTTATAAGAAGCCATAACAGATAACAACATTTAGTAACAAGTACAAATCCACTTCAGAAGCATAAAAATATGCAGTGTCAGTTTTGTTGTTGATTTTGTTTTTTTCCATATATTTAATTTTTATTAAATTAAAGAGTTACAGAGTTCTTGCATTGCCAAACTATGCCTGAGAATTCAATGAAAGAAATGGTACAATGGACAGCCTCATCATCCACCCATCATAGAGTATATTGATATATGTGTTTTAGGACATTCCTAGAAAGAGAACTGAGAAGAAGTCTCAAATACAGACAGGGGTGGGGGAAGAGGAAAAATTACATTCAAAAATCATGATTTCAAATTTTGACTTACTTTAAAAAACAAGTCCTTTAATATATTTCAACTTGTTACCTGACTGTTAAAATTTTGAAGACAGTGAGTGAGACAAAACTAAGATGTTTGATAAACTAGAATATGTTGAAATGGAGATAAAATAAAAATACAGAGAGCTTATAAGTTATAATCTAAAAACTTAAAAACTAAACAGAAAACAAAATTAAATTAGAAGAGAAAAAATGTCCAATGGGTTTATTCTAAAATATTTAAATTTGAAATATCAAAGTTTCAGGGCAAGTGGGCATATCTGATCTTGTCATTGTGACCTAGGAATTAGATATTTAATTTATTTTTAGTCAGCAGGAATCATTAAAGAACTGTATCAAGCATGATAGAATTTTTCTTAGGAGCAGCAATACAAAATTGACAGAGGATAGCTCTTAATATAATTTTCTGACCTTTACAAAAGCTTTTGTTAGCTGTTTTATAAAGGACTCTAATATAATAGAAGATAGAATATCATTGAAAGCAAGTCGCTTGAATCTATAAAAGATGGTTTTACTATCAAAGAAAAAATGTACTAAATGAAAGGATTTTAAACTGAAGGAGAAAAAAAATAAACTGAAGTAAGTTTGGGGGCTTAATAATGTAGACTTTTTTTTCTTTATTAAATAAATAATATATTGTGTTAGGATAGTAGAACACATACCGTATTTGCTGGCTTATGATGACCCTTCAACCCATGAAAAACTTCTTAAAAGTCTTAAAAGTAAGTTACTTCTTAAAAGTAAGAGGGGTGCGGATAACTCGTCCCTGAAGCTGGAACAAGTTTCAGCATGATGTATACCAGCATATAATATGACTCCCAACTTTTAGGAAGTTTTTCATGGGTTGAAGGGTCGTCTTATATGCTGGCAAAAATGGTATATTTATACAAACCTTCTCATTAAATCAAATAAGAATATATGCAACTACAATCACATGTGTAATCATGGTACTTAAAATATATTATATAATATAGAAAATTTACAAAATTAAATTTAAAGTTAAATGAATTTAATGATACTGAGATTGAAGATATGACATATTCTTAAATGAATGCATATTTATTCTAAATAACAGTTTTTATTATTTTGCAAATGTATTTTTACCACTCAAGAAGCAACAAGTCTAATATATGTAAACTAATTTTTGGAAAGTCAATGAAAAGGAGAGGCTTACGGACAAACTTAACTTTAAGTCATTTGAAAGGTTATAAAACAATACCAAAAATACATTTAAGGGACCAGAGAGATAGCATGGAGATAAGGTCTTTGCCTTTCATGCAGAATGATGGTGGCTCAAATCCCATCATCCCATATGGTCCCCCATGCCTGCCAGGGATGATTTCTGAGCAGAGAGCCAGGAGTAACTCCTGAGTGCTGCCGGATGTGACCCAAAAACCAAAAAAAAAAAAAATCATTTAAAATTTAATATATTCAATTTTGATATATATGAGTATATATAAGATTTCTTTACACTTCATTTTTAACATTGCTATAAAAGCAATCGAGAAAGCATATTTTAAGTTATATATTATGAGAAATTAAATTGCTCAAATTTTGTTTTCAGAATCACCTATTTTACATATACTGCAACTATTTCAGTTTTATTTAGATAAGATGAATATTAAATTACTCCATCTACAAAGCTATCATTGCAATTAAAACTTTTGAAATCTATTTTTTTATTGGCTAATAGAGCAATCATTCCACTTTGACCCAGAGGAAAAGGACTAAAGAAATTCTAAATTAATAAGACTCCATGAAAATTAAAAAATGACCAGGTAGAGGTTAGAGAGATATCATAGTGGTAGGACATTTGCCTTGCATGTGATGAACCCATGACTTATCTGGGTTCAATTTGGGTTATATATATTTTTTCCAAATTCTTTTATAAAAGTATTACATATTGAACTATGAACCAATTAGCTGCCATCTATGTTGCAATTACTTTGCCTTTAGTTTTAATTAGAGAGTTGGGATTTGCTGTGGTTTTCTTTTTTTTTTTATTGTTTCGGTTTTTTTTTTTTTTTTTTTTTTTTGTGGGTGGGGGGGAAGGCCACACCTGGCAATACTCAGGGCTTATTCCTAACTCTGCATTTAGGGATCATTCCTGGTGGGTTTCCGGGGCCATCTGAAGTATCTTGGATTAAACCTGGGTCAGTCCCATGCAATGTAAGCACCCTACCTGCTGCACTAACACTCTGGCCTTTCTTTTGTTTTTGCAATTCAGATTTTGTTTGTTTGTTTGCTTTGGGGTCACACCAGGCAGCTCTCAGGCTTTAATCCTGACTTTGCACTCAGAAATCGCTTCTGGCAGGCACAGAGGACAATATAGGATGCCGGGATTCAAACCACCATCCTTCTGCACACAAGGCAAATGCCCTACCTCCATGCTATCTCTCTGCCCCCCTCCCACACACACCACATAGTCTCTCGAGCCTGCCAGGAGCAATTTCTTTTTATTTTTTGACTTCATATATATTTATTTATTTATTATTCTTATTGCAGTCCAAGTGAATTACAATTCTCCCACAGTAATATTTGAGACACATAGTCACAATGAGTGATGGGCATTCCCACCATCTACCAGGAGCAATTCTGAGCACAGAGCCAGGAGTAACTCCTGTAAACCACAGGTTGTGGCCCAAACACCAAAAAAAAAAAAAAAATAAAAAAAAAGCTATACCTATATACTTTAAGAATTTTTGTCACTAATAATCCCTGAATTTATTATTTACAGATCACTAAACCTAAATGATATTTATTAACTATAACTTTATTATATAATTACAACTATTATAAGAATTTAAAATGCATTTATTTTCCTCCACATATAGTTAGAAAATTTAAATTATAGAAGTTAAAATGTACTTTGGAGTCAAGTTAAAATCTCCATTAATTACAGCTACCAACCATCAAAATTCATATTATTTTTTTGCCTGTATCCATATAGGTCCAATTGGGATAGTGATATCAACCTAATTTAACTGTTCTAACTTATGGGGTTATTTATATTGCCTAATCTAATCAAATATTGTATAAATGCATACACATCAGATTCTATCATACAAATGACAATTTACCTGGTACTTTATTTAAAAGTAAAACTAAGCTCTTTGGTTGCAGTCTCATAAAAGAAAAAATGAAGATATAAAGGAAAAAGGAAAATGAAGCATTAGAATCAATTATCCAGTATTGCATTAACAGTGTAGCCAGAGCTTTACAAAAGATTTTGCTCAATTTATAAATTTCATATAATGTTCAAATGGAATGTTTGGAGCCTTCCATTTTATCTTCCTTATGAGGGAGTCAAGAGATAGATTCAGAACATTTACCATCGAATTCCATCTTACACATCTTCCAGAGATGATACTAAAACCTATGTAGGTTTAAAAACCCAAACATATGGATGATTTGACTGTCCCATCTGAGTACAAAGCCAGGGTTCCCATAAATGCAGTCTTACTAGAGCAATTATCTAGATTTGGTGATCTTGGCTGTCATGCAATTCTCATTTTGCCATAACCTCTACATACCTTCCAATTGAATTAAAGTTGTAGAGAATTGCATTATTTTATTATTATTTTTGTAGTTGTATAAGATTACAATATAGATATAATACAAAAATCTTTATCCATCATACTGCTGTTGGACATTCAGGCTGCTTTTTATTGGTAGGAGGTAGCCATTTCATTGTTAATATAATTTCCAATTCTCTAATCCTAAGCAATGATGGACATTTTTTTTCTGTGCCTGTTGGCCATTTCTGTATCAGTTCATTTCTTTCCGGGAAAATGTATGCATGTCTGTATTCACTATAGAATTATTTATTACATAAGTACAGAATCTGGAAATTGCAAAACGTCCAATAAGAGATGCTAAGGAAAATGTGTCAGATGGAAAAATACTATATGATGTCTCCTGAGTATGGTATATATATAAAAAAAGGGAAGTAAAGGAGTAGTTATATCTTATAATAACAAAACCATAAAATTTTCTAACAAAACTGGATTGCCAAATGGTAGTAGAGGAGTTGGAGAGGGAGAAGAAATTTATACACCAGATTGCTGTGTAAAAGGTGGAAAAGGGTCATTGAACATTTGCTGATACTAAAGGGGAAGTAACTTGGTATCTAAAGCTCTTAAAGTTAACACTGTCATAACCATCTTACCTTAACTACAATAAATAAATGTTTTAAACTATTAATAGATAAAAATATTTTTTGTAAACCTTTTTTTTCTTCCTTTCATATGAATTGTCTTCAATGACTTTAGGAAAGTCCTCCAATTATTCTATTTCACCTTTTGTTTTCATCTTCCCTGCTCCTAGTGTTCTTTAATGATGCACATTATTAATGCTGACAGGAACTTAGACAAATATAAATCTGATGTTCTCAAAGATGACAAATATGTAAAGTCAAATAATCAGTATTTTATAATTTATTACTTAAGTACAGAGCTATTACATGGCACCTTGCTGGACTTATATAGCACAGCTCTAAGACTCAGATATTAGTTACATAACTTTCCTTTTGGTTAGGCATATACTATGTCGTTGATGTATGCAAAATTTAGAAAGCAATTTAGCATTAATGTAGAAAATATCTGTGGCATAGAAGAAAAGTATGACTGATGATAACTTTTACTGATTTATTGTCTTGTTTAGTCAAAGACCTAACAGTTGTGATTAATATAGGAATATACCAAAGGGAAAATACATTCATTTATTTTCTTTTGCAAATACCAGTTGTTGATAGGATAGTTGAATTTTTATTAATATTTATCATTTTCTACTATGTTGTGGAAGAATTATATTAATTTGTAAATTCAACAGGTACTAATCAAATATATAATAATTTGGTAAAATTAGATCTATATTCTCCCAATAACTACAATTACATGATACCAACAATATCTCTGTCTTTCTTTTTCTTAAAGCAAAAATCTTAGGGGAAAAGAATATTTCAGTGGTGTTTTATTTTAACTACCTTATCTGTTTTACAGATTTGTTATTAGCATTTAACTAAATACAATACATAGTTGTTCAGTTTGTTCTTTAGGTTCACCATCATCCACTTTTACCTCACTAAAAAAGGTCCTAACCAAAGAATGTTTTATTTAAAATTTGTTGTTTGGGGTGACACCTGGCAGTACTCAGAGGTTACTCCTGGATCTTCACATAGAAGAGAAAGACGCAGAATGGTCTCACTCATCTATGGGTTTTAAGAAAAATAAAGGACATTCTTGCAATAATAACTTTCAGACACAAAAGAGAAAAGATCTGGAAGTTACAGCTCACCTCATGAAGCTCACCACAAACAGGGATGAGTTTAGTTAGAGAAATAACTAAGTTTCTAACTAACTAGTAATGAGAATGAACGAGGGAAATAGAAAGCCTGTCTAGAGTACAGGCGGGGGTTGGGTGGGGAGGAGGGAGATTTGGGACATTGGTGATGGGAATGTTGCACTGGTGATGGGTGGTGTTCTTTACATGACTGAAACCCAAACACAATCATGTATGTAATAAATTTGTTTAAATAAAAAATTAAAAAAAAAAGAAGTTACTCCTAGCAGACTATTGGGATCACAGAAGATGCCAGAGATGGAATCTGGATTGATCACATGCAAGGCAAATGGCCTACTCACTGTACTTTCACTTTGGCCCTCTTTAAATAATTCTCATATGTTCTTCTTTCATGATATTTTTTCACCAACAAATTTGTCCCGTTGCAAGACCTTGATTTTTGCTCGTGTGCCCATTTAAACTCTGGTATATCTAAGCCCACCTATAAAAATATCACAATTCTTTAATGATTGAGTTTAAGAATGACAACAAAATATTTTATATATCTGGTAAAATATGCATAAATTAAAATTTATTATTAATCATTAAATGGTAAAATTCAGTGATAATTAAATTCACAATTGTGCAACCATTGATAAAACTAACAATAAACCAAGAGAAACATAACAGATTATCTTTAGATTTATTTCATTACCACAATGTAAAAATCATATTAAATTAAACTTCATAAGTAACTCCTCATATATTCCACATGTCTTCAGTAACAATTTTGTTTCTATAAATTTGTTGATTTATGTTATATAAATAGAATCCTATGTTTTTCTATTGTATATCTTATTTTTCTTAGCAGATATCTTTAAGTTTCATACTCATGCTATTATATATACATATACAATATTCCATTTCTATTTAAGCATGAATCATTTTATTTAATTATGCATTTACAGGACTGGAGAGATATCATGAGGTAGGGCGTTTGCCTTGCATACAGAAGGACGGTAATTAGAACCCCAGCATTTCATATGGTCCCCGGAGCCTGCCAAGAGCGATTTCTGAGCTTAGAGCCAGGAATAACCCAGGAGCGCTGCTGGGTATGAACCAAAAACCAAACAATAAAAAAATAAAAAAATTATGCGTTTACTATTGCCTTTTTTGGGGGGAACTACATCTGGTGG
Organism: Suncus etruscus; assembly: GCF_024139225.1. Taxonomy (NCBI): domain Eukaryota; kingdom Metazoa; phylum Chordata; class Mammalia; order Eulipotyphla; family Soricidae; genus Suncus; species Suncus etruscus. Next base: position 48,187,157 of record NC_064849.1, on the reverse strand, counting down.
AGCTCAGGAATCACATGTGGCAGGCTAGGGTTACCTTAGGAGTGCTGAGGATTGAACCTGGGTTGGCTGCATAAAAGGCAAGTGAGCTACCTATTGTACTATCACTCTGGTCATCCTTCAAGCTTTTGTGATGCTACTACATAGGTGTTTTGTATATAAATAAATTTATGATTCATATACTTTAATATGTTTATCGGTTTAAGTTTTTACTTAAATTCTTCAGGAATTGTGTTCACTGACAAGTTGTTTGGAGACCAATTCTAAGCATACTTTTTGAAGAACTGCCATATTGTTTTCAATAGAAGATCTACCAACATAGGACAATTGTTTTTAAAGTTTTTCACATTCTTTATAATACCTTTCATGTTTTATGCCAACATTTATTTAAGCAGAGTTACATTAACATCTTGTATGTATATATATAATACTACATAGTTTATATAACCAAAACACTTAAGTTTTCTGCCTAAATAATTGTGTTCATAATTATATAATTTTTAATTTAGAAATTATAAACATCCTTTCAAGGACAAAAGAGCACTTATAAAATGTGCATTAAAATCAATATTATAAAATCACATTACTTATTTTTTATTTTAATTAATTTTAATAGAATAGTTACAAAATACACTAAATTGTTCTTAATTGAGTTCAGTGATAGACTGTCAATATTCATTTCTGTAATCAATATCCCCAATTTCTCTCCTGTTTTCCCTTTGCCCTCCTGCCTGCCTCTATGAAACACATTTTTCTACTCTTTGTCTTGCTTTCTTTCTCTTTATCTTACTTTTAGGCTTTTGTAGATGTTTTGGAATATTGTTACTATACTGACGGGATATCATGCATGTCACTTTACCTCCTCACAGCATCCAGTTCTTGTCCAGAATGATCATTTTCAACTTTCATTGTCACGGTATTTATTTCTCTGCACTAATTGCACATCACTGTTCCTTGTAGAAAGTTTCCTACAATGGACCATTTTTATAGCCCTTGTTTACATTGTCTTTGATTAAAATTAGTATGCTATCTCTTTTTCAATATATGCCACAAATGATTGTGATCATTCTATGTCTATCCCTCTCTAACTCATCTCACTCAGGATAATGCTCTTTATATCATCCATATACAATTTCTTATTTTACTCTGAGTATTCTTCTTATTATTATTTTTATTTTCTTTTGAGTATTCCAAATAATGATTTGATAGTAACTTTGTAGAAAATTTATGACAGGAATATGAAGCTTTAAGATTAGAAGTCTTAAAATCTGCCATTATTATTTTCTACACATAAAAATCTAAACAAGCTACTTAACCATGTCAATTTCAGTATTCACATGAAATAAATAAATAAGTCTTATGTCATATGAATTATAAAAGATAGTCTTAGATGTTTGTAACAAGTTTTTTGATAACTATTAAACTTTCTCTTCCTTCAGTAGAAAATATTTCCTAGAACTAGTGGTGTTAGTGTTAAGTGAGATATTTGGTCAATGAACTATTATTAAATATGCTTTAAGTAGATATTAGTCACAGTTTCATAGTTTTGATGGAGCTCTGACAGGAATCCAACTAATTTATTGTTTTGAGTAAAATTTACTTTTAAAACAAAATTCTTGTACTCAACTCAGTTTAATTTAGTCAAACTGTAGTCTTCTTGGACACCCATGCTTACACTAGTTTTAAATATGTAACCATTAAGTTTGAGACTATTACAGAATGTAGCACATTACTGCAAACCAGGCAATAGAGACAGTTGGTTTTAATTTTCCATGTACCATTTGGAAATGTAATTATTTCCAATATTTTGGGAGAAATAGGGTGTTTGATATAATAATTAAGTCAAAGAAGACTTAAAACTTAGTATTAAAGGTCATAGTATAATACAGGTTACTCTAGAACCAAGTATTTCCCCCAACCACCTCCCTGAGCACAGAGCCAGGAGAAAGATCTGAACATAGTTCAGTGTGGCCCCCAAACCAAAAATCAGAAGAACAATTTACTGTTAATATAATGTAAATAAAATTAAAATGGGCTAAAGATATTAATTTATATGTCACAAAGGAAGATATACAAATAACAAGTAAAGCAAACTAAATGATGCTTTTCCTATTGGCAAAGTCATTGGGCAATAGAAATAAAGAAAATATATCTTTGTATATGCACCCAACTTGAAGCACTGTCTACATCAAAATACTAGTGATGATTCTGAGCAATATGAACTTCTAGACATTGCTGGTAAAGCTACAAAATGGTACAGAAATTTAGGAAGGCAATAAATTAATATAAGTAAAATTAATTGTCTATGCTATACAGAAGTTATGTCCCCAAAAGTTTAAAAACATTTTTGTTGTTTTTTGGGGGCCATACAGAGCAGTGCTCCTGGCTCTGCACTCAAAAATTGTTCCTGGCAGTTTTAGGGGTCCATATGAGATCCTGGGGATTGGTCCAGGGTTGGCCTCATACAAGGCGAACTCCCTACCCACAGTGCTATTGCACCAGTCTCTTGAAAACATATCCAAACACACACACACACACACACACACACACACACACACACAAATGCTACAAGGGGAAATTTACAGCAGCTTTATTTATAATTAGAAAAACTTGGAAGCAATATGATATTCTTCATAGAATGTAGTGTATAATAGATAAATGGACTATGAGATATATAGTCTATGTAATATAGTCCAACATTAAACATAAAAGAGCTGTCAAGTCATGAAAATACAATGTTCACTGATGTACAATTAATGGAGAAAAAGCCAATAGCAGTTTATTAATTAAGAAAGATAGGTAAATGTTATTTATTTTTTTCAATTGTAGGTATTCCAGATAATGCACAACTAAGGGTATATTAAGAATATTAGTACTTTTCAGAGTTTTGTATGGAATGATTGACAGTTTCAGCACATACACACTCATAGAAAATAAAAATCTTAGAACATCAAAATACTTTCATATATTTCTTCAAACTCACAAAACGTTTACCACCAAGAATAACCCTGCAGTAAAATCAAACATCCTGGTTATGTTAATATAGATCTACCAATAGCAATGAACATAACGCTCTGCTGGCAGTTATTAATACTGGGAGAGCTATTTAATTGTTAAGGAAGTGGGTAAGAAGGAAAAGATTTCTCGAAGTTTTGTTATCAAATATCTATTTATGAAATAATCTAAATAAAAATAAATTTGAGAAAAATAGAATAAAATTTATTAATACTAGAAACAAGAAATATTAGTGGATATAATAGAACCATTATTTTGAACATGTTATAGGGGAGAATTTTATGTTTACATATATCGTACGTATTATAAAATATGTATTTTCTTTTATAAAATGTTTAATACTAGGATACTATGCAGTTTAGTTATAATTTAATGATATTAGATTGAAGTAAGAGTGTGATGAAAATAAAGAGCAAGCTCATTAACTTCTTTGCATGCCAATTTCTCTATCTAACTGTTTTTGATTATTAAGTAGAACACTGTGAAAAGTGGTTAGCATAATGACTATCTTTAGGAAATATTCAACAGTTATTCACATACGTAAATTAGTCTGTCACTATCAGAAAAGCCTAAACATATATTTAAAAATATAAGCAAGTTTTAAGACTACTATAATGGTAAAACCATTATCATTAAATATAATAGTGCTTAAATTTTTGCTTCTGAAATATATTATTATCCTTACTTCAAACAAATAATTGTCTTCAGTCAAAGTATAATGGAGAATCTAGGAGAATGCAGTTCTAGTCTGAAAGTAATCTATTGTTCATCACCTTCGTGCTTAAGATAATGAAGATATAGTTTGAATATTAGAGAAGCAAAATAAACAGGTAAGCTTATTAATAGGAAAATTATTGTAAGTCTATAGTAAAGAACCAATGTTTCTCAAAGTGGCTACATTTCAGACAAGTACAGGAACCATCCAGAAAGTCAGTAGTAACTATGTGTTCAATTGGGCTGCATTATATTTTTTGGAGGGGTCACACCTGGCGGCGCTCAGGGGTTACTCCTTGCTCTGCAATCAGAAATTGCTCCTGGCAGGCTCAAAGAACCATACGAGATGCCAGGAATCGAACTGGAGTCCATTCGGGGTTGGCCACTTCAAGGCAACATTCTACTGCTGTGCTATTTCTCTGGCCCCACTTTTTATTTATTTATTTTTTCTTTTTCAAGGGAGAACGCACACGTAGTCCCCATCTACCATAAATTATGCAGTCGAGTTTCCAACACTTTGGGAAATCGCAGGTGTCAGCAAGCCCGAAGTGCAATGGGCGAGCCTCACCCTGGGGAAACCACCTTCTTGACCATAGAATCGCCCCTGCCAGGTAAGTATACCTTTTATTTTCTTAAAAGTAGTAGTAACTGTGTTAAATATTTTTTCTCTTTTCTGAAATTGCTGCAGGCATCTTGCATCTCAGCATCTCTAGTGGGGAGCAAATCCTTCACCAGAGAAAAACGGGTAACACGAGTGGCCGAATATGAAATAATGAAACCATACACAGAGTATGTGGAGTCAACACATCTTCTGGCAGGCTCAAATTTAAGCATAAATAAAGCAGGAGGCTTTATAATTGAAAAAACATCATAGGTATAGAGAAGAGTATTTACAATCACAAAGCAAAGTTTAACAGTGATAATGTTTTAAGCTATGGGTGTGAACTGTAAGGATTCTGAGTTACAAAGAAGGTTATAACTCAAGGCAGCTCTTCGTAAGTTTACTTCAAATGCAAAATCAGGAATTATTAGGAAGTAAAAATATCTAGGAACATGGTCTTCACTGAGTTGGGCTCTATTGTTTTAGAGATGAAGTAAAGGAAGGAGCCAATTCCCCTAAGGTGTGGTTCCCTTTTTCTGAGAAGAGTCAATAGCCAGGATCTGCATTCTGGCTACACCTTTGATTACCAGAAACAGCAGCTGCTAGGACATATTTGAAAAAGAGAAGAAATATTGTCTTTGCTTTTTGGTTTTAATTATCAAAAAAAGGGGTTCTCTTGGTTATCTTTGGAATTTCTAAGCCAAAATATTTGATAGTTTATAGTTTTGTTTGAGATTTTACAAAGAACAGATAGCCAAGTAATGATAAAAAATGTAATACCAAGCATGAATTTTTCTCTTTGGGAATTCCTCAACTATCCACACAGGGGAAAAGGTGTCCACAGTGGGCCTTTTGAGGAACTCCATTGGGTGTTATTTCAGTTCTCCACATCAGGAAAATCTGAGAATACATCTGGTGATCTGAGCTCTCCTAAAAGTTCATGCATGCCATGGCATGAAATGATGGCAGTTAACCAAGTAAGTTTGTGAACCTATGGTCTACATTTGGACATAATGGAATAATACAGAAATAACCTGTGGAAAGGCAAGTTGGCTTTTCTGTCTATCTACTTACCTACCTAATATCTATCTATCTATCTATCTATCTATCTATCTATCTATCTATCTATCTATCTATCTATCTATCATCTATCTATTAATCATCTATCATCTATCTATCAATCATCTATCATCTATCCATCTATCTATCTATCATCTATCATCTATCTATTTATCTATCTCTCTATCATCTATTTATCTATCTATCTATCTTTGTCATCATCATCATCTTTCTATCTATCATATGTCAATCTTTCATCTATCTATCTGTCTATCTGATCTGTGTATGTGTGTAAATACATATTGTTGTAGGGACACACCTGGTGGTGCTCAGGGCTTACTCTTGATTCTGTGTTCAGGACTCATATCTGGAAGGTTCAGAAGATAATATTGGTTTCCAGGGAGCTAATCATGTTTGAGAATGTGCAAGAAAACACCCTATTCATTGTCTTATTCTCTGGCCCCCACTGAGTTATTATTATTATTATTATTATTATTATTATTATTTGATTGAACATGTAACATGCAGTTTTATTTTATTTATATAAGCAATAAAATATTATGAACAAAACTAATAAAAAATCTATACTTCTGGAAAATAATTGTTAGAGTATAGAATCAAGTTTGAAGAAGCTTTTGCACTTTAAGTAAAATACTCTATAAAGAATAAAGTATTAATGAGGATTTGAAAAACCAAATAGAAGACATTTTAAGCGAAAATTTCAATTTATTAATTTTTTTCCTCAGGGGAGAGCATGAACTCAATCCCTCACTACCACAAAATATGCACTCGAGTTTCCCACATTTGGGGAGATCGCAGGGGTCAGCACATCGGAGTGCATTGGTTAAGCCTTACCCTGGGAAAACCACCTGGTATCATTCCTGCCAGGTAAGTCAATTTATTATAATAGTAAATCTTATTCTTGCCTTTAAAAAATTACACATTTTTCTACTTCTGTGTGTGACTTTGTGTTTATCAGCATGCAACTTGTTTCAGACAAACCTAGTGAAATTTACATTGAAAATTGTTAAGAAATTCTCCTAATTTTTCTAGTTTCTAAATGTCTATTGTGTATTTTGTATTGAATGCAATATCATATATTTTTATTTTCAAAATATTTTTATTTATGAGAAGGTAAGCTGGTTAAGTGAGAGTTAGTGGGTAGGAGGGCAATTGCTTTACATGGTTTTGATCATGATTTGATCTTTGGCACTCTACATAGTCCCCCCAAAACATCAGGAGTGATCTCTGAACACAGATCCAGGAGTAAACCTAGAGCACTGATGGGTGTAGTCCAAATAGAAAAAGAGACAGGAAGAGAAATAAAACTTGAAACTGTATTTAAACTCAATCTCAGATTCTGAGATTAAATAATATTTGCTAAAATTATTCAAATATAAATCAAATTTTAATAATATCCTGAAATCTTGACTTAGTACAAACTGAGTTGAAATAAATATCACCATTGTTACTATTCAAATTTTAATTATACAATATCTCTATCATTATCAGAATACTATGGAATATTTAATTTGTCTGATATGGACACAAGTGAGTAAAATAAGCATTAAACAAGTAACATATCTTATAACTGAAAAAATATAAATTAAGGGAATGTGTACTTATAAAGATTTAAACCAGATATTTTAGTGGTGTGTCATCATCTCATATATAAAAGCTCAGTGGGAATGCTAATGCTTTTAACTCATGGAGTTGTTTATAAAGGAATGAAAATTAATATTGGAAAAATTATTAATATATGCAAATAGTTCACAGAGGACTTCATTTTTGAAAGTGCAACAGGAAAACCAAGTTCTGGCAAAGATACTAATGCACAGTATCCTCCAATTGATGTGTGCTACCAGATCTCTACTGCATGTCATCAAAGAATAAATATAGGTAACAGTACAAAGAAGGTGAACAGTAATAAATAGAATAAAAACTGATCAAAAAGTTTCCCAAATTAAAAATCTATTCTTATAAGTATTTTATAAAAATAATCATACATCAGAGCAATAATTCTAAAGAATCTGTTTAAGAATTCAAGAGACAATAGACTTGGAATGGCAAATGTCCCAAGAGTAAAAACAATACAAATGCGAGGATAAAATGAACTAAGTAAATTAGCCAAAAAAGAAAACAAAAGTAACAAAAATCAAGTCACAGTATTAAAAAATAAAAATACAATATAGATATTAAAAAAGAATGACACTTGTTAAGATTTTATCAATATAAGCATATTCAGTAATAAAAACATACTTAGCTATGTTAAAAGTCAGTTTGTGAACTAGAAGCTTTATAAATAAAATTAAATTGCCACTCTGTTCTCATAAATGCAAATGAACAATTTTAAGGTTATAATCTATATCCATATTCATATTTGTGTAAATATGAGAATTAAAGCATTATAGGAATATTTACTCAGTGTATGGTAAACCCCTCACACACAATGGCAAAACTAAAATATATTTCAAACTGCATTACAGGTTGAAATATTTATCTTCTCAACCTTCTGTATCTCTGCAGGATACATGGCAAGGGAGAAAAACTAATACTTTAACAAATTATGTATAAAAATGTTATGTTTCACTGGCACATGCCTTGTTGACGAGACAGATATAATGGGAGCTATGTCTGAAGTTTGAAAAATATGTTCTGGCCATACTAAGATGGAGAGAATTAGGAGTTTGCCATGCCATATTTCATGGGCCATGATTGAGCTCATACGACTCAGAGATAGTGAGACAAGTGGCCTACATGAGGTAATGTGAGAAGGAAGGGTTCAGATCAAGGTCAAAAGAAATCTCGTTTATTTTTCATTTAGCCACAAAGACAGTAAAATTTCTGAGACTGAGAATTCAGATAAATGAACAAGAGGATTGACTTCTAGATGCTCCAAAGCAAAGGAATGAAATGAAAAACAGAAAAGAACAGGCAGGAAATTTACAGAGATATGGAGGTTAGGGGAAAAGGAAAACGGGTCACAATTAAGCAAGTCTAACAGATAGTCATACCACCAGGAACTATTAATTATTATCAATACTGCTTAGTGGCCAATTAAAACATGGCACTAAGCAGGGGTAAAATTGAATTATGCCAAGAAGAGGTTGTTAGCTTATATTATTTTATTGGAATCAGTTGGGGACAAAAGATAACTAATGAATAGTAAGAAATTATCTTCTGAGTCAGAAAGCAGTGATTTATATTGGTCTTTCAGGCTTTCTTAATGAGCTATTACTGTACAAAAAGAATCACTCAATAAACAAATAAAAGAAAATTTCAGCCCTCAGAAACTCAGTTTAGTGGATGATCTGTTCACTCACTACCATTTATTGTTATTGATTTATTGTAGTCTCACTAAAGAGAAGACTCACCTGAGATTACAAAAATGACATTGTCAATGTAGCCTGCTTAAGTTTTCTATCTTCACTAACTCAGAAGACAGTTGCTAAAGAATATCCTATCTGTTATTGAAATATATTATTGCTCTGGAGTTTCTGTAGCTCTGTAATCCATTTGTGTACCTAAATTTGTTAACCATTTATTTTCTTTTACAACATATCACTTTTTATATCAACTTCTATATTTGTTTACATTCTTTATCTTTTACTATATTGTTTTTGTGGGGAGGCATAACAAATCAGTTGAACTTTGGGCATATTCCTGGCTCAATACTTAAGAATCACTTCTGGTAATACTTGGGGAATCTAATGCCTTATTCACTGGACTCTCTCTCTCTCTCTAGTCCATACATTTCTTTTATTTCATCAATCAGTCATACTTGTCTATCTGATTAAATCTTCCATCAAAAGACAAGATAAACTACATCATTGTTGTATTTTTTTGTTTATTAAAAGGCCACAGTCGGCAATCCTAAGGGCTTACTCTGGCTCAGGATCCACTCATAATGATGCTCAGTGGATTATGTAGGGTGCCAAGTGACTTAAAAACTAAGTCAACTGTGTCCATTGTACTAACTCTTGAGCCACAGATCTTAATGTATCTCTTCTCATAGAGAAAGAGTTATGTGCAAAATACAAACCACTGCCTTTAAGTGTGATATCCCTGAAATTTGTTAACCATTTCCTACTTGATAACATTTTTTACTTTGCTTCAGAGCAAGCTTCTGCAACACAGCCTACCCTTTCTTTCTACATTTGTAGAAGTTAGAAAAAAAAATTCTTTTCCTTTACTCTTTCCTCTACAACTTAGCTCATTATTTAAGGCTCTCCACATTTAAACTCTTACTGACTCCCTAATTACTACCTGTATAGTAACTGATGCTTATTCTGTCTTTCTCCAGTCCTTTATTATTCTGTTTTCTTCATTATGGGATGGTTTGTATCATTTCAATGTTAAAGAGTAATATTCCTTCTTTTATTCAAAACCCAATTCTGCTAAACATTTTCTGATTGTAATGACTGCATTCTTTTTTTCTATTTATTTATTGTATTATTATAATTTATTTTGGTTTGAGGGCCATAGCTGGTGCTTCTTTAGGCTTTCTTCTGGCTCTTTTGGCAGGACTTGGTGTTTATATTACATAATAGGAATCTCACCCAAGGCAACCACCTGCAAGACAAGCATGCTTCCCACTGTTCAATCTCTCCAGCCTCCTACATGTTTTTTGAATGCTCACTTTAGCTGTGACTAATTGTACTAGATATTTTCCCATTAAATATTAAGCTTGAACATTAAATCATGAATCATAATATGTATTCTACAAATATGATTATGTTGTTTTATAGAACTTGCAAAATTTGCAACATAAGCAGTTTATAATCCTCATATGTAAATTTTTCTATATAATTAAATATAGCTACAAGTATGCATCAAATATGAAAAGTTTTGAAGGTACTGTAAAGTAAGAGGTACTTTTCTCACTGAAAAGTGAGAAGAGAAATGCTATGGGCTAGAATGTGTTATTCTAGAATATTGAGTACATAAAAGTGTAAAATTACAAACAGAAAAAATTACTTTTTATGAGAAGAGTTTAACATCAGTGAGAATATTTAGCTTGTATAATAATTCATATCTGAAGATTATGGATTCTTGAAAACTTTAGCTGTTTAGCAATATCTTGAGTTTTTATAATCCTACCCAAGAAGGATACATCAGAAACTCTAAACAGTTCCATAGTTTGTCATAAATAGATAAATAAATATCATAATTTAAGAAAAATTAAACAAAATGTCTAAATTAGATAATACATCTTTTATTAACAATATTAAAAGATAGTGGGTGCTGGAGTGTTAGCACAGTGGTAGGGCATTTGCCTTGCATGCAGTTGATCCAGGACAGACCCAGTTTGAGTCCCAATATCCTATATGATCCCCTGAGCCAGGAGCGATTTCTGAATACAGGGTCAGAAGTAACCCCTAGGGATATACACTAGGAACTAGGAACGCAAGAATACAATACAAAAATTCCTTCCTCACACCTATATTTATTGCAGCACTATTCACAATAGCCAGGCTCTGGAAACAACCAAGATGCCCTTCAACAGACAAATGGCTATAGAAACTGTGGTACATATACACAGTGGAATATTATGCAGCCGTCAGGAGAGATGAAGTCATGAAATTTTCCTGTACATGGATGTACATGGAATCTATCATGCTGAGTGAAATAAGTCAGAGGGCAGAGATAGACGCAGAGTAGTCTCACTCATCTATGGGTTTTAAGAAAAATAAAAGTCACTTTTGCAACAATCCTCAGAGACAATGAGAGGAGGGCTCACTTCATGAAGATCACCACAAAGAGTGGTGAGTGCAGTTATAGAAATAACTACATTGAGAACTACCATAACCATGTGAATGAATGAGGGAACTGGAAAGCCTGTCTGGAGTACAGGTGGGGGTGGGGTGGGATGGAGGGAGATTTGGGACATTGGTGGTGGGAATGTTGCACTGGTGAAGGGGGGTGTTCTTTACATGACTGAAACCTAATCACAATCATATTCATAATCAAGATGTTTAAATAAAAGATGTATAAAAAATAAGTAACCCCTGAATGCCGTTGGGTGTGGCCCAAAGCCAAAAAAGAAAAAAAATCAAACTGATAGTACCCTAAACTTGTAGTTCAATGTAAGGGTAAAAATAAAAATAAACTAAAACTCAGAATTATAATAAGTAACAAATGTTTAGAAAATTTTAATGGATATTTTTTTTTGTTTTGTTTTTTGGGTCACACCCTGCAACACTCAGGGATTATTCCTGGCTCTATGCTCAGAAATTGCTCCTGACAGGCTTGGGGAACCATATGGGATGCCATCATTCTTCTGCATACAAGGCAAATGCCTTATGTCCATGCTATCTCTCTGGATCCTTAATGGATGTTATACAAATTTAGGGTACACGTTTTATGTCATTATATTATGGAAAATAAGAAGTTTATTAAAGGTATTTCAAATATGATTATATTATGAAAAAATCTACTTTACCATGAAAATTTTAAAATAAAAACAGGATTATTTAATTTAATTAATTTAATTTAATTTAAAATCAGAATATTTTATTAAATTAATCACTTACTTTCTGTAAAATGTAGGAAGAACATAAAACTTACATAATATAATAAACTTTTTGTTGCTTGCATAATCTCTTTTCAATTATAATAAATATATGATATTTAATACATCATATGTATATTATACATCATAATGCCAAGCACTGTTTAATTAGCTTTTCTATAGCAGATATTAGTGGAAGGGAGTAAAAAGAGAAATAGTTCAGAAGATAAGGCACTTACCTTGCATGCAGCCAATTTTAGTTCAAAGCACTTCATATAGTTCCATGAGTAGTGCTAGGGATTACTCCTGAAAACTGAGACAGAAATAGGCCCTTTATTCTGTCAGATGTGGTTCGCAAAACTCCAAATATTTATTATTTGGCACTTCTCAGGGCTTATTCCTGACTCTACTGATACATTATTACTGGCAGGACTGGGGGCCATATTTGACATTAAGATAGAAAGTAGATTAGCTGCATGACAGACAAGCAATTTACTCTCAGTATCATCTTTGTGACTCCTGTAATACTCTTTTGCAGGGAGAGGAAACACCAACAATGCTTTCCTGGCTCTATTCTCATGGGGTCACTCCTGATGTGGCTTGAGGTATTATACTGTGTGCCAGGGATTGAAATCAGTCTGGTGCTTGCAAGGCAAACAATTTACCAGCTGTGCTATCACTCTAGTTCAGAGTTCCTCAAATTACCACCTATGGGGCCACATGAGGCTCATTGAGGACATTTATCTAGCCCTTTGGGTGTTTTGGCACCACTGCCTGTCCTTCTTAGCAGCCTACCTATTCCAGGGCCACAATGAACATGTGTGCATTGTCTACCATATATTTGAATCGCATCTTTCTCTCTGTCTTTCAATACCTCTCAGTTGCAGGCAGAGGCCCTCAAACTACTGCCCACAGACCTAAAGCTCCCATTGAAATACTACTAAGTTTGTTAATTTAACCTTGCTTGTTCTTCATTTTAAATATTGTAATTGTCCCCTTTTTGTTATTTTACTTTAAGATAAAATATATGCAGCGTGAATAGAAATTTGTTCATTTTTTTTGTTTTGTTTTGTTTTTTGGGTCACACCCGCCACCGCTCAGGGGTAACTCCTGGCTCTATGCTCAGAAATCGCTCCTGGCAGGCTCAGGGGACCATATGAGATGCCGGAATTCGAACCACCATCCTTCTGCATGCAATGCAAACACCTTACCTTACATGCTATCTCTCCTGCCCCCCATAGTTTTTTTTTTAAACTATAGTCTGGCCCTGCAGTGGTCTGAGGAACAGGGAACTGGCCCCCTCTTTAAAAAGATTTGAGGATTCCTTCTCTAATCACTAAATAAAATATTATTTAAAAATAACAAAAGGGTATCAGGATGACATACCACAGGTTCTGAAGATTTGGCTATACATATATAATTTTAATTTTTTAATATGTAACATGAAGAATTTTTTCTTTCTTTTTATTTATTAATTTATTTTGTATTTTGTTGGTCACACCTTGCTATGCTTAAGGGGTTACTCCTGGTTGTGCTTTCAGGAATCACTTCTATGGACTATGTGGGATGCTATAATCAAACCCAGGTCAGTCACATGAATGGTAAGTACCCTACCTTTTGTACTATTGTTCTGGACCCAGTAAGATGGAGGACATTTCATTAAATATAGATAAAAAACTGATAATGTGTCATTAACACACAATCATTCCCTCAGTTAAGAGTAGTAGATAATTAACACATGTAATTTTATTTACTGGAGATTCTATTTTATTTGAAGACTTACTAGTGGAAAAATATATTTCAATACATGTTAACTAGTATTTTTCCTATAATCTGTATTTTGAAGTTTATTTCTATAATATTTTCCATGTATTATTATATATGCATTTATAATAGAATAGTTTTTAATATATTTGAGAAAAATACCTACTATAAAACTATTGGTACATTACAGATGTGGTTTCTCTTTCATCTATTTTTAGTTTTTTGGGGGGGCCACATCCGTTTGATGCTCAGGGGTTACTGCTGGCTAAGCACTCAGAAATTGCCCCTGGCTTGGGGGGACCATATGGGACGCCGGGGAATTGAACCGCGATCCTTCCTTGGCTAGAACTTGCAAGGCAGACACCTTATCTCTAGCTCCACCTCTCTGGCTCCTCTCTTTCATTTATTAATGCTTTCATAACATATTTAAAGAATAATTTTATTGCATGCTATAAAATGTTCAGAAGAAAACTAATATTTAAAAATTTTAATAGCAAGACATGAATAAGGGAATCCATTAGAAGTCAAGGAAAGCATATAGATAGAAAATATTCATTATATCTCATGATAAAATATTTTACTATTTTTATAATAGTTAATTTTTATCCTATTTTTTCTATTGCAATAACTTACTTAGCATAGTAAACACTATCCACTTTGTTCTTATGATTAAGCTTAATTTTTTTAAATATTAAATATTATTCTTAGGGAGAGAGATGTAGGATTGAATTTTTTTCTGCATTAAAAGGTTACTCCTGGCTCTGTACTCAAATAAATAGATAAATAGATATAACACTACTGATTCATATGGAACAATAAACCTCCACTAATAGATAAAACAATCCTTGGGAAGATAAAGATAGGAGGGATCATTTTGTCCAACTTTAAACTATAATATAAAGTGGTAGTAATTAAATAGCATGATATTTGAATAAAGACAAACCCCAAGATCAATGAAATAGACTTGAATATTCTCAAATATGTGATCAATTAATCTTTTGTAAAAGATCAAAAAATATGAAATGAAGCAAAGAATGTTTCCTCTACAAGTGGTATTGGGAAACTGCTCAACTACATGCTAAAAAATGAAGCAAGATTTCTCTTTAATGCCTGGCACTAAAGTCAAATCAAAGTTGATTAAAGAACTTAATATCATACCTAACGTCATAAGGTACATAGACAAAAGGCAAAATACTCCATGTAATTAAAATTAAAGAAATATTTAAGGATGACATATTATTGATCAAACAAGTTCAAGTAACAGACAAATAGAATTACATTAAAATGAAAACTTCTTTACCTCAAAGAAAATCATGACCAGGATATAAAGACTATCTACAAAATGGGTAAAATTGTTCACTCAATACCCATATGTAAGGGATTAATATGTAAGGAATGTATGTATGTTAACATGTAAGGAACTGGTAGAACTTAACAAGAAAAAAGCTAATCCCATCAAAGAAGTGGGGAGAAGATCTGAAGAGAAAAGGAAGTAGATATCTAAAGGGCACATGAAAACATGTTTCACATTATTAATCATTAGGGTTATGCATATCAAAACAAAAATATAATATTGCACACTACAGAAATTAGCACACATCTAAAATAGCAGAAAAACTGCTGATATGAATGCACAAAGGGATCTTACTCAAACTGCTTATGTTAATATAAACTGTTCTAGCATTTTTTGAAAAAAAAAATAGGCATTCCTCACAAAACTAGAAATAGACCTCCCATATGACACAATAATACTGCTATAATATTGTTTTCAGTACCCCAAAACACTATGCATAGAAAACACCTGCACTTCTAGATTCATTGCAGAACTATTTACAATATCCAGAGTTTGGAAATAATCCATATCCAAGAGTAGATGAGTAGATAAAGAAACTGTGGTACATCTTCACAATACTCTGTAGAATACTATAGAAGTGTTAGGGCAAACAAAGTCACGAATTTTCCTATACATGAATGGATATGGAGAATATTATGCTGTGGAAATGAGTTAGAAGGAGAAATATAGACATAAAATGAATGCAATAATTTCTGGAGCACAAAAACGAGCTAATCTAAGTTATAATACCCAAAGACAATAGAGATACTCCATGATACAAGCTTGTCATAGTAGAGAGCAGTTAAGGCAAAGAATAGATCAGTATGACGTTGGTAATTAGAAAAGATAATTCTGAGCAAGAACTCAGTGCTTGTAGGTAGTAAAGTGACATGTATGATTTATCTTCAGAAACAATTTTGAAAGCCACGGTGTCTAAAAGGGGAAGAAAGGAAGACATATATACAGAGAGAAAGTCAGAGACAGAGAAGGAAAACATCTGCCATAGATGCAGGCAGTAAAAATGGCAGGATGGAGAGAATGGGGAAACTAGGGACAGTCTTGGCAGAAAATGGGCACTGGTGAAGGGAAAGACGTTGGGCATTGTATGAATAAAACAACCATAAACAACTTTTTATATCTTGCTGATTGAATTAGAAAGAAACACAGGGGCCAGAGTGATAGCACAGCGGTAAGTCATTTGCCTTGCACGCTGCTGACCTGGGAGGACCCGGGTTCAATTCATGGCATCCCATATGGTCCCCTTTATCTTTAGAAGCATATACCATAATCTTAGAATTATGGTATTTGAATTATTTTGTTTTTCTATAAATCAAATAGGGGAGATGTTGGGTTACTGATTCTACCCTAATCAATAATTGTACGCCACCCTAGGGTATAATCTGGTAATAGTATATTGGATTATTCTTTACTTAGTATTCTTCTCCTACCCTAGGGTGGGACCTGATTTTTGTCAATAAAAACAGGGGTCTGAGTTAGGCAGCAGGCTCCATACTAGGTTAAAGACTGCCAGACTACACGTGTTTCATCCTCCACCTGGTCTGCATTATTTTTTGTGCGACCCTGATTCAGACTAGTTCACATGGGGCTGGAGATAACAGCACGTGGGTTGATTTTGATTTTATGACAGGTGCCCGAAACTTTGAAAGCAGCCCCTTGCCCTCTGTTCTCTCGAGCACCATGAGCTTCTTAAGAACCAAAGTCAAAAGCAACAAAATCTATACCTAATCTACAGCAAGCTCTACAAATGGGTCCAGTTACACTAGTATTCTGTGGGTAAGGTAGGTAGATATGGGATGCATACTGGGAAAAGGGGTGGAGGGAGGACATCAGTGGTGATGGAAATGCCCTGGATTTATCGCCACTTTAAACCTAGAATATTACTGTGAAATATTTCTAATTCACTTTGGCCACAATAAAATTAGTTAAAAAAAAGAATACTCTGTAGTGATGAAAATTGTGGAACTGGAAGAGAAAGAGTAGAAGTGACATAAGGATAGGGATGGATAGTTTGGGGCCCTTGGGTGGTAGGGAAAGTGCATCAAGCCATAAACTATTGTTACCATGCTATATACCTAATGTGTAATAAAATAATTTTTTAATTTTAATAATAAAAAAGAGTAGAGATAGGGCTTCTCTACAATAGTAGTCAGTATCAGAACTAATGTAATGCCGTTTATACAATTTTCAGAAAAATTACCAAATATATCCAAACAATGCATTGTTGTGAATGTTACCCACATCATTTTCATTCATATATTTATTTTATATTATCTATTCATTTGATTATTAGTTTTTGAGTCACAACATAGAGTGCTCAAGGTTTACTCTAGGCTCTGTAAACAGGGGGTCACTCCTACTGGAAAGTAATGGACTATGTGGGTGACCAGTGATTGATCAACCATGTGCAATGCAAAAGCTATACCCACTAAACTATCTCACAGCCACATATTTTATTTTTTTCTGTATTCATTTTAATATTTACTTCCAAAAATAAAGTTTTTAATCTTTGTATAAAAGATAAAAGATAAAAGGTACTTGAGACATTAAACATAACTTTAAAAGTAAAAAACCTAGTTTTTATTTGAAAAATGGTCAACTTTCTTTAAAATATTCCCCTCTTTATTAATATTAATAAGTTAAAAAAATAATTTTTATTTAGAACTTCTAAGTATAGCCTGGGTTTGTCCAGGTTTGGCTGTGTGCAAAGCAAATGTCCTACACTGTGCTATCACTCCAGTTCCCTACTATAAGGAGTTTGAATGTTCTTCCAAAAGTATGTGCATAATATTTTTTTCTGGGTACTCAGTTTTTTTCTGCATCCAAAGGATATTCATTAAGTGAATTAGAATATCCAACTTGATTAATTATCAAATGTTTTTCTTGTGCATGTGAGTGGGCTCTTGAGTCATGTTACCTGTGGTATCTTGTAGGGTTGTTTCCTTTTGAGTGCTAAGCTATCAGGAAACAAACAGATACTTGTGACCCTAGCTGGGACATGTTGGCAGGAAAGTGAATGAATGGATCAATGAATGAATAAAAAAAAGTTTTATCTTAGAAGTGTTTTGGATCTTTATTTATATAATTACATTTTCCCCCTTTGCATTTGCCTTGTCTTGATACATGAGAGTGGGCACATCTATATACAGCAGCTAAAAGTGGCTGTTGTACAGGTGATTGGATTGGTATTTAATCCAAAAATGGGATTTTTTTTCCTAAGCAATCTGATCTGCATTAACTAGATGATCTAATCTTTTTATAAATAGTTTTATCAAAATTTCTAAACCTCATTTATACAGGGTATAACTAATCATATTTTTGATAGTTTCAAATTCTCTCTTACATAGAACCTAACCAGTCAACAGAAAGAGCTCAGTGATGGAGATATGAAGAGTGCATAGGTTTTGTTCAGGCAACAGTTGCTGAGGTTCTTGCAGTCCTGGACTCACAGATTGCTAGGATTTTGAGAAAAATAAATAAAGCACTAAAATTCTGAAGACATATGGTAGTCTATGTTCTATTCTCACCTGCCTGGAAGCTGTTTGAACTGTAGCAGTTTATTTGATTAGCCTAAACTTTAAAAATTAAACTTTAAATTGTGGTCAGTAAATAGATCATACTTCATAGACAAAATATAAACGTTATAGAGATCAAAATTTGGTAGATTCTTCTGCTCTTAGAATTGCCTTGTGGTACATTGAATCTATATCTAGTGAGTAGTTCTTAGAGAAGAGTTTAGCTGGCTTTACAAAAAGATTACCTAGAGATGTTTTAGTGAAAACCTTCAAAGTTATGCTTTAAAGAATTTTTACAGTGCTCTATCTTCAGGGAATAAGAGGCTCTTTTACTCAGAACACTCTATTTAAGATCATGCTTCATTTTGATCTTTCCTTAACATTCTATGAATATGATTTATTTCATGACATAATTTTCAATTAGTTTTGTTCTAACCTTCTTTATTTATAATATATCAGTCATCTGATAGATTAGGTTACCAGAAAAATAACAGAATAATTACAGTGACATGAAAAAATTTAAAACTAATATTATAGGTTTAGCAGGAGTAAAATATATTAAGCATAGAACATCTTTAGGGTACTGAACACATACACTTTTTTTTATTAAAGGGATAGTGAACAATTAACATAATTCAAAATGAGACCTAAGGTCCTCTGAGAATTTTTCAATATTGTCTTATTAAAGAGTCCCATAATTATTAATTCTGTGCATTACTTATTTAACGAATGTGTCCTGAAAAGAGGTGCATAACTCATAACTAATGAAGGCTGAATTAAAATATTTCTTCTGTGCACAAAAGTACACTTAATTTAAAATTTCAATTTCCATATGAGAGCAACCCTTGAGGAGTTACCTGAACTTTGCAATATTATGCATCATGGTCCATGAACTGGTAACACTGTAGAGATAGTTGTTCTACCATGAAGAATACTTAATAGAATTTTTCAATTAGATTCTCTGATTAAAATGGATACTTCAGAAGAATGTTTATTAGTTATCCTATGTGGGTTTCTTCTGCTGACATATGACTATCTAGGCTCTACCCAGAATTTACTTACTATTACCAAAACTCACTTAATAGCATATTTAACTTTCTTTATACAAAGGGATAAAATTTTAAATAACTGAATAAATACTGTATCATATTATAAGGAAACAGAAACTTATCGTTTCTGGCTAGCCATAAGTGAGCTACTGTCTCTTTAAGGATGAAGATTATCAGGTACCAGACAATCTGCAGGCTGTAACTGCACTAGAGGGCACTTGGCAGCATGGTGTGTGTGTGTGTGTGTGTGTGTGTGTGTGTGTGTGTACATATATACAAATATCTTTTGTCATAGCCATGTACTCTCTTTTTGCACACAAAATAGTTTCTTTATCGAGTCTTCTCTTCCTTTATACTTGTGTTTTTTCTAGATTTTGGCAACTATACATAGTGCTGTAATAAACAGAGAAGTGCAGATGACTTCTGAATAAAGTTTTTGGGCATTTTGGGCAGATGCCAACAAGAAAAATTACTGAATGATAAGGAAAACTCAGTTTCTAAATTTTTTTGAGCCTGGCCCAAAATGTTGAATGAGTTGATATTCTCACCAGCACTGTATGAAGTTTCCTTTGTCACAACATCTATGTCAAACCTGGTTGGATTGTTGGATTTTTTTGGGGGGGGCGGGAGGAGTTTCAGCCACACCAGTGACCCTCAGGGTTACTTCTCAATCTGTGCTCAAAAATCACTCCTGGCAAGCTCAGAGGACCATATAGGATTCAGGATATCAAACCTGTGTCGGCCTTGTGCAAGGCAAACATTCTACCCACAGTGGTCTCTCTCTGGCCAAATATTTTTATATGTTTTCTTTCTTTTTTTTTTTTTTTTTTGGTTTTTGGGCCACACCCCGGCAGTGCTCAGGGGTTACTCCTGGTTGTCTGCTCAGAAATAGCTCCTGGCAGGCACGGGGGACCATATGGGACACCGGGATTCGAACCAACCACCTTTGGTCCTGGATCGGCTGCTTGCAAGGCAAATGCCGCTGTGCTATCTCTCCGGGCCCTTTTATGTGTTTTCTTTGGTGTGAAATAATAGATTGTGACTTTGATTTTTATTTATGATGATAAGCAGTGGGATGATTTCTTTATTCATGTCCTGTATACTTTCTGTAAGTCTCCTTTGAGACTTATAGTTTGTGCCTTATATATCTTAGCTGTTATCCCTTTATCAAATTAGTGGTAGTAAATATTTTCTCTTTTTATTATGTAGTCATGTCTTTTGTAGTTCAGCATCTTCTTAAATTAGTGTGGACTCATTTGTTTATCTTTGTTTCCAGTTACTTAACCAATACAATTGAATCATTGAATATATTGATTGATTCAGTTTCATGAAATGCTCTCTACCTATGTTTTTCTCAATATAAGTTATGAATTAGGGGGGCTGGGAGATAGCACAAGGGTAGGGCATTTGCTTTACACTTGGCCTACCCAGGACAAACCTGGGTTTGGTTGGCATCCCATATGGTCCCCTGAGCCAGGAGTCATTTCTGAGTGCAGAGCCAGCAATAACCCCTGAGCACTGCCAGGTGTTGTCCAAACCCCCCCCCGCAATGTTATGAATTAGGGTGTGATATAGATATCTTATATGTACTTTAATTGACTTCTGGGCATGCTGTGAAAAACAAATCTTCCCTTAACTTTCTTCCTACTAGGGAGTAGGAGTAACCACAACCTGAAGCTAAAAAATCATTCTATGTCCAAATTAAGAATTTGAATTCACTTAAAATTATCTAGAGCACATTTTGAATTTGCTCATTGTTTAGATATCATACCAAATTAACGTTTTATATTTTCTCTATAATGTTCAGTTTAGACTGCAAGACAACAGAAGCATTAAAAATGAGGGACCAGCATAATAGCATAACAGCGTAGGGCATTTGCCTTGCACATGGCCAACCTGGGTTCAATCCCAGCATATCATATGGTCTCCCAAGCCTGTCAGGAGTGACATCTGAGAGCAAGAGCCAGGAGTAACCTGAGCTCCACTGTGTGTGCCAACCCAAACAAAGAAATCCTAGCATGGGAAAGGTGTCAATCCTCACCACCACGAATCCCTATAGCACCCTGTCAACTTCTTTAGCTTATTCTTTTATTCATTTTATTTATTTTGATTAATTCTACATAATTGAAAAGAGGAAAATAAATCTGAACACATCAAGAGAAATCATAAATATACATAAATATACATTTCAGAAAAGTTTTGTTCAAGGACTTGAAAATAATACAGCAGGACGGGTGTTCGCCTTGAAAGGCTCTGGCCCAGGTTCATTTTCTGGCCCCATACCAACTAGCATCCTCTGTGAATGAACCTTGAAACAGGAGCCAAGAGTAAGCCCTAGGCACTGCTGGAGTGACTCAAAAACTAAAAAAGTTATTTTTTTCTCAAACAATTGTTAAAATAAAAATTCAGGAGCCGAAGCAATAGCACAGCAGTATGGCATTTGCCTTGCATGCAGCCAACCCAGGATGGACTCTGGTTCTGTTCCTGGCATCTTATATAGTCCTCCGAGCCTGCCAGGAGTGATTTCTGAGCACAGAGCCAGATGTAACCCCTTAACACTGCTGGGTGTGACCCCAAAATCCAAAAAATAAAATAAAATAAATAAAAATTCAACATTTACATCAAATTACACGTTTCTCCTCCTTTCCCCTAACTTCTTGTATATGGATTTTCAATCTATAAAATCTAAGGTACGTTATATCATTCACTTTCAAATCATTTTCTCTGAAATTTCTTAGAGGTCTGAGCACATTCACTAAGCATGTAACTTTAAGTTACATTTTCTGTAACTTTAAATTATTGTAAAATAATATTAAATGGCAAATGATATTATAATAATCAGATTGAATATTTCTGAAGTTATTTCCACTGGGAAATAAACACATTCATTTATCATCTATGCTTATTTCCATTTATAATGTCAAAGTAGTTGCAACAGAACCATATCATTTCACTATCTTAAGTCTTTACTGTCTTCCCAGCTAACTTTGGCTGACCCCTAAAATGGGTAATCTATGGAAAATATTTACCTAAGTTTTAGGAGCTTTTTTGGTCTACTTGTTGATTCTCAGAGTTTATTTCTGGCTGTCTGCTCAGAGATCATTCCTGGCAGTGATCAGGGACCTTATGTAGTGTTTGGGATTGAGTTCCTATTTGATTCATGTAAGGTTCATGACCTTTCCTATTATACTGTCTCTAGCACCAATGTTTTAGGAATAATTGCAATACTTTGCTAAATATTAATGTTCTACAGATACTTATTTTTTATTTTTAAGTAAATCTTGTTTTGCTTTGTATTTGGGGTATACACCAAATACAGGTTTGTTCCAGGCTATGTATTCAGGGATCAGTTGTGATGAGGTTTGGAGAATCATATGGAGCTCTGGGGATAGAACACAGGTTGGTCAGATGCAGGCAAACACGATTTGTTATGATTTCCATTTTATTTTTTATGAAATATATTCTCAGTGCTATACCAAATATTTAGAAAATAAGTGATAGAAAAACAGTAAGCAGTTACTGTATAACCCTTAATTTAAAACCTAATTAGTTCTCCAGGCTTTTTAAAAATAAAATTTCCTGATAAAATTAATATTTTTACCTATTAGAAAGATTAAAAATAGACAAAACCATTTTTTCCAACACAATGAAAATTCTCATTAGATAAATTAATTTACGGAATAAAAATATTGGTTTTTGACAGTATCTAAAATAGGACCAGTTAAAAATTGGTTGAATTGAATGATTCAGTTTTAAATTACAAATCTTAATATTTATATTCATACTTATTTTCTTCCAACAACTCAAACAAAATCACAAAAATTACAGGAATAAGGACAAAATTAGCTAAAAATCTGGATAAGTTATACATTTTATATTTAATAAAAATTAACTTTGTTTCTACTGACTTACAGAGAGACAAAACAATCATCTGCTTTTAAACAAGGTGAGGGACTCTCAAGCTGTAGCCCTAACAGACCCAGCCTAATGGTGCTCAGGAACTTCCAGAACTATACAAAGAAAACCTCTAGGAGGTATGTAGTTCCTCAAATAAAGGTCAATCACAATGCAAGATGTGTGCCTTAAACACAAATTATCTTTCTGGCCCAAAAATGTTATTTCTATATAAATTATAATTTTAAATTAAGATAGATATACAAGTAGTTTAATTAACATTTTAAGGATTTTTCATCCTTGAGAATTTATAAAATAATGAAAATTTTGAAAGTAACTTACCATGCTTGGGGGCTGAAATTGTGGCTCAGGGCAAAAGGCATCTGGCTTGTACCTCTAATCTAGGACAGACCCTGGCTCAATCTCCTGGTGTCCCATATGGTCCCCCAAGGCAGGGGTGATTTCTGAGCTTATATCTAGGAGTAACCCCTGAGTGTCACCGAGTGTCACCCAAAAAACAAAAACAAAAACAAAACAAAACAAAAAAGAGTAACTTACCATGCTAAAACTTAGCAAAAATAGTGATACCACTTACTATTTAATAAATTATGTTATTTTAAAATAACAGTATATATATTATTAGAATGGCTTTAGTTTTCAATTTGTGTGTATATATCTATATAACATATATAAATATATAAACCATATGTATATATGGTTTTTGGGCCATAACCAGTGATGCTCAGGAGCTACTCCTAGTTATGTGCTCAGAAATTGCTCCTGGCTTGGGAGACTATTTGGGATGCCAGGATCAAACTGAGGTCTGTCCTGGGGTCAACCATGTGCAAATCAAATGCCCTACCACTGCACTAATGCTCCAAACCTTAAATTTGTATTTTTAAATAGATACTGTTATTCTAAAATGTAGTTTAAAACTACATTTATTAAAAAATAAAAAATATTTATTAAAAAATAAAATTCTCTTGAACATTAAGTATCTTGGTTAAAGTATTGTACAAATGTAGATAAATCTTTAAAGCTATAATATCTGTTTATTATCTTAATAAAATGTTTCCAGATTGAAATAATTTTTATCATACATAAATTAGTATGTAATTAATGTTATTTTTTTATTTTCTTGCTTTTTATTTTGACCTTTTCTGATATTTAAAGGAATCCGAATATGAAGACAAAAACACAATAGTAATTTTATTCATTTCATTAACTTAGTCTAACCATTAAACTGTTCAGCTTTGATAGTTTTATATTTTGTGAAAATATTATTCATAATTTATTTCCTTAAGGCTAATTTTAATTTTTTTAAACTAAAGGTATATTAGAAAATTTTTAAATATCTGTAGGAAGAGTATTTCATAATAAAAGTAGTAATTTAAATGTAATGCATTTTAACATTACTGAAATAGAGGTGAATATATAATCTTGTTCTGGTTGACCTTTAGATAATTTTCATACATTTTTGTAAAAATATATTGTAAGAAATGTTCAAAAAAAGTATGCTTCTAGAAATAATTTTAGACTATAACCTTTGAAAGATTAAATATAACAGAAATAGAATACTATAATTTCACAACATATTTTATAAATAATTTATAAAGTATGCATGTTTGTATATACTTAAATAAAATACATTTTATTATCTTTTTATCACTTATTAGGAAGTTTGTTTGTTATCATAAATTAGTTACAATAACTAAAACTTCATTAAACCTAGGAAACTATGCATCTTTTTGAGGTAGTGTTCTTATAGTCTCTAAATATACTAAGTAGCAAATTGTGGATTGTAGAGTAGATGTATTTTTGATATGTTGAGAAATTTCTATACTGTTTTACATAAAAGCTGAAAAAATTTTATTCTGATCCACAGTGTATTAGTTTATTTCAAAATCCCTGTGATCACTTGTTTCTAATCTTTTTTTAATAAATTTCCTTACATATATCAGAATATAACTTGTTTTTTAGTATCTGTTGGCTGTTCTAAGTTTTTATAGTTTATATACTCAGAACCGTCAGACCATTTTTAATGATGTTATTTTTATATTTATTTATTTTATTTATTTTGTTTATAATATAATTTATATATATAAAATAAATATATAAATAATAAATATATAATATATGTGTTACTTATTATATATATTTACTATATATGCATATATTTATTATATATATTTATTATATACTAATATATATAAATATATATACGAATTTTTACATTAAATTTATATAGGTCTTAGACAATAGACATTGTCAGCTATAATTTGTGAACATTTTCCTCCCACTTAGTATTTTTTATTTTAATGATAGTTTCTTTACTTATGTAGAAGCTATTTTATTTTATATATTTATTTTTAAGTTTGTCTCACTGTTGAAAAAATTTTTTTTTTGTTTTTGGGCCACACCAGGCTATGCTTAGGGGTTACTCCTGGCTATCTGCTCAGAAATAGCTCCTGGCAGGCACAGGGGACCATATGGGATGCTGGAATTGGAACCAACAACCTTAGGTCCTGGGTAGGCTGCTTGCAAGGCAAACGCCACTGTGCTATCTCTCCAGCCCCATTTACTGTTGAAAATTAAATCCCAAAACATATCACTGAAACATGTATTATAAATAATACACCCTATGGGATTTTTTTCCCCAAACATGAAGTAGTTTCTAAAATGCCTGTCTCAAATACAGACAAAGGTGGAGGAGGAGGAAGATGGAGGGCATTGGTGATGGGAATGTTTTACTGGTGAAAGCCATGTTCTCTTTTATACAAAACCCAACAACAAACATGTTTGTGATCATGGTGCTTAAATAAAGATATCAAAAAAATTGTCCTTGCTAATAACGTCTCAATTGATATATTTCTCCAACTCTATCTTTTTTTTTTTTTTTTTTTTTTTTTTTTGTTTTTGGGCCACACCCGGCGTTGCTCAGGGGTTACTCCTAGCTGTCTGCTCAGAAATAGCTCTTGGCAAACATGGGGGACAATATGGGACACCGGGATTCAAACCAACCACCTTTGGTCCTGGATCGGCTGCTTGCAAGGCAAACACCACTGTGCTATCTCTCCAGGCCCTCCAACTCTATCTTTTAACATTTAAATTTGGAGTGGGAGATATTTTTGCTTTGAACTTACTATGGTTCTGAATTCAAGGATTATTCATGGCAGTCTCATGGGATCATATGAGGTACTAGGGATCAAATCTGGATTAATTATGTCCAAGGCAAGTGCCCAACTACTATTCTGGCCTACATTTACCTTTCTACTATATAGATAAGTCCTTTCTTTGAATTCTCTGAGTTTATTAAAATTTTATTTATTTCCTTTATTAAAGTTAATTAAAATATTTAACATTTTAATATATATTAGTATGAGTCATATGACATTTAATTAAAACTGCCTTAAGTGATTTAGGATTTTGGATTCATCTAATAGAATGGATAAGCTTCATAACAAAAATAGTGTACTGGAGCCGGAGTGGTGGCACATAGCGGTAAGGCGTCTGCCTTGAGCAAGCTAGACTAGGACAGACCCCGGTTCGATCCCCCAGTATTTCATATGGTCCTCCAAACCAGGAGCGATTTCTGAGCACATAGTTAGGAGTAATCCCTGAGTGTCACCAGGTGTGGCTGAAAAAAAAAAAGTGAACCACATAAACAGCTCTAGCTAGTTGGTTATTTTATTGAGCTCTATTATAGAGATTTTGCCAATATATGTAATAGTGTAAAATAATATCATTATAGCCAATAAATACTGTAAATTATATACTATATGTAACAATAAATGATTTTAAGTTGTCAAAAATAATATATTTATGATGATTCATTTGCTTCTTTTGATACAAATTTATTTTACTTGTACCTACCATTATTAACCTAAGAGTAGGACCTTTTGCACTTTAAAAATTAAATATTTTTCACTTCACTCTGAGGACTTCAAGGGAAACTTCTGCCTGTGCCTGTCTGCCTGTGTTTCTGAATTCCTGAAGGTCTCCTCAGAGGCCTAGTGAGCGCACCCCCAAAAAACTGCATTTTGAAGCTGCCCAGTGAGTAAATTGTGGCTGTGGGAATTGCTGTCCAATAAGCTGAACTTTCTGCCTGCGGAGGCTCCGCCCTGATGTGCCTTTCTTCACTTTGAGGACTTCAAGGGAAAATTCTCTTTCATGTACCTGTCTGCCTGTGTTTCTGAATCTCTGAGGCATCAGAAGAGCACAGCCACGCATTCTTTTTAACCAACGAACACCACCACAACATGCAGGAAAAACCACACTACAAGCGTGACAATGGGGAAACCTCGCAGGCAAACACCATGCACAGAAAATGAAGACAAAAGCTCGGATGACCTAATAAATTCTAACCACCTGATTAACCTCTAAGATAAGGAACTTAAAATAGCAATATGGAAGATGTTTGAAGAACTCAAAGAAAGCATAGATCAATCTGAATAGAACACAAAGACAGAAATCAGAAAAATCCAAACTGAAATAACAGACCTGAAAAACATGGCAGCTGAACTGAAAACCTCAATGGATGGCCTCCCCAGCAGGGTATCAAAAGCTGAGTAGAGAATAGGAGTACTGGAAGATGAGATGCAGAAAAACTCAACACAACAGAAGAAATTGGAAAAGAACCTTTA
This sequence comes from Suncus etruscus, assembly GCF_024139225.1. Taxonomy (NCBI): domain Eukaryota; kingdom Metazoa; phylum Chordata; class Mammalia; order Eulipotyphla; family Soricidae; genus Suncus; species Suncus etruscus. The sequence continues at coordinate 48,159,044 of NC_064849.1, read as the reverse complement.
GATAAATGAACAGGCAATGGAAAAAGTACTCAAGGAATGCAAACAGATGAAAATAGAAGTCTTTGATAAACTCAACAGATACAACATAAGAATTATTGGAGTCCCAGAGACCCAGGTAGGAGATCTCCAGGAAGAATCAACTGTCAAAGACATCATCAAAGAGATACTCCCAGAGTTCAAGACTACATGCAATCAAAACTTGCATACTTGAAGAGTACCAGCTAAAAGAGAACCAAAGAAAACACCCCAAGACACATTCTCGTTACAATGACAAAACCCACAGATAGAGATAGAATACTGAAAGCAGCAAGATCAAAAAGGGAAATTACATTCAAAGGAGCATCCCTAAGACTTACCACAGACATGTCACAAGAAACTCTCAAGGCCAGAAGACAGTGGTGGGATGCTGTGACAAGACTGAATGAAATGAATGCCTCACCGAGAATACTGCACCCAGTCCGACTCACATTCAGTTTTGAAGGAAGAATACATACCTTCATGGATAAACAACAGCTCAGAAACTTTACAGATGATAAACCAGCCTTAAAGGAAAAACTGACAGGTCTACTTTAAGACAAGAGAGACCAAAAAACACAGCAAATTTATCTACAAAGATGACATTAAATCCTATGACAATCATCTCCCTAAATGTCAATGGACTAAATTTACCAATTAAAAGACACAGTGTGGCAAAATGGGTCAAAAAGATGAATCCAACCTTCTGCTGACTACAAGAAACACACCTGAATAGTCAGAACAAACATAGACTCAAAATCAAAGGCTGGAGGAAAATCATCCAATCAAACAACACCCTCAAAAATGCTGTGGTGGCCATATTAATATCTGATGACACCAACTTTATACTCAGAAAAGTAGTAAGGGACAAAGATGGACACTATGTACTAATCAAGGGATATGTGCAACAGGAAGAAATCAGACTACTAAACATATATGCACCCAAGGAGAGACCAGCAAATTATCTAATACAATTACTGACAAATCTGAAAGAAGACATCAACAGTAACACAATAATTGTGGGAGACCTCAATACGGCCCTAACAACACGTAATAGGTCAACCAGACTAAAACACAACAAAAACTTACTAGCCCCGAAAAGAGTAATGAAAGAAAGAGGACTAGTAGATATATATATAGGACACTCCATCCCAAAAAACCTGGATACACATTATTCTCCAATGTACAAGGGTCATACTCCAGGATAGACTATGCTGACATATAAAATATCTTCATAAAATCAAAAGGATAGAAATATTGCAGGCTACCTTTGCTGACCACAAGGCTCTGAAATTAGATGTGAACTACAAAGCCACATATAAGAAAAACTTTAACAATTGGAAATTAGACACCCTGTTACTGAACAACCAGTGGCTCTGAGATGAAATCAAAAAGGAAATCAAAACTTTGCTGGAACAAATGATAATGAAGACACAAACTGCCAGAATCTATGGGACACAGCAAAAGCGATCCTGAGAGGAAAATTTATAGCTCTACAAGCACACATAAAAAGGAAGAAGGGGCATACCTGAATAACTTAATGGCGTAGCTCAAAAAATTAGAAAATGACCAACAAAAGGAACCAAAAATAGGGAGACAAAAGGAAATAACAAAGCTGAAAGCAGAACTCAATGAAGTGAAAAACAAAAAGCAATCCAAAAGATCAACGAAAGCAGAAGTTGGTTCTTTGAAAAAAATGAACAAGATTGATAGACCATTGGCAAAACTCACAAAGAAAGAGAGAGAGAAATCTGATAACCCATATTAGAAATGAAAAGGGGGAGATCACGACAGATATTACAGAGATCCAAACAGGTAATCAGAGACTACTTTGAGAAACTTTATGCTACTAAACATGAGAACCTAGAAGAAATGGAAAAATTCTTGGACACTTATAACCTTCCACAGTTAAGTAAGGAGGATGTAGCATATTTAAACACCCCCATCGCTATTGAGGAAATTGAAACTGTAATCACACATCTGCCCAGAAAGAAAAGCCCAGGCCGAGATGGATTTTCTAATAAATTTTTTCAAATCTTTCAATAGGAGCTACTACCAATCCTAACCAGGCTCTTCCATAAAATTGAAAAAACGGGAACACTCCTAAACAGCTTTTATGAAGCCAACATCACCTTGATACCAAAATCAGACAGAGATGCTACCACAAAAGAAAATTACAGACCAATATCCCTAAAGAATGCTGATGCAAAGATCTTCAAAAAAGTCCTGGCAAATAGGATCCAATGCATCATCAAGAAGATCATACACTATGACCAAGTAGGTTTCATCCCAGAAATGCAAGGATGGATTAACATTCGTAAATCTATCAACATCATACACAATATCAACAGAAAGAAAAATAAAAATCACATGATCATGTGAATAGATAAAGAGAAAGTATTTGATAAGATCCAACACTAATTCTTGATCAAAACTCTCAGGAAGGAACCTTTCTCAATCTAGTTGAAGCCATCTACCACAAGCCAATGACAAATATTATTCTCAATGGAGAAAAACTAAAAGCCTTTCCTATAAATTCTGGTACAAGACAAGGCTTTCTGCTCTCACCACTCCTCTTCAACATAGTACTGGAAGTGCTTGCTATAGTGATCAAGCAAGAAAAAGTTATCAAAGGAATCCAGATAGGAAAGGAAGAATTCAAGCTCTCATTGTTTGCAGACGACATGATGCTCTACTTAGAAAACCCTAAAGACTCTACCAAAAAGCTTCTAGAAAAAAGACTCATATAGCAAGGTGACAAGCTACAAAATTAACACACAGGAATCAATGGCCTTTTTATACACCAATAATTATAGGGAAGAGATGGACATCAAGAAGGCAATCCCATTCACATTAGTGCCACACACACTCAAATACCTTGGAGTAAACGTGACCAAAGAAGTGAAGGACCTATACAAAGAAAACTATAAAGCCCTGCTCCAAGAAATAAGAGAGGACACATGGAAATGGAAACACATACCCTGCTCATGGATTGGCAGGATTGACATCATTAAAATGGCAATACTCCCCAAAGCATTATACAGATTTAATGCTATCCCCTTAAAAATACCCATGACATTCTTCAAAGTAGTGGATCAAATACTTATAAAATTCATCTGGAACATTAAACATCCTCGAATAGCTAAAGCACTCTTAGGGAAAAAGAAAATGGATGGCATTACTTTCCCCAACTTTAAACTGTACTACAAAGCAATAGTTATCAAAACAGCATGGTATTGAAATAAAGACAGACCCTCAGATCAGTGGAATAGGCTTGAGTTCTCAGACATTGTCCCCGGACATACAATCACCTAGTTTTTGACAAAGAAGCAAGAAATCCTAAGTGGAGCAGGGAAAACCTCTTCAACAAGAAGTGCTAGCACAACTGGTTAGCCACTTGCAAAAAAGTGAACATAGACCCTCAGTTAACGTCATGCACGAAGGTAAAATCCAAATGAATTAAATACCTTGATATCAGACCTGATACCATAAGGTATATAGAACAACACGTAGGTAAAACACTTCATGTCATTGAGACTAAAGGCATCTTCAAGGAGGAAACTGCACTTTACAAACAAGTGAAAGCAGAGATCAACATATGGGAATACATTAAACTGAGAAGCTTCTTTACCTCAAAAAAAAAAAAAAATAGTGCCCAGGATACAAGAGTCACCCACCACATGGGAGAATCTATTCACCCAACACCCTTCAGATAAGGGGCTAATATCCAAAATATATAGGGCATTGACAGAACTTTACAAGGGAAAAAAACATCTAATCCCATAAAAAAATGGGGAGAAAAAATGAACAGACACTTTGATAAAAAAGAAATACAAATGGCCAAAAGGCACATAAAAAAATGCTCCTCTTCACTAATCATCAGGGAGATGCAAATCAAAACAACAATGAGATACCACCTCACACCACAGAGATTGGTGCACATCACAAAGAATGAGAACAATCACTGCTGGCAGGGATGTGGAGAGAAAGGAAATCTTATCCACTGTTGATGGGAATGCTGCCTAGTCCAACCTCTATGGAAAACAATATGGAGATTCCTCCAAAATCTGGAAATTGAGCTCCCATTTGACCCAGCTATTCCACTCGTAGGGATATACCTTATTAACACAAGAATACAATACAAAAAAACCCTTCCTCACACCTATATTTATTGCAGCACTATTTACAATAGCCAGGCTCTGGAAACAACCAAGATGCCCTTCACCTAACGAATGGCTAAAGAAAATGTGGTCCATATACACAATGGAATATTATGCAGCCGTCAGGAGAGATGGTCATGAAATTTTCCTATACATGGATGTACATGGAATCTATCATCCTGAGTGAAATAAGGCAGAGGGAGAGCGAGAGACGCAGAATAGTCTCACTCATCTATTGGTTTTAAGAAAAGTAAAAGTCATTTTTGCAACAATCCTCAGACACAGAGGAGGGCTGGAACTTCCAGCTCACCTCATGAAGCTCACCACAAGGAGTGGTGAGTGATGTTATAGAAATAACTACACAGAGAACTACCATAAGCATGTGAATGAATGAGGGATATGAAAAGCCTGTCTGGAGTTATTGTGGGGGTGGGGTGGGATGGAGGGAGATTTGGGACATTGGTAATGGGAATGTGGTGATGGGGGTGTTCTTTACATGACTGAAACCTAATCACAATCATAATTGTAATCAAGGTGTTTAAATAAAGAAAAAATTAAAAAAAATCAACATAATTATAATCATAAAAATTAAATATTTTTCAAGATTATTAGTATCATTATAGCATATAATTTTATTCTTCAATTCTTTGTAATCATATGAAAAGAAATAATACTGACAAAATGGGAGTCAAAATAATTGCTTGGCATTTAAAATTTCAAGATATACCACCAAGTCCCTTCTTTCTGAGGGTAAGATCATCAGTCTTAAGTGATAGAATAATAGCACAAAAAGTAGGGTGCTTGCCTTGCACTAAATAGAACTCAGGATCAATTTCCAATTATTTAGGATCTTTTATGCCCTACCAGAGTTGATCACTAAGCACAGAGACAGGAGTAAGCACTGAGAAATATAGTTCAAAAAAAAAGTCATGAATCAAAAACTGGCAGCCCAAAACTTAAATTATACTTTTTAGGTCTTATCTAGAAAATTAAGATAAATTTATTATTCATAGGATTTTCAATATACATCTCTATTTTATAATAAAATATGTATTTTTTCTATCATTTCTCTTAACAGTTCTCAAAATTCACTCCAGATCTCAAGCTTTTATGAATAACTACTAAGGATGCCCCTGATCATTTTCAATTTTCTTTTCTTCAAAAAAAAATCAGTCTGAAATAAGATTGGAAAAAAATATTTTTTCTTGATGCCTGCCTGAAACATTGTAAAAAATATCATGAGGACAAATTAGAAGGTAATATCTAAAAATGTTGTTTTTATATTGCTCTCTATAGCAAGCCTTTTTGCCCGACATCGCACTGACTCCATCTCACTATCTCTCACCCCGAGATAAATCATAATGAAATCAAACCCTATTCAGAGTATATCCAACTTTCTTATCCTTCTGAAAAATTATATAAAATTAATTCCTAAGATAAAGCAGCACTTACATGGAGAGAATTTTTATAAAGGAAATATTACTCCAAGATGCAATTTTTCTTTCACCAAATAAACCTATCACTATCCAAGTGCAATATCACGTAGAATGTTTCTGACGATTGTATAAAACTCTAACTATTCTAAATACAATTCTTAGATTTAAAGAATCTTGCACGAAATTTCAACTTTGACAAACTAGTAACAGTTTTCTTCAAGATAAATGTTTAGTTACATTTCCTGTGAATAGGGAATCTATTATCAAATTTGTCCTGACACAATATCACACCTTCTCCTTAGAGATGAAAAAACCGAACTCCGAGAAATGCCATCACATCGATGCAGAAGCAAAATCAGAAAGTGGAAAAGATCACTACTCAGGAGATGTGGTTGACTTTTTTCTACTTAGCGGAAGACTGTTCTCTCTTGAGCATGATCCTTTTTCTAATTTTCTACTTCTCTTACTTTAATTCCCTAGTCAACTTATTTTACTTTACTATTCATTGTCTCCTGAAAGATTCAGGTCTGATTTTACTTTCTTGCAAAGAGCAAACTCTTGATCCATTCTTAGAACATGGCACCCCAAGAAGAAGGGTAGCAGGGAGAATTTTCCATGCTGTGCAAAACAAGTGAACTTCAGGCATAGCTTGATGACTGCCTGGTGGGGCTGGTGAGATAGCAGGTCTGTAACCAGGCAGAAGCTCATCTTTTCAGACTTTGATCAGTCCTTAATTTCCTAGGCAACTTCACAGGGTACAGACCTCAGCAGGGAGAGAGGGAAGTAGTAAATATCCTTTCCAGGTTCTTGCGTCTTCCTCCTCGTTTCACATAAGCCACCTAGGGTAGTCTATTTAAGAATGTTTCTTGTCCCACCAACAACACTAGCTTGCACATACTCCCTTTTCTCTCTCATGAATATGTAAGCAGTCTCTGAAAAGCTAGTAGAATTTAAATAAACAGTTACTTTATCACTGTTGAGTATAAAACTAGATACCATTGCTTTATTTATAAAGCTGCTTTTCAATACAGGCTGGTGGGCTTCTCTAACTTAAATTATTTTCATGTCAATAAAGGCCTTCTCTTCTTATTTATCTGTTCCTGGGTTTTTCCAAAGGACATTTAATTTAATGAAAAAAAGATTAACTAAAAATTTAATAAAAATATTTTATGAGAAAAATATTGCAATCACTTATGTAAAAAAGTACAGATCTACCAGTAAACTGAATTTTGGAAGGGCAACTGAGTATTTTTTCTTTCATTTTACCCTTGGGTATTTGATAGTTGACATTTGGTAGTATAAATATATATATATATATATATATTAATATCTGACATTTATGTAACAAGAAGAATACTACATCACTGTCTTAGAAGATAGCAAAAGAAAATGAATAATTTCTTATGATTCACACCTTTGTATATTTATAATTTTACTTTAAGCAAAATAAATAAATAAATAAAATAAACAGAATCCATTATATCATTTTTCTTTAAATAAAAATACCATGTAAACAGAATCCAATATATCATTGCTTGTCTCATTCATCTACTTCATTTTATAATCTTTTCTACATGTGAATTACTTTAGTTTATACATGATTTATCTCTTACATATATTATAATGGCAGTTTCTTTTTTGTTTGTTTGTTTGCTTTTTGTTGTGGGGTCAGACCCAGTGATGCTCAGGGGTTATTCCTGGCAATGTGCTTAGAAATTGTTCCTGGTTCAGGGGTCCATATGGACTCTGGGGATAAAACATAGGTTCGCCCTGGATAAGCCCTGTGTAAGGTAAATGCCCTATGCTATCGGTCTGGCTCTGCAAAAAAAGTTTCTATACCTAGACCACATTAATTACTTCAATTTAGCAGAAAATTCAGAATAGTTGGCAGAAAGAACAAATATGGGGAAGGTTAAATTAGAATAAAAGGCTTTCAGAAAGCATGTCAAAGGCATATATAATCATGACATATAATTGAAAATATGCATATAAAAACCATGATAGCTGGATGGAGCTATAGTGAAGCAGTAGGGCATTTGCCTTTCACAGGGCTGATCCAGGACGGACCTCGGTTCGATACCTGGTGTCCCATATGGTCCCCCAAGCCAGGAACAATTTCTGAAAGTATAGCCAGGAGTAACCCCTGAGTGTCACTGGTGTGGCTCAAAAAAAAAAAAAAAAAAAGAAAGAAAAGAAACATTATACCTTAGATTGAGTGAATGAGTGAAATAAACAACAATAACATTACAAGAAAAATGAAATCCATTAACTGTATTTTTGAAAAGTATGATAAACCAAATAATACATTCTATAATTTACTGATACTGTAAAAAATAAATTTCCACAAGTAGAGTATTTTTAAACAAAAATAACATGAGTTATGTACTAACTGGAAAACAAAGAAGAAATGGGTAAAGTTTTGAAATATACCATCTCCTAGTATTAAAGCAATGAGAAAGTAAATATCTGAACAGACTAATCATAACTAAGAAATTTAAAACAATAATTTAAAAATCTTCCCAAGAACAAAGCCTAGGTCATATGAATTCACTGGTGAGTTTTATCAAACCTTCAAAGAATACTTACTTTTTAATAAAATTTATTCCTAAAATAGAAAATAAGTAATTTTGGGACCAGAGCAATAGCAAAGCAATAGGCATTTGCCTTGCATGTGGCAGACCAGGGTTTGATTCCAACATCCCATCTGCTCCCCAGAGCCTAGCAGGAGTGATTTTTCTATGCAGAGCCAGCATTTACTTCTGAGAACCATCTATGTGTCCCAGAAGCCAAAATCAAAACAAACAAAAAAGTAATTCAAATATATATATATGCATACCTGAAGCATTAAATCTAATGCTTCTAGTGCCATTAAATCGTGGCACAAGTGGTAGGGCATTTGCCTTGCACGTGCTAACCTAGGACAGACTGCAGTTTGATACCCCAGCATTCTATAAGATCCCTCAAGCTAGGAGCGATTTCTGAGCACAAAGTCAGGAGTAACCCCTGAGCATCACTGGGTGTGGTCAAAAAACCAAAAACCAATAAAAAAAATAGAAAGAAAGAAAAATAAGTCAAATGTTTGACAATAAGTGAATTAAGAGAAAAAAGCTTCCTGGGAGCCAGGAGTCTAGCAGGAGGAGGTTTGGCAGGCCCCCCACCAAGCCAGAGGCCTTCTTGACCAGGCCTCATGGGGGTGTGGGACTTGGGTAACCCCAACACCCCTCTACCGCCTTGCTCCAGATCTCCAGGGCTTCCCCAGGCCACATGCCTGGGCAAGCTGGTGAGTTGGGCCCCTTGGTGGAGCTTGAAGGTACCCTAGCCCTTCCCCCATTATCCATTCAGCTCCTTAGGGAGGGTCTGGGTGGGGCTCTGAACTTCTGGCCTCCCAGCTTCTTGAAGTCATTGGTAATTTCTGTCCAGTCTATATTTTCAAAATCGTGCGGGGCGACGTTAATAGTACTCACTACCATTGAATTATGTTTTTATGTATGCAGAATGTCCATTTTGTACTCTGCCCTTTTGCATACCTCTTCATAAGTTCATATTTCTCTTTAACTTCTTTAACTCCTATCATCATTACTCCTCATTTACCCTTTCTAACTTAAGTACTGCAGAGTCCTAAGTCACAGACCAAAGTGGTGCCCTGGAGTTAACACCCACCCAACTATTTTAAAAGGCATAAAAAAGACACATATCTTTTCAACATTTTATGGGTGTTTTCTTTGACGGCTATAAACTTTTGCTGAATATTTTCTTATACAGTGACGATCTCCCCCCCATGTTTTTTATCTTCTCTTTGTGAACTGCTCAATATGGAATTTGGTGTGAAAGAATCCCTCAGTTTAATACTTATGTTTGATCCAAGTCATGGGTATTGTTGGAAATGTTCTTACACCCCCATATATCTGATAGCACCACTTGGCTTTATTTCTTGTTTGCTTAGGCACTCTAAAATGGAAAAATACTATACATACCAATAAGTTCTTACCTAATAGAGATGGGAACACACAAATCTTGTAGTGCAATGAGACCTTACACCTTGAACATTGACATAAAGACCTGGCACAGGCCTCAGAAAAATGGGCATTCTCCATTCACCCCTGATCTACAGAAGACATTTACAAAACATCCAAGGTTGTATATAAATCACCTGGAGGCATTCCTCTACCAGTGAAGACCCTACAGCTGCCCTGACATCGATCTACTCAAAAGAGACACCCCGTAACACTGAGAAGACAACAAGGGCTTGCTGGATAGGGCTTGCTGTATTGCCCCTTAATTGTGAGGTTTGTCTATAACATCACCTGGAAGCAATCCTCTACCACGGAAGACCCTATCACTGCTCAGACATCTTCCTGCTCAAAAGAGACTTCCCTTAACACTGAGAATACTTAACAACAGCAACCTGCTTACAGGACAGGGCTTCCTGCATTGCCCTTTCATGGTGAGGTTAAACGAGAAGACACTCCACATCATGACTTCAATGTAGGATATGCAGATTCCAGAATCTTTAATACAGAAACATGATACCAACAACAGAGACTGTGTGAAAAGTGTGTTGGCACTAAGGACAATGTCTTGGATCAGACGATAACTTGCCTGAGGCCTAGACCTGGTCTTATGCCAGGAAACTTCAGGGGTAGGATCTCTTTGTATTTAGGCCAAGGTTATTCCTTTCCATGCCTCTCATATTTTGGTGGGCCTATGCAAACAACAATTGCCACTCTAACACCGTTTTTACTGTGCTCCTTTGACTCTAATCCTTAAAACACACCCACTTAAAATTTGAGGTTAGGGCCCGGAGAGATAGCACAGCGGTGTTTGCCTTGCAAGCAGCCGATCCAGGACCAAAGGTGGTTGGTTCGAATCCCGGTGTCCCATATGGTCCCCCTTGCCTGCCAGGAGCTATTTCTGAGCAGACAGCCAGGAGTAACCCCTGAGCACCACCGGGTGTGACCCAATAACCAAAAAAAAAAAAAAATTGAGGTTAACTTAAGCTAATATGCATGTACATGGAAATGTAAAAAATACTGTGCCTCTAATGTTTAAGGAGTTACATAAGTTTGATGGCTTTAGATTGCCTTGTGTGCTGTTAAGAAATATTATAATGTGCTACAATCTGGGGGCTTGAGGGACAAAGAAATTGCACATGGATTCTGTTTTATTTATCTTAACGTTCTTTGGCTGAAAGTTCAAAGTTAAGATATCAGCAAGGGGACTTCTTCTGAGAATTATGTTATGGGTGACTGTCCTTCCACTGTAACTTTACCTTGTCCTCTTTCTTTGCATCTTTTATTCTCATAATTAAAAATAAAAAAATTAAAAAAAGAGAAAAAAAGTGGTCAGAAGTCCAAAATAAATATTTATGTACTATTTTTGTTTATTTATTTATTATTATTTTTTAATTTAAGCATGATGGTTACAAATTAGTTCATTGTTGGGTGTAAGTCATACAATGTACACTGTCTTTACCAGTGCATCATTTATAAAATGCAATGATATACAATTTTAAGGAAATATAAAATATTGTACTTCACTGCTTCTTAAATGAAATAAGAGAAAAAGATGAATGCTGGATGATCTCTCTCATGACTTATATTTAGAGTTATATTTATATTATTTAGAGTTAAGTTTATAGCATTCTATTGTATAGAATTCTATTGTATAGAATAATGACAAAAAATCTGATATTAGATTACAAAATTCATACTAAAAACTGTGGTGAGAATGGGATAGGAAAAGACTAAAGAAAAGGGATAGAAAAAGACCAAAGATGACTTAGAGATAGTAGTGGAGGGTTTGGGGCACATTGGTGATGGTAAAGTTCAGTAACATTTTAAATCAAAATCATAGACACAAACACTATTGTAATCACGTTGCTTGAATTATAATAAAAATTTAAGTTAACTTAAACAATTCTAACATAATTTAAATATGTTATATCATGTATTGATGAAAATGAGAAAAGACTATAGTTAAGGTTGTTTACATGCCCTTGAAAGGTCAAACAATGCAGACTAGATTAAAAATAGATTAGGTTAGGAAGCAGCTTTCTTAGCAATAAATCTGTAGTCTTGGACTATGACAGATTCATATGCTAAACCCAGTGTTTTTTCTTTTAACTGTTTTCCAACTTCCTTTTAACAGATTTTTCTTCCTGTAGTTGGTTTCCCTAAACTACCAGCTGTGCCTCTAGTCTTCTGCTGTGTTTTCATATTTAGGCTATTTTTACCAGTGACCCCTTGAAAAGCCCTGGGACTCCACATTGTCCCAGGTTAAGAAATGCTTTTCATATTTGGTGATGTTCAGAGTTTACTTCTGACTCTGTGTTCTGGAATCAGTCCTGGAGGTGGTGCTGGGATCAATCTGATGCCAGTCTCTTGCAAGGCAAATGTCTTAAATTCCCCTTCTCCCCCACCTCTCTGTCTCTTTCTCTCTGTCTCTCTGTATCTGTCTTTGTCTCTCTGTCTCTCCTCTCTGTCTCTGTCTCTCTCTGTCTCTGTGTCTCTCTCTGTCTCTGTCTGTCTCTCTCTCTGTCTCTGTCGATCTCTCTCTCTCTCTCTCTCTCTCTCTCTCTCTCTCTCTTTCTCTCTCGGGGTCTCAGAGCTTTTGTGGACTGGCGGACAAAAGAGAGTCACTTAATTCTTTTGAATGACCTCTGAGATAATAAATATTCAGCCTAAATGCTATCTGCCTGTTATAGGCTTTTAGGTGACCAGAAGTACTAAAGACAGTCTTTACATTCTCAATAGTCCAACTTCAAATGAGATGACTACGTATTTTTAATTAAATCCATCTCTTAATTCACTTTTGGAATGGTTTTAAAATCACTCTAGCTTAGTCTTGTAAACACCTTAGTATGTGTATGTAAATATATAATGTAACTTTGTGGCATTAATACTAAGAACTATAATAATGTTTAATTTTTCTTTTTAAAAACACTAAAGAAAATAACTATGAACTTAACTTAGATTTATTGCATACTTGGGCTCTCATCTGGTTGTCCTCTTTAAAGAGCTAGTCTGACCATACCTCTTGTATTGCTTGGGGAACAAACACTACCCAAAGGTATATAAAACAATGGTAACTAACTGGTCAATGAGCTATGGAAATCAATGAGGCAAAATTAAAATTTATCTCTTAATTGATTTTCCCTGCCAATTAATTCCTATTTGGTTACTCATTATTAGTCATTTGTTTATATTCTATTAAATCTAATTTATAACTTTAAAAGATGAATGTCCCAAGTGCCAGGAATTGGCTCTTTGAAAAGCTATTATCTTGCTTTTAAAACTTTTGTAAAAGACGTTTAAAATGTGATCTTAAAAAAGATGTGGGCCAGAGCCGTGACTCAAAGCGGTAAAGCATCTGCCTTTCCAGCGCTAGCCTAGGACTGACCACGTTTTGATCCCCCAGCTTCCCATATGGTCCCCCATGCCAGGAGCGATTTCTGAGCACATCACCAGATGTGCCCCCCCCAAAAAAAACCTAAAACAAACAAACAAAAAGACAAAAAAATATGATTGTTTATTAGTACAATAAAATCTAAATTGTAAGATTTATGGAAAACATTAGCAAAAGTCAAAAAGAGAATTTGAACAAATAACATCAGATATTACTTCATTGATTTAAAGGAATTCAAGGCTAAAATATTAAAAATTGGTGGTTTGAACTTTATCTAAATATTATCTTATTGACTTCTTGATTATTTTCCAATTTGAAAATAGTTTATGCTGATTTTTATAACCACAACAAAAACTCTAAAAGTAAATTTTAATTTAAAGAAAAGTTTTAGATGTTTGAAAATTTATTTAAACACTTTGATTAAAATTTTTTTTCATAATACAGTTGTTTCAGGCATTTCAATACCAATCCCACCACCAGTGTGACCTTTTTTCACCAATGTCCCATTTTTCACACACATTTAGGAAGCCTTTCCCTTAGCAGGCAAAAACAATCTACTTTCTATAGCTTATTACAACAAAATGGCAAATAAAATTATCAAAAAATACTTCAATAAAAGAAAATGTGTGAAGATTGTTTTATCTCACAATGGTGTTATTAAAGCCATTGTCTGAGGATTTACTGATCTTGTTTGATACTAGATAAACCTTCAGTGTTATCGTTTCACTCATTTAGTTAAGTAGGCTTCTGTGCAACTTTCCCATCTAATTTACTATGTTCCCTCTGGGCTTTCAGAATAGTGAAATAAAATATAATTTTGAAATCATAAACAATTTTTCAGTTTTTACAAGTTGGCCAGACTCCTTTATGATAAAATAAAAGTAAGAATGTGGAGCAAGATAGAGAAACAGGATATTTCTTTATTTTATTATAAGTGAGGTAATCAGGAAAATATGTTGTTTTATTATAAAAAGTGATGTGATAAATGGAAACTTATATTTACGCCTTGAAAATTTCAGACATGTCTTAAATAAATTTGCTACACATCCCTCTCAATTTCACCAGTGAGTTCTTTCATAATATTTTATATCAATGCTAAACTTTATCTCCTTTTAATTTTTATTCGTTCAAATTATGCAGCTCAAATACTTGATGTACTATTATACAACGCTGCCTGAAATGGGTTTTCAGAAATCTCTTTCCAGGTTAGTAATTCTACTTCCAGTTCTTGGCTAACTGTGACAACTGTAATCTGGATGAAACCTGAAATACTAGAGATTTTACGCCACTGTTGGACAGAAAATTCTATGCTACAATATGTGATTCTTTCTATACTACACCTGTGCTCATACTCCTAATTATATAAAATCAGACACTTATAAAATATATTCTAAAATAGTTTAAAAGAATTATCCAGTAAGAAAATTTTTGCTTACTTCCTTTACATATCTATTAAATGTTTTCTTTTTATTATTCTTATCTTGATATTACATACTCATATTTTAGCATTCAAATAAATGCTCAGAATTTAAAACATGAAATTAAAATTTATTATAATATTTGAATATATATAATACATATAAAAGAATAAATTTGAGTGTAAAACATTTAGAGTTTTATTTTTTTGCCTTTTTTTTTTTTTTTTTTTTAGTTTTGGGCCACACCTGGTGGTGTTCAGGGGTTATTCCTGGCTCTGAACTCAGAAAATATGCCCAACATTGCTGGGCATAGAACCTAGGTCATTGCATGCAAGTCAAGCACCCTACCTGCTGTATTTTTGCTCCTGCCCCAAATTTGTAGTTTAGTTTAAAATTTTTTAGTTTAAAAACTGAGGAACAGGAAAACCTTCAAGGACTACTTAGATATGTTCTTGCAGATGTACCTTGCTTTGCACATAAGAATTAGTAATGGCAGTATTAGGGAGGAAATATGAAATCCTGGGATCAAACCCAGGCTATCCAGCTGTACAGCAAGTGCCCAAACCTCTGTACTTTTTCTCCTGCCACAGTTCCTTTAAAGCTCTTCAACGCAGTGTTTTCCTTGCTTAGCCATCAAGAAAAGACATATTAAAATCATAGAAAAGGGTATTATTATAACCATAAGAAAAGCTTAAAGGAAAAATGTCAACACTAAATCTTGTGTGTGAAAAACAGTCACATATATTGATTGCAAGAATATAAAGTGGTCAATCACTTAAATTTTTGTCAATTTCTTTACAAATATATATATATATATATATATATATCAGAAAGTCTTAAATGCACTATGAGACATTTATATCTGAGAAGTAAAATAATTGAAATAGAAATAAAAGGGATATATAAAAACAAATGCTCTAGTTCTCACAGCAGTTTTATTTTTCTTTAAATTTATTTCATTAAATAAACATTATTTACAAAGTTTTTTATACTTGGGTTTTAGGCATATCAAGACTAATCCCACCATCAGTATCTGCTTCCTCCCACCATGCTCCCTCTACCTACCCATATCTGCCACCTTTTAAAGTTCTGTAGCTACAGTTTTGATCTCATATTTTGAGTTTTGTGAGGCTGTGGTTTGTATATATAACTATACAACTATTCCCATACTGTATAAGTGATACCCTTGATTTCTGTCCCCAGATTTTTTTCTTTTCTCTTCTTATTCCTTGCCCCCATTGATTTCTCTCCTCTGTCCTTCATATACTTGTGTCAAGGCTGACTTAGGATCTCTCCTTTATAGCATTACATCCTTATCTAGTTATTTTATATACCACAGATAAGTGAAGATAATCCTGTTTTGTACTTCTTCTGGCTACTTCATGCAACATATGTTCCAGTTCTAACAAGACAGTAATTTTCATGATTTCTTCTTTCTTTACAATTGTATTATATTCTATTGCATGTATTATATAAATCTGTCACAAACATTTATTATGTACACACATGCATATATATAAATTTATATATGTATATACAAATATGCCACATCTTTATAATCCATTGTTCATCTTATTTTGGAAAACTAGGTTGATTCCATATCTTAACTATTATACTAAGAACTTCATGAATAATGGAATGCATATATTCTTTAAACAAAGGTTTTGGGGATAGAGGCTTAATGGTGAAATGGCTGATTTATCAGATCAATTTAAGTTTACTGAGGACTTTCATACTGTTTTACAAAAAGTTGAATCAGACAGTATTCCCACCAGAAGTTGATGAGAGTTCCTTTTCATCACATACTGGTCAACACAGATTCTTTTCACTATTTTTATATGTGCCACCTGGTGTGATATAATACCTCATTAACCTCTTGTTTTAAAGTTCCATAATGATAAATGAGCACTTTTTCACGTGCCTGCAGGCCACCTGCCTATCTTCCTCTGAGAAGTTTCTGTGCATTTTCTCTCCTCATTTTTGACAGGTTTCTGATGTGTCTTTGTTGTTATTGATCTTTGAGAGTACTTTAAATATTCTAGACATCAACCCTTTATTTGATATGTTTAATGATAAATGATTGTTCCCATCTGATTGTCTTTTAGTTTAATCTGTTTCCTTCATCAAACAGAAACTCTTTGATTTGATGTAGTGCCATTTGATTACTTCTTATTTTGTTGCATTTGCCAGTATCAGCTCAATGAAGAGGTCCAGAGGTCCAAATCTTAGAGTGGTTTGCCTATTTTTCCTCAATGTACTTACTTTATAACTAGATATTAAGGTACTTAATTCACTTTGAATCAACTTTTGTGTAAGGTATACAAATACACTTTTGATATAAGGTTCCATATTTAGTCTGTTTCATAGTTGATTTTACAGTTTTCCCAGTACCCTTTCATTAAGATTCTATCTTTATTCCATTCCATATTCTTTACTTCTTTGTTACAATTTTACTGTTTGTAAATATGGACATTTGTCCATAGGTATTTAATTCTGATTTTTTATTCAAAGAATCTGTCTTTATTTCAGTGTCAAGCAGTTTTCATAACTCTAGGTTTATTGTATAGTTCCAAATTAGGTAGTAAGATACCTCCTAATTTCTTATTTTACAATACTTCTTTGGCCTTTTAGAGACACTTATGACTGCATGCAAATTTTATTAATGAGGATTCTGGATCTTAAAATATGTTTACTGAATTTAGATTCTGTTAAATCTCTGCAGCACCTAAGTAGGATGGTTATTTTAATCATATCTAATCTGGAAAATGAGCATGGAATATAACTTTTTGAGGTCTGTATTGTTTAGAAACTATATTTGAATATCAGTTTATCATAGAAGTACTAGTGACCAGAAAGCAACAATAGTTTAATTTCTTTTCTGACCAGATATTAAGCCAATATTTGAGAAATGATATAATGATAAAATGACTTTCTTTATTAGGGATGACCTATTCATTGTATTCACTCTAAAACTAAGATAAAGATCTAAGAATAAATATAAATACAAAACTATTTATGCCAGGGGAAAAAATAGAGGTAAGTTATCACCACATTTTCCCTAGAATATAGAAATGACTTAATATGTTTATGAATATATATTCATAAATTAAAATATATAATGTACCATATTTAGATACCATATTTATAAATTTACCATATTTAAAACTTAATCTACTAATAAATGTTAATGAAATTATGCTCTTATAAAGTGACTGTATTGCCACATCACAAAGAGGAACACCATCAAATTATTTTTGTGCCATATTTTTATACTATATACCCTATTATTTTTTTATTGTGATTTCCATAGAAAATGACATAGCTTTACGTATGTGTGTTTTTGATCATGCACATAGGACCATATATACACAATATATGAAAATTTCAATAAACTATGACTGGAATATGTATGCATATAATGTATACATTATTATAAGTAGAAATGAAGACAATAAACATTCTGATAACATGTCATGTATTATTTGCTGAATGTCTTATTTCTAGTAAATTAGTTAATTAATTTTGAGTAATTACATAGTGCTGAGAAAATAGTAAACATAAGTACTCAATATTTTTTTATAAACTGAAAAAATCAAAGATTCTATGTATAATTTATATGATAGTAGTTATTATTGGCTAAAATAAATACTTAGAAAAATGATATATTAATAACTTAAAGTAAATTTTAAATCCCTGTTAAATGTTTCAGTGTTTTACTGGCATTAAGACAAAGTCCATACATTGTTCAGATTTTATTTTGCCAGTTATTTTAGAAAAGATAAATACAAATGGTTTCTCTATAAAAGTTTATTTTATGAAAATATTCATAGATTGTCATTAATTCATTGCCTACATTATGACTCTTAACTCTGTTACTATGGTAGCAAAATCAACTCCATGTCACCACAAACACTATTAAATATAAAACCTTTTTTTATTCTCTATGGAAATGATTAACTATATATGAAAAACATATTGACAATATTTACAACTAATTTTTCTATTGAAAAGACTAAGAAAAACAAGTAATTTACTATGTTTTCAATTCTCAATAAGAAACATTTATTTACTTAAAATATAGAGTGTTATTGTAGAACTAAATTAAGATTTCTTTGGACACGCCCCAAAAGGGGAAGCCGCTGAACTCTGCTGGAACTCAGATGCCAGCACCCCTATCTGCCTGTCTTCTGTGCTGTGCTGCATTCTCTGCCTGATTTCATCCTGTGTGTGGCTCATCTGCAGACGGCTAGACTTCTCTGGAGGTGAGTTTACATGCCCAAAAAGGGAGGAGCCAAAGGAGTGCTGCCGCTCCGTTTTGCTCGCAGCTGCGCACATCATTTAGCCAATGAATACAACCACAACAAGTAGAAACACCCACAATACAAGTGTGAGAATGGGGAAACAACGCAGGTCAGCGTGAGACATAGAGAATGAAGATGGCAACTCAGATGACCAGAACATGGCCAACTGACCAGGTGTCGGCAACCTGCGGCTCCGGAGCCGCATGCGGCTCTTTTGAAGGCTTGCCGCGGCTCCGGAGCCGATGTCAGAAAAAAAAAATACTGCTTTAATCTCAGCTCCGCTTCTCTCCGCTATATCTATAGCAGTGAGGCGGAGCTGAGGAGCGGAGCCAATGGAGGCAGCCGTACCTGGTGACGTATATAGCATTAAGGTAAGAAACAATATATGCAGTGTTATATTTGTTTTAAATGTTGCAATGGTTTTGCGGCTCCCAGTTTCCTTCGGAAACGGGTCCAAGTGGCTCTTTATGTCTGAAAGGTTGCAGACCCCTGGACTAGACCGTCTCTCAGATAAGGAGTTTAAAGTCGAAATATGGAAGATGTTTAAAGAACTCAAAGAAAATATAGAAGAGAATACTAATAAACCAAGAGACTATGAAGATAGAAATGAGAAAACTACAAACTGAAATTTCAGGTCAAATAGCAGGTCTGAAAAACTCAGTAGATGAATTGAAGAAAACCATGGATGAGTTTTCCCATGGGTTAACAGCAGCTGAGGATAGAATTAGTACACTGGAAGATGAGATGAATAACAACTCCATACAGCAGAAGAGAGGAAAAAAGCCTTAAAGCAAATGATCAAACAATGGAAAAATTACTCAAAGAATGGGAACAGATGAAAATAGAAGGCTATGACAAGCTCAACAGAAACAACTTATGAATCATTGGACTCCCAGAGACTAAGGAAGAAAATTTCCAAGAAGAATCAACGGCCAAGAACATCATTAAAGAGAAACTACCAGAGTTAAAGAATACATATGAGCAAATCCTGCATGCCCGACGAGTACCAACAAAAAGAGACCCCAGAAAAAATATCCAAGACACATCCTAGTCACAATGATGAACCCCATAGATAGAGACAGAATTCTGAATGCAGCAAGATCAAAAATAGAAATTACATTCAAGGGAACATCCTTGAAATATATTGCAGACCTGTCACAAGAAACACTCAAGGCCAGAAGGCAGTGGTGGGACATAGTGACAAAACTCAATGAAATAAATGCTTCGCCTAGAATACTGCACCCAGCAAAACTCACTTTCAGGTTTGAAGGAAGAATACATGGTTTCACAGACAACAGCTCAGAAACTTTACAGACTCAAAACCATTCTTTTTTTTTTTTTTTGTGGTTTTTGGGTCACACCCGGCAGTGCTCAGGGGTTATTCCTGGCTCCAGGCTCAGAAATTGCTCCTGGCAGGCACGGGAGGACCATATATGGGACGCCAGGATTCGAACCGATGACCTCCTGCATGAGAGGCAAACGCCTTACCTCCATGCTATCTCTCCGGCCCCTCAAAACCATTCTTAAAAGAAAAATTGAAAGACTTACTTTAAGACAAGACTGACCAACAGAGGCACCAAACTTTGATAAATACATGGCACTAAATCCCAGGACAATTCTTTCTCTCAATGTCAATGGACTAAGTGCACAAGTTAAGAGACACAAAGTGGCTAAAAAACTCAACCCAACCTTCTGCTGCCTACAAGAAATGCACCTGAATAGTCAGAACAAGCATAGACACAAAATAAAAGGCTGGAGGAAAATCATCCAAGCAAACAACACCCATAAAAAGCTGGAGTGGCCATACTAATATCAGGTGATGTAAACTTTATACTCAGGAAAGTTATAAGGGATAAAGATGGACATTTTGTATTAATTAAGGGAATTGTACAGCAGGAAGAAATCACTCTCCTAAACATATATGCACCAAATGATGGGCCAGCAAAATATTTAATACAGTTGTTGACAAATTTGAAAAATAGTATCAATAACAATACAATAATTGTGGTAGACCTCAATACGGCATTGTCAACACTTGATAGGTCAACCAGACAGAAACCCAACAAAAATGTACTAGACCTGAAAAAAGAAATGGAAGAAATAGGCCTAGTAGATATATAAAGGACACTTCATCCCCAGAAACCTGGATACACATTCTTCTCTAATGTACATGGGACATTCTCCTGGATAGACTACATGCTAGCACATAAAACATACCTCCATAATATCAGGAGGATAGAAATTTTGCAGGCTACCTCCACTGACCACAAGACCCTGAAATTATATGTGAACTACAAAGGGACACAGAAGAAATACTTTAATATCTGGAAGTTAAACAGCCTAATATTGAATAACTAGTGGATCCGATATGAAATCAAAGAGGAAATCAAAACATTCCTGGAAACAAATGACAATAGAGACACAAACTATCAGGACTTATGGAACACAGTAAAAGTGGTACTGAGAGGAAAATTTATAGCTTTGCAAGCACACATCAGGAAAGAAGAAAGGGCTACATGAATAGCTAAAGCAATCATTGGAAAAAAGAATATGGCAGGAATTACTTTCCCAAATTTTAAACTTTACTACAAAGCGACAGTTATCAAAACAGCATAAATAAATAGAATAAAGACAGGACCCCAAATCAGTGGAATAGTCTTGAATACTCTGAGAATCTTCCACAGACATACAATTACCTAGTTTTTGATAAAGGAGCAAGAAATCCTAAATGGAGCAAAGAAAGCCTCTTCAACAAGTGGTGTTGGCATAACTGGCTAGCTACTTGCAAAAACTTGAATTTAGACCTCCAGTTAACCTCATGTACAAAGGTAAAATCCAAATGGATTAAAGACCTCAATATCAGACCAAAACCATAAGATATATAGAACAGCACATAGGCAAAACACTCCAGGACATTACAGGCATCTTCAAGTAGGAAACTGCACTCTCCAAGCAAGTGAAAGCAGAGATTAACAGATGGGAATATATTAAGCTGAGAAGCTTCTGCACCTCAAAGGAAATAGTGCCCAGGATACAAGAGCCACCCACTGAGTGGGAGAAACTATTCACCCAATACCCATCAGATAAGGGGCTAATCTCCAAAATATACAGGGCACTGACAGAACTTTACAAGAAAAAAACATCTAATCCAATCAAAAAATGGGGAGAAGAAATGGACAGACACTTTGACAAAGAAGAAATACAAATGGCCAAAAGACACATGAAAAAATGCTCCACATCACTAATCCTCAGGGAGTTGCAAATCAAAACAACTATGAGGTACCACCTCACACCACAGAGAATGGCACACATCACAAAGAATGAGAATAAACAGTGTTGGCGGGGTTGTGGAGAGAAAGGAACTCTTATCCACTGCTGGTGGGAATGCCATCTAGTTCAACCTTTATGGAAAGCGATATGGAGATTCCTCCAAAACTGGAAATCGAGCTCCCATACAATCCAGCTATACCACTCCTAGGAATATACCCTAGGAACACAAAAGTATAACACAAAAATCCCTTCCTTACACCTATATTCATTGCAGCACTATTTACCATAGCAAGACTCTGGAATCAACCAAGATACCCTTCAACAGACGAATGGCTAAAGAAACTGTGGTACATATACACAATGGAATATTATGCAGCTGTCAGGAGAGATGAAGTCATAAAATTTTCCTATACATGGATGTACATGGAATCTATTATGCTGAGTGAAATAAGTCAGAGAGAGAGAGAGAGAGAGAGAGAGAGAGAGAGAGAGAGAGAGAGAGAGAGAGAAACGCAGAATGGTCTCACTCATCTATGGGTTTTAAGAAAAATGAAAGACATTCTTGCAATAATAATTTTCAGACACAAAAGAGAGAAAGGCTGGAAGTTCCAGCTCACCTCATGAAGCTCACCACAAACAGGGATGAGTTTTGTCAGAGAAATAACTACATTTCAAACTATCCAAATTATGAGAATGTATGAAGGAAATAGAAAGCCTGTCTAGAGTACATGCGGGGGTTGGGTGGGTTGGGAGCAGGGAGACTTGGGACACTGGTGATGAGAATGTTGCACTGGTGATGAGTGGTGCTCTTTACATGACTGAAAGCCAAACAACACAATCATGTATGTAGTCAAGGTGTTTGAATAAAAGATATATTTAAAAAAAGAAAAATAAAATTAGGAGCTCTTTAAAAAATAAAAATAAAAAAAAGAATTTTAAAAAAGATAAAATAAAATACAGATCCTTGTAGGTAGGAGCGATAAGACAAAGCCCTGGGCACTTGTCTTCCATCTCTGACCCTGGGTACAGTCGGATGTGGCCCTAACACCTAAAAAAATTCTTTAAAAATTATATAAACTCATATTTTTAAAATATTAGACAAAGTCTATTATTAGCTTTTGAAAGCCAAAATATCTATATATTACGGTATTTACTGTCTATGAGTAAACATAACATACCTAATTTGCTCACTATTGTATTGATTTTCTCAATCTAATCTTTAAAAATTGAATTTTTAAAATGTATGCTATCAAGAAATAAATTTCTAATAAGCAAGAATAGCAACTTACTTAGTAAATAATTCTATAAATTGATAAGCAATAAACTAATATTAATACAAAGTTATTAAATATTACACCCAGTATATTTTTTCATTTTAAAATAAACCATTCTTGGCCACAGAGGCTTAATTATAAAATAAAACAGAAGATTTTCTGTGCAGCTTTCAATAATTAATTTTTCCATATATTTTTGCCTAATTCATATGCAAGTTTTAAAAGGGAACTAAGTTGGTATAGTTCTTAGTCAACTAAGTTGCTCTATAAAAATAATAATGAAGAATAAATAATATAAGAGAGGTGGAGGCAAAGAAGTCAGACATGACTTTCAGTTTCTAAGAAATATGTTGATCTGGGGGGTTAGTCAGGGTGTGGTCCTTACTATGAGTCTAGGGATCACAAGTGATCAGAGGTTTGCCAAAGATTAAACAATGTACTATGATTTTGTTCATGTTTTCTAAAAAATGTTATCAAAGATATTTTTATTTAAATTATTTATTTAAAAGAATGTATTGTAATGTTGACATAACTGATCATAATACATTTGTTTTGGGATGACAGAAAGCAAAGTTATTAAGAAATAGAGAACTGAGAATTAAAAAATGGAAGGAGAGAGAATTCATTAGCATTTATATTTGTGAAACTTATTGTATCAGCTATAAAACCACTAATGCAATAGCCAAAAATTAAATATATTTTAAAGTTGAGCCAGTTTTGAAGATGCAAAAGTAATCCAGATTGCTTGTGATGAATTGAGGACAGCAGAT
Source organism: Suncus etruscus (assembly GCF_024139225.1). Classification (NCBI taxonomy): domain Eukaryota; kingdom Metazoa; phylum Chordata; class Mammalia; order Eulipotyphla; family Soricidae; genus Suncus; species Suncus etruscus. The sequence continues at coordinate 48,134,996 of NC_064849.1, read as the reverse complement.
AGACTCTGACTTGCAAGATGGCCTTTCACATGGAAGGCATACAATCTCAATAGCCATCTGTTCTGCCTCCACTACAAGAGCAATGTGGAAAGGCATAAGCAAAGGCAGATTTGCTGTGAATATTTGGCTGTGGAGATTTGGCTGTGAAGCAAATGGAATTAGATGATTTGGTGGTATTGAACAAAGTCAAACATTACCAAAATGGACAAGAATTAGAGGTGATTGTTTTAAGGTGTGCTTTTGGCCCTTGTTGTAAAAAATTTCTCAGATTGCCAAGTGCTTTCCATGTTCCCCAGAATGCTGAGGTTACGATTTTGCCAAATTTCTATATCAAATTTAATAGAAACTCTTTGACAAGTCAACACTGATTTTTTTCCACACGAGCCAGTTTCAGTTACATATTATAGCTCATTCATCAACTGATCATACCAGTAAAGAATTTATCATTTTTATTTAACAGTATTTCTAATTTAATTTAAAAATGCTCAAAGGATTCTCTTGTAAGCATACTGATTGACTCCTAAAGTCATGGAATTTTTTGAGATGGACTTTTGTCCTGAAGCACTGACAAAGGCAAATATCACTTCTCAGTACGCATGTGAAGTGCCAACTAAAACTATGAATTCATATCTGATCATAATACTAATGTGAGAACCTGTGATCAGTGATCAATATATCTGGTGTTCAGGGAGTAATCCAATTGGGGTTGAGAAATTGCCAGGAATTCAATTGGGGTCGACCACAGGGTTTAAGGTTAAATGCCTAAAACCCTAACGTATTTCTCCAGAACATAGATCTTTGAAGTTATCACATTTTTAATTATGTAAATTAGAATGTGATATTTATTTTTAAATGTTTACGCTATTTACATTGTTTATAAAAGGCACTCACAGATGCTTAATTGTAATATCTGGAAAACTGGAAACAGAACTATGCATAAAATAGTGAGTGGATAGAACCATTGTATTATGTTCATAAAGTGAAATATTTGTACCATTTTATTGATTTGGGAGGCCACACCTCACTGTGCTCCAGGACTAGTTCTTCCTCTGTACTCAGGAATCACACATGGGAGATTTGAGTGACTGAACCCAAGTTGGTCACAAGTAAATGGAGCATCCTATATAATATACTTTCTATTAGGCTTAAATGTGTACAGTTTTTTTTATTTAAACAACTTTATTACATACATGATTGTGTTTGGGTTTCAGTCATGTAAAGAACACCACCCATCACCAGTGCAACATTCCCATAACCAATGTCCCAAATCTTCCTCCTCCCCACCCAACCCCTGCCTGTACTCTAGACAGGCTTTCTAATTCCCGCGTACATTCTCTTTATTAGGATAGTTCAAAACGTAGTTATTTCTCTAACTAAACTCATGACCGTTTGTGGCGAGCTTCAAAAAAATATGGAACTCTTCACGAATTTCCGTGTCATCCTTGCACAGGGGCCATGCTAATCTTCTCTGTATCATTCCAATTTTAGTATACGTGTTGCCGAAGTGAGCACAAATGTGTACAGTTTTAAAGGAATGAACTTTTGAGAAAAATTAAAAGGAACAATTTCAAAATCATAATTTTATGTAAAAATAAAAAATAAGTAGGTACTCTAATTATGCTCTTTTTAATTTTTACTTTTTAATTTTGCTCTTTTTTTAAGGGGTTTGTTATACTGAGTGAAACTCAAAAATTACTTTCGTCTCTGTGCTTGGAAATCATTCCCAGCAGAGCTGAGATGACTATATAGTGATGCGGATTGAACAAGCACTAGGCCTGTTGAGTTGCCTCTCTAGCCCAATATGGTAAGATTATATTGATTACATTAATTGTAACTTTGAAAAAAATTAAACTATTTTACAATGAGTAAAAATTAGATAATTGGCTTCTTCTGTGTGAGCTGGAGTAAGGAGCCAAGAAAGTCTAGGAGAATGATTATAACAATAAATAAACTTGAAAATAATCAATACACTTATTTTACCAGTGTCATGATAGGTTTATGAGTGTATAGACATAAAAATTATCATATGATAAAACTAAATAATATGTAGTTTATTGCATTGTGCTTACACCTTAACAAGAATTACTATACTTGAGATGGCTGCAAGAATATGCCTTGTGGGAAAAGTAAACCAACTTGGATATGAAAGTAAATAATACCCTGAAACATATGTTTTAAATTAAAATATTCTCTAGGAATCTAGCAAGTTTGGAGATTTTGATTATAGTGCTGAAAAGACTCAAATATTTTTTTAAAGAAATCTCTGATGGAAGCTCAAGTGATTTAATAAAATTTTCATTTCAAACTTTTATTAATGTGGGTATACAAGGTAATTTGATATTAATTTATAAACACAAGAACATATATAAGTAATAAAAGCTTTAGCAAAATTTCCTATCTAAAACTAATCAGACAAATAACTTCTTAAGCATTTTTAAACTTTCCACAAAAATGCCAATAAAAAACTTAATATAATGAAAATTCCATTGAAACTGAAAATTAAACCTATTTTATGAACTATTTCCCCATCTTTCTGCTCTGTTGTAAGTAATGCAAAATTATCACAATGAAAAATATAGGGAAGTTGTAATTTCTGAGTCTCTAATATGATTTAAAATCACAATAAGAAAACCAATTCCTTTGAAGATTCAGCTGCTAAGGGCAGCTTTTATAAGCACGTTTATTCAAATTTTCAAATGAGATGCATTCCCTTGGCAGCTAGCATCTCAGTGAAATGCTGAAAGAAGAAGAAATGAAGGCATAAATCTAAATTTCTCTATTCTCTTAACATTAAAAATACTGGTCTTGCTATTTAAAAATGTGATTAATTTAGGAAGAGAACAGTAACAGCTACTAAATATACACCACAGAACTGACAAACATTTTAAGTTTATTTTATAGTATTTGAAGCTATTTCACAGGATAAAGAATCCATGGCAGTAGCTAAAACCAAGCAGAATATCAAATGAGATATGGCCCCACAATTATAGCCTGATCAATGGTGCAATGAAGAAAAATAGGTAGTTTCAGTGGAAAGGTGTATCAGATATGATGATCTCTAATGAAGTTGAAGCTGATGAAATTAAGAAAACTAATGAATTTGGTGCATTATAAGTTTATTTAAATGGTCACATAGAATAAGGAACAACAAACCACATGTAGAATCAAAACTAAAACTAGTGAATAAAAGGGAACTTCATGAATATCGATTTTGAAGTGTATCATTTTTTTTTAATGTAGTATTTAAGCTGTGCCATGCAACTGAAATTTATATATTAGATAGAGAGGCCATTTAGGTCAAGAACTTTGGTGAATGATATAAATGGTTAACTATGATTATTTTAATAGGTCCTTTCTTAAGTCAAAATATGTTTATTTTCTTACTGAATCTGAACAATAGGTTTGGATAAGAATATTAAGAAGCAATAACCAGGGCCAGAGAGATAGCATGGTGGTAAGGCATTTGCCTTTCATGCAGAAAGACGGTGGTTCGAATCCTGGTATCCCATGTGGTCCTCCCAGCCTGCCAGGGGTAATTTCTGAGAGTAAAGCCAGGAGTAATCCCTGAGCATCATCGGGTGTGACCCCCTCCAAAAAAAAAAAAAAAAAAGAAGAAGCAATAGCCAAAACATTAAAATATGTAGTATAAAAGGAATCTACAATTAAGTTTTGTGTTTGAAAATTGAGTTTTTTGGGGGCCGGGGAAATAGTATGGAGGTAAGGAATTTGCCTTGCATGCAGAAGGACAGTGGTTCGAATCCCGGCAACCCATATGGTCCCCTGAGCCTTCCAGGAGCGATTTCTGAGTGTAGAACCAGGAGTAACCCCTGAGCGTTGCTGGGTGTGACCCAAAAACGAAACAAACAAAAATATTGAGTTTTTTTTTGTATCGTACGAAGCATATTGAACTTTCATTCTTTACAAGAATAGATCTCTGAGGAACTGTCCAGTACTCAACCCTAGGTTAAATTAATTTTTTCTAATGATACATGAAAATTTACTAAATATTATTTGAATAAATATTGAGATAGTTGTGAGTATTAGACATGTTTATAAACAATGAGGAAATATTTACAAGATCATTTCTTTAAAATATTAAATATATATAAGTAATTATCACTATTTAAGTGTTATTTTTCCTTACATTTGTCAAGGGATGTTAAACTGACACCTGATCTTATAACACTTCAAAATAATCTAAATATTTTAATACTAAGAATAGAAAAGACAATTCCAATATTATTTTGATAATTTTTATTTTCGGTCTTTTACACATCCTTATGTTTAAGAAGATAGAAAAATCTGTGTCCTAGTTTAACTGGCTAGTTGAAATTGAAAGAGAGCTATATCAGTAGAATACCTAATAAATTAAATTTATTTTAAGATAGCAGAGGTTTTGTGGCACAGCGGTGTTTGCCTTGCACACAGCCAATCCAGGACCTAAGGTGGTTGGTTCGAATCTGGGAGTCCCAAAGGTCCTCTGTGCCTGCCAGGAGCTATTTCTGAGCAGATAGCCAGGAGTAAATCCTGAGCACCGTCGGATGTGGCCCCAAAAAAACCTAAAAAAAACAAAAAAAAAAACAAAAAAAAGATAGCAGAGGTTTTAATTTCAGAAGAGTACTTTAGTACTACTGGCTATTATGTCAGTTAAAACATACTTTGTTGCTCAGTTTAGGATTATCCAAAGCAGATAATTTTACCCAGCATAGCATAATTATTTTGATGCTTTAGAATTTTTTCACAATAATTCCAAACATAGGTTCAAATTAGGTATTTATTTCTGTTGTATGACCTCATCTCACAGTTTGATTTATTTTTAACAGTTTTTGTTTTAAATTATAATTATTTATTATGAGAGATTTATTTGGATGAGAACTTCAAATTTATTTTAATTTTTATTGAGTATAAAATTTTATTGTTAGAATTTGTACTTTAAATATTATAAATTTTTCAATTTTTCAATTTTAAGATACTTCTTAAAAATAAACAAACAGCAAGTAAAAACATTTCATGATTATCTCTCATATATATAGCTACCTAATCATGCTCTATTGAAGTTATTCACATTAAAATATGTTGAAACATTAAAATATGTAAGAGCACATTATAGGTAGATGTTTATTTTGGAATATCTATGGATATGCTTTGAATTCTTTTAAAGGAAAAGAGAAAAAATATAGCAAATAGGTGCTATATGTTATTTGTATTTTGGAGAGAGTCTCATTTTTTAGCTTGTTCTGAATTTTTTTTTTCTTAGAAGATCACTTTTATTCAGTTAACTCTTAGCTGCTAAATATCAAGCATTCTTGAAAGGTCTATTGACATGTTCGTTTTTTTTAAAATATATATTTTTATTTAAGTAACATGATCATAGTTGGGCTACAGTCACAAGCAAAGCACCCCCCTTCACCAGTGTAACATCCCCCCCTCCTCCCTTCCCATCCCCTGCCTGTATTCCAGACTGTGTGTCAGTATCCTCTTTCACGCTCAGCATTCTATTGTCTTCTTTCGTCTTTTCTGATTTCTTCTTTGTCTCTCTTTTAGTCTCTCTCAGAGGGATGTTATTTTTAATAATTCTTCATGGTATCAGTACAGACAAGATTTAAAATGTCTTTATGCTGTTGCTCTGTTAAGTATAAAATATTTTGTTTCTAGCTTTCAGTACTTATCTATTTCTTTTTTGAAGAGTTTGGTCATGAATTATACATACCAGCATAGCATAAAATATTTAACTCATATTCTTTCATTCCAGTCCAGTCTACCAAATAGAGAGTGGTTTGATAGATAAGAGGACTATGGCCAGCTATAAGCTTATACTACCTTTTAATAGCATTTTTCCCTTAGTAGGGTTCAGATGAAATTTTAAGCGAAAGTTATTTTTTAAGCAAAAGTTACTTAATAACCTCTGTGAAACTTGAATAAGGCATTCAATTAATTAAAATGTAACAATACTTTAAGCATACAACACAAAAAAGTATTATTTTAATGGTAGAGAAATGGTACTACTGAGAGTGTGTTTGGTTATTATTTAGAAACACATAATTAAACATATTTTATAAAATGGGAAATAAACAGAAATTTAGTTTGTAACTACAGATTACTTAAGATATTCAGTTAATTTTGATGATTAATTCATTACTATTTTTATTTACATTTTTCAATAAATATTTCCCATATCTTTTTAAATCTGGCAAATGTAAATTGTTACCATTTGCTGACTAATTCTAAGTTGTTTGTGGAGTGTATGGTTTGATACCTGCAATGACTTCATTACTACTGGTGATTTTTTAAATAAAACATAAAGCAAACAATTAATGAAATATTAAAAATAAAAAACATAAATCAAAGATATGTATTATTTGGGTAGTAGTCTGCTTCATGTATTCTCTTTTGTAAACAATGAAAGAAGAATCTTCCTTTTTTTAACACAACTAATAAATAAAATGAAAATAAATTGCCTAAACAATAAACAGGGGAGAGAAGGATAGAGAGAGAAAGAGATAAATGTCTGCTCACTGGCAGGCCTGGGATGAACATGGAGGAGAGAGAGAAGAAAATTGGGGACATTAATGGCAGAAAATGTGCGCTGGTAAAATATGGTGTAACTCGTATGACTGAAACTCAATCCTGAATAATTGTTTATTCAGACTGCTTAAATAAAGTAATTATAAAAAAGAACATTAGAGAGGAAAACACAGAAAATAAATTTCCTATCTGTCTAAAATACAAATATAAATATAAGATATTATTATCAGTAAAAGGGGTGAATTGAGGTCAATAGGTACATACTTCAATTATAACTTAAATGTCATGATAATCTATAATACAACATACTAGCTCTTAATACTGTGCTGTATGCATAAAAACTAACAGAATGATTCTTAAAATTTATAACTATATATGCTGATAATTTTATAATGTACACTAGTGTCAAATCATTATGATGTAGCAATGTTATATGCCCACAATACAGCAATAAAATGTAAATATAAGCAAAAATTAAAATGAAGTAAAAGTCAAGAAGTTCAGTAAAGTTGTATGGTTTTCATTTTGCTTCACCAAACCTCTTGTAATACTCTTCTCAAAAATGTTGTTATAAAACTGAATTTTCTAATTATTTGTAGCAACACTTTTTTTCTAACTCTAATGGTTTCTAAATTATTTTAAGCTGCTTTAGACTTTAATTTTGTCATTGTTTTCAACAAAATCAAAGATAATTAGTAATTGAAATCTCTAATGATATGATTTTTTAATTCATGCTTATTTTATTTGATCTTAGGGCACTGCACCTCATGGTTCTCAGAGCTTACTTTCAGGAATCACTCCTGGCATAGCTCACTGAACAATATAGGGTCCAGGAATCAAGTCCGAGGGTCTGTGTGCAAGGTAAATGCTCTATCCACTAATCTCTCACTCCAGTTGCTTAGATATATGTTTAAAACCAAATAGGGGCTAGAGAGATAGTACAGCAGGTACTTGCATTTCATGCGTGTAGCTGCCCAAAGTTTAATCTAGGGAAAATTTTTATATGTTAGAGCATATGCTTAGCATCTGTGAGGCTCAGGATTTTAAATCTGGAGTCATAAACCTTCCCAATGTATAGCATTGTTAGAATGTTAGCAGTAGTTTACAACTATGGTATTGCTGAGTGAGCAACACATATTGTAGCCTCCATGTAATAATATATTTAACTGAATATTAATATTGATTGACTATATTCAAGATATTTTTACAAGAAAATTCTTTAAATTTGTGGAGTTTGATACCTAAGAAACTTTCATAATATTTTATGAGAATAAAATACAAACTTTTGAATTAAATTTTAAATAGTGTATTTAAGATGATATCAGCAATAATATGATGGCTGCAGCTTTAATTTTTTAAACTACCTTTATATGACTTTTGCATTAGTCAGTGTTCTCCAAAAAGTTTGAACTACTAGGGCTGGAGAGATAGCATGTAGGTAAGCTGTTTGCCTTGCATGCAGAAGGATGGTGATTCGAATCCCAGCATCCCATATGGTTTCCCTAGCCTGCCAGGAGCGATTTCTGAGCTTAGAGCCAGAAGTAACGCCTGAGCGCTGCTGGGTTTGACCCAAAAACCAAAAACCAAAAAAAAAAAAAAATTGAACTAATATACAAGAAAAATATCTAGACATGAAAAGATACCTAGATATCAACCTAATTATATACTTAAACAGCTATTTGTGAGATTTCATAAATAAAATCAGTTTATACTATTAAAAAAAAACCAGAAAAGTCCCATTACTTGCCATCTGTAAAATAGAGAATTAGAAAAGAAAATGCTGTAATTAAGTTTGACACAAAAGGCTTTGAAAGGGGAAAAGAGGGACTGAACTGTATAAATCCTGAGTAGAATTAATTGCCTGAAAAGCAATTAAGTCTCAGGGCAGGAAAAAGGTATGGTTCAGCACAAGTAAAAATATCAAACTAACATCTCCTTTACCTCCCTTTCAGTACTCAATGAACTAGCTGATGCCCCCTTTGATCTTTGCTGTGCCTACCAATTCAAACATGAATCTCTTAGAAAGAAATATACTCCAAAAAAAAAAAAAAAAGAAAAAATTCCCATAGATTCAATCAGTGTGTCATTCACTAACTATCTGAATATCCCTACATCTAATCCAATGATAAATAAAATTAAAGACTTATTTTTATTATTTTCAAAAAATCTACTACATAAACATTTTTATAAATTTTTCCTTAATATTTAAACCAAGTTATTGTTGATATAGAAGTATTGTTAGGCTACACAAATTCTAGGTGGTGAAATTTAGATTCTAACCTATTGATTATGCAGTTGATATATTTTTCTCTATAGCAGCTGTCCCAGTTCCATCCCAAACATTACATAGCATTAATGTTCATTTAACTAAAATAAGAATAAAAAAACCTCAGCTTTTAAACAATTCTTTTGAAAAATATTTTCTAAGTAATATGATCAGCATATTAGAAGTAGAAGAGAACTTATACTTTGAATAGTTTGAATATATAAATTATATTTTTCAATTTTAAAAATTGTCTTGTGCTTTTGCCCTTTTTTGGGGGAGGGCGAACCACACCTGGTTGTACTCAGGGCTTAATCATAGCTTTGTACTTGAGAACACTCCTAGTGTTCAGCTCTGTCCACGGCAAGCATCTTATTCTTTGTATTATACAGTCCAATTTTAACTTAACTAGTTAGAAAATAAAATATTAATTTGTGATAAATTATTATTTGGTAACCCACACATTATTCATTATTTTATAATAAAGACAGAGTTTACATTTGAGTTATAATATGTGCCTTTAATGAAATTCAGACTTATCTAACTATAATCTTTCTTTCAATTCCTTTCAGACAACTAATACTTATAACTGCTTTAATCGATTTGCTATCATCAAAGTCTTGTACAATTTCTGTACTTAACCACTAATTCTATATATATTTGAATAGATTATTATAAGCTGAATATCAAAATAAACTCAGTCTTCTCATTAATATTTTCTCAAAGTTCTGCTAAACTTGACTCAATACCAAACACTCTTAAATATATTGAAAATTCTGTAAGGTACATAATTCTATGAAAATTATCTCTTTCTTATCTGCTATTAAGAAAATCACTATTGTTTTTCACAGCATGGAGCTAAGTCAAGCTGAACTTTAGTCATGGTGAAAATTATTGTTTGTTCTCATGTACATTTAGTCTTGAAGAAACTTTTCATGTGTCTCAATGGGATTTCCTCTTTCTTGGCAGTCCCTTAAATCCACTAATTCCTCATTGCTTAATGAGTCTTCAGAAAAAATATACTTAATAATGTTCATACTTAAAAATGAGAGCTAAACGAAGGTATCTTAAAATTTAGGAAAATTAACAGATCTTGGCATGAGTCCAAGCTCAGGCTTTTTATAGGTTAGGATCATAATGAGGATTAGGATAGGGTTATAGTTAGAGGATTTAGATAAAATATATTGTTGTGTTCAGATATCTAAAGGTAGTGGAGTGTGGGTAATTTTTAAATTTGACTAGTTTAAAGATTTATGCCGATTATTGCATCAGTTAATTTATTGATAGGATCATTAGATTTAGGTTTGGATTAAACTTAGGGTTAGGTCTGAGGAGGTTTAGTTGTTAGATATTTTTCTCTTGTTAACACTTAATAAAAATGAATATTAACATTGTAAACCTAACCTTTAAATTTAGGAAAATCAATAGGCTTTGGCAGCGGTTCTGGTCAGGTTTATCATTGGTTAGCTTGAAGAGAAAAATTAGGGTTTGGTTTAGGGTATAGAATCTGTTGGGTTTAGATTCTTTAATTTGACTCTCAAAGCTTGATGGGACACTGAGAAAGGCTGTCTGTTGAAGTTTCAGGTATGGAAGTTTTCTGTGTTCATAATTTGAAATGAACATTAAGATTATGGAGATCTTTGAAAGTTAGGTATAAGCCTTAAGCACAGCAGGAATGACTTAAAAAGAGTTTTAAGTTTAATGCTAAGTAATATAAATCACAAATATTTAAATAAAGACAAACAAAGCTAACTGATACATTATTTTTTCATTTTTATTGTAGCCAAAGTGAATTACAAATTTTACACAGTGATATTTAAGGTACACAGTGACAATAAATGAGGGCCTTTCCACCAGCAGTGTTGTCCTCCCTTCATCCCTGTTCCCAAGCATATGTCCCTTATCTCCCTCCTTTATCCCCCAGAATGCTAGTGTAACTAAAAGCATATATGTTAACATTAATGTAAACTTTTTTTTTTCAGTTCCAGATATTTTTACTAGTGGTTTCTTAAAGGTTTGGAGTCAAAGGAGGACTGGAAAAACAAAGTTAGTGTGGCAATTATCGTTTGCCTGGGCCCAACAAAGTATGGGGATCATGGAAAGGAAAAACTTTGGCCTAAGGACAAGGAGACCCTACCCCTGAAGTTTCCTGACATAAGACCATTTCTAGGATCCAGGCAAACTAGTTTGTCCAATCCCGGTCATTGTCTGTAGTGCCCATACAGTTATATTTTTCACAGTCTCTGTTGTTGATCTCATGTTTCTGTATTGAAGGTCCTGGAATCTGTATATCCTACATTGAAGTCAGCATGGTGCAGAGCGGCATCTAATTTCAACTCGCAATTAACGGGTGATGGAGAAAGCCCTGTCCAGTACACAGGTCGTTGCTGTTGTTTAAATCTTCTCAGTGTTAAGGGAAGACTCTTTTGAGTAAATCGATGTCAGAACAGCAGTAGGGTCTTCCCTGGTAGAGGATTGCTTACAGGTAATGTCATAAACAACGTTAGATGTTTCATAGATGGCTTCCCTGGTTCAGGGGTGACTGGAAAATGCCCAAATCTCTGAGGTCTGTGCCAGGTCATCATGTCAATGTTCAGGGTTTGTAAGGTTCCATTGCACCACAAAATTTGTGTGTTCCTATCTCTATTAGATAAGAACTTATTTGTAAGTATAGTATTTTCCATTTTAATGTGCCCATGCAAACAAGGAATACTGCCACCTGACGTTATCAGCGCATAAGGGGGCCGAAAGAACAAGTCCAACAATCCCCATGATCTGGTTCAAACATAAGCATTAAACTGAGGGACTCTTTCACCAAAATTCCTTATTGAACAGCTCACAGCGAAATTGGTGCCTATGGGGATGCTAGAACAAGTCCAAAAATCCAATTGACTTGGTTCTTATATAAACGTTAAATGGAGGGACACTTCTACAAACTTCCTTATTTAACAAATAACAAAGGGAAGGAAAGATAGAGAGGGACTCTTTCACCAAAATACCTTATTGAACAGTTCACAATGAGGAGAAAAGATAAAGAGTGGGGAAAATAAACAATCTAACTTAAGACTCAATTGGACTCAATTGTCACCATTCATGGGAACTAATCAGAAACCTAGTATGGTAGCAGCCACAGTTACACAATGAAAGAAGGAAGAGGCCAAGAGGCCACTGAGAGTAAACAAGTAGGTAAAGAGTACTAGCCCCTTCCCAGCCTGAGAGTCCATCCTCTCATTTTTATTTTGAAAATATATGGTACCCCCATCCGAACTGGTCTCTTCCCAAACTGAGAGTCAATCCTCCCATTTACATTTTAAATATATAAGGTATGCATGGGGGCACTAAATGGAGACCAATGAGAAGAAAAAATATTATCAGTGAATGTCCCGACGTAATGTCCCGACATACACCAGTACTGCATCGGTCATCCATCCACCCCATGTGTCCCCCCCTTAGTGTCAGGAGAGAAAGGTGGGGAAGCCTGAAGACCATGATAGAGTCCACCTGGGCCTGCAACCAGGGAAGGCCTGGAGTAGAGGGAGAAATAGGGGAATGGTTGGAGGCCTGCCAAGACTCCCAGCACCCCCCAAGCTAGGGAGAATGCCATCCGGCATGGGGTGTTCCCAAACCCCATACCTGGGAAGAGCTGGCCTCCAGGATCAAGGCACAGGAAGCCAGCTATTTGCCCGGCCCCTTCCTCTGCTCCTCCTCCCTAGAGTAGGGAAGGAGGGGAAGCCTGGAGACCCCTAATAGAGTCCACCTGGAACCTACAGCAGGCCACCTGAGGTGGCACTCAAGCCAGACCTAGAGTCCAGGGGCAAATAGAGGAATGGCTGGAGGCCTGCCAAGCCTCCCAGCACCCCCCAAGCCTGACCCATTATTAAGTACAATTTTTTAAGATCTCCTATAAAATAAATGGTTATTTTTGAAAATGCTGAATATAAAAAGTTTTTATTTTTGTTTTTAGGGTCATACCTAGTGACACTCTGGGGTAACTCCTGACTATGCGGTCAGATGGCTTGGGAACCATCTGGGACGCTGGGGGATCAAATTGTAGTCTGTTCTAGACTAGTGCGTGCAAGGCAGACACCTTACTGCTTGCACCACTTCTCAGCCTCTTTAAAAATATTTTTAATTGTATATTCCTTATTTTAAAGCAATTTTACAAAATTTATGTTTTATATTTTTTACACAAACTAACTTCACTAGGAGATTTCCTCATACAAATATAGAGCTAACTTTAACATAGAGGGAAAAATGATTCTTTTTTTTTTTTTCTATTTTTTGGTCACAACAGAAACTTAGATCCTGTTGAGTCTTTCCTCGGGCTTCTATAAAAATTCTGCCTTCTTTATAAGAAATTCCAAAACAACTTTGGTCAGCTAATCAACAATGTATAGAGGCATTTTTTGTTTGTCTTTGTTTTATTTTTAATTTTTTGTGCCACACCTAGTAAAGCTCAGGGCTTACTCCTGTCTCTTCAGTCAGTGCAGGGGATATATATCAGGTTGATCACATGCAAGCAGACATTCTACATGATGTAACATCACTCTGTACTCTAAAGAAAAATGAGTTATCTATTTCAAGCATATTTAAGTATACAAAGAACACACAGGTGAACAGGTATTGTACATAGCCTGTTTCTTACTTTCTAAGGAAACTTTGGAATAAACTGAAAAGAATTTTCTAGTTGGTACTTTAAACACCATATTATCACCCTGAGCATACCTTGATGCAACCCTGAAAACTCTTAACTGAGCACAACCAAGATGGCCCGTGTAATTTTGGTAAGATTATTACTCTTGGTAAATACCACCACCTGTCTAATTGTCTAAGAACTACTGGAAATGATCCACAACACCCCTGATCCCTTCTTGAAAGACCCTCATACCAAAAATATATGTAAGAATTTCTAATAAAATTAAAAAATTGAAAGCATTAGTTGAAACAATTTCTTTTTTTTTGTTTTGTTTTGTTTTTGGGCCACACCCGGTGACGCTCAGGGGTTACTCCTGGCTATGCGCTCAGAAGTCGCTCCTGGCTTGGGGGACCATATGGGAAACTGGGGGATTGAACCGCGGTCCATCCAAGGCTAGTGCAGGCAATGCAGGCACCTTACCTCTAGCGCCACCGCCCGGCCCCGAAACAATTTCATGTTGGACATAATAGTTTAATTTCTTGCACTTTTGACTCTGGCCCTATAGATTCACTTTTCTGAGACATGTTAAATACTGAGATTTTATACTAAATAAATATGTCAATGCCAATGTTTTGTTTTTGAGTATATGTAGTAGTGCGTAGGGTTTATTCCTGGCTCTGTGCTCAGGAAAACTTTGGTGTGCTATGTGAACCTACCATAGTGTCAAGGATTTTACTCAGGTTAGCTTCATGCAAGGCAATTCTATGAACACTATACTATCTCTCTGGATCAGAATGTCAATATTTTTAAAATATTTACATCTTTTAGAATGTAAATAAGCATCTTTATCTTATTAATAAATTGTTTTATAATCACAATAAATTTATAACTTCTCTAAAACAATACAGATAATATAAACTTGTTAAATCTCTATCTTCTCTAGTTTGCTTTTTCTAAGTTTTTGTTTCTAAGCCACATCCAGTGGTGCTCAGGGGTAACTGCTGGCTCTGCACCAAGAAATTACTCCTGGTAGTTTCGGGTCACCATATGGAATGCCGGGGATCTGACCTGAGTTAGTCTCTTGCAAGACAAACACCCTACCTGTTGTGCTCTTGCTCTGGCCCCTAATTTTTTAAAATGTTGTTCTTGTTTATCTTTGTGAGTATTTGATAGATTCTGGATACCAAATCCTTTGTCATATATATTTAATGAGAATATTTTTTTCATTCAGTTATCTGCTTTTTCTTTGTAATCTCTGTTTCTTTCATAATGCTGAATAAACTGAGGAAGAGAGGTTTCTCAGAGGAATAAATGCTTATAGTCAGTAGATACATGAAAAGGTGTTCAGTATCACTTATCAATATGAAAATCCATATCAAGGAATAATAAGACATATCACACCAGTGAGAATGCCACATTTTAAAAATGTGGAACCAAACTTTTTGTCTGTTGTTTGTTTTTGTTTTTTGGAGGGGCTTCACCAGGTGACACTCAGGGGTTACACCTGGATCTGAGCTCTGAAATCATTCTTGGCTGGGGGGAGCATATAGGATGCAGGGGGATCGAACTGTGGTCCATCCTAGGTGCAAAGCTAACTTCCTACTGCTGTGCTAAAAAAAAAAAAAAAGGAACTCTCATCATCTGCTGCTAAAAATTTACCTGACTCTACCTTTCTGGAAAACTATGGAGTGTCCTAAGTAAATATAGGGTAGAGTTGCATTATGACCCAGCAATTCTACTTAGGGCATCTACTTCAAGACAGAAAATGATTAATTCAAAAAGACTTAAGAAGATCATTATTTATTGCAGCACATAGTAAAATAGCTAAAATGTTACATCAACTTACATGTCCAATGACAGATAAATGTATTTCACTATGTAGATGAAACTGCAAGGAAATATAATTAATATATTATATATAAATATATCTTAATTATAATCATGCATTTGGATACAACCTGGTTATAACTAGAAGATTCTATAGTGACGAAGTAAACCAGAAGAAGTAGGACAAACAGGATAATATCATTTATCAGAGGAATATAAAATAACAAGAAAATGAAATTTAATGAAGTAAAAAGGGGATGCCCAGATCAACCTTGACAGAATAGTATATCTTCTCTAGACAAAGAAAAAATAAATCAATGTAGGAAGTGAAGGAGAAGAGAAAGGGAAGTAATTGGAGAACAGGGATAAGTAAGTATCTTCCATTATACCAGTGATGTGGGAGACTGGTATATCTATGTATTCATAGCACAAAACAGCAACACTAAGGCATTGAGTGTATGATATTTAAACTACAACCTCATAACTTTTTAAAAAATATATTTTTGTTTAAGCACCATGATTACAAACATTTTTGTGGTTGGATTTTAGTTATAAAAAGAACACCTCCGTTCCCCAGTTTTTCTTCAGATCATATAAATCCTTCGCCTTTTAACCACAGAACTTTGTAGAGTGCTTTTCAAGGTGGTAGTTGTGGTGTGTGTGTGTGTGTGTGTGTATGTGTGTGTGTGTGTGTGTGTGTGTGTGTGTGAGCACAGGAGGGGGCAAGCAAACATTAATCAAGGGGACATGGTGGAAGAAAATTGAAATTAGTGGTGGGATAACTCGATTTATCTAGGTTAGCCTCTTAAATAGAGGGAGAACAAGGGAGGGCACCAGGACCAAACAGATGTATGATCACTGATAGTAAGCTAGACAAAGAGGGGACCACCTACTCTAGCAGCCTGGGGGGTGATGGTAGGGGATATGGGTTGCAGAAAGGGAATGGGGAAGGGGAGAGAACATATTTGGTGGTGGGTATTCCCCTGATTCAATGTTAATATGTACCTACAATAGTAATGTGAAAGATATGTAAGCCACTATGATCAAAATAAAAAAGAAAAACTAGTGGTGGGGATTGGTGTCAAGATACTGTATGACTAAAATCTTTCAATTGCTTTGAAAATCATGGTTCCTTAATTACATACTTTATAACTAACATTTGAAGTATCTTAATGCTGATTTTTTGTTATACTTAGTTAATACACCTGAAATATTGAGGAAATTAAAAAGAATTTCAAAGTATGTATGTAAATACTCAAATATACAAACCCACATTTTTTTATTGGGGGCACATCTGGTGACACTCAGAGGTGTCTCCTGGCTATGTGCTCAGAATAATTTGTTCCTGGCTTCGGGATGCTGAGGAATTGAACCATAGTTCATCAGCTGCATGCAAGGCAGGCAAATGCCCTACCACTATGCCACTGCTCTGGCCCCCAAACCCACATTTAATGTGATTATTGTAAAATGGTCTATATGCATATATACATCATTCATTTATTTAGGCATTGCAAACATAAATATTTAAGATAAGTATATTTTATATTTATATTATAATATTTTATACATTATAAGCTCAAAATCACTGATTTTATTTCTATATCCATATTATCCCATATAACAGGTTTTCTTTTTTTAGCCTAAATATAATCACAATATAAAAGCTTTTTCTATATTTCTCTTCTTTTATTCTTGTATAATTCTACACTGTCATATTGCATCTTCATTTATATTGTCATATTCACTCCCAGAAATGGTGCATCATGACAGTTTCTCCACATTATTGTCAACATCTGTGATTTCTTATTTTATTAAGTAAAACTTATCAAAACATGTGTAATTGAGGTCCATTAAGATAACAAAAATACAGTTATTTAATAACAATTGTGAGGACTTTATAATATACCCTTTGGAACTGGCATGCCTCCTTTTGAAAAAAAATCATATTCCAAATAGATATTTGGTCCAGAGATTGTATTTATAAAGGTAAAAACTTTCAGTTAATAGAATAGAAATGAAAGTTCTAATGTACACATTAGTGCTTATAGTTGATTTGGTATTATGTACTTGATATTTGCTAACTTGGATTATAAGGATCTTATGGAAATAAAACAAGATATGTGAGATTATAAATATGTAAATTATATTAAGCTTGCTACTTATTCCAAAATATATCTTTATGTCAGATCATTATATTATGTCTGCATAGCTTACATAGGTGCAATTAGATTTATTAATAAATGTTAAAAACATTTTAAAAATAATTTTGTCTAGTAAAGAATAGGTACTTATAAAACATAAAATATTTATTAATATTTAATATGTTCTAAATATTATCCCTTTGCATGAATGCATACTTTTTAAGAAATATAAAACAAATACATTAGTTTTGGGGGGACTACCATAAAAGGAACTACCACTACACAATTTAAGACTGAAAACAAAAAAGATATTTTTTAAATGTTGTGGTCTAGATATTTGATATAAAACTGTTAGAAGGAGTTATTTATTTACCTCTTTTTGTGCTTTTTAAATTATTTCTGAGTTGTTTTTACATTTAACTTTTTCTGTGCTTATTTGTATTGTAATCTTATTTATATTGTAATCACCTCTTCTTATAAATACAATAGTCATAGTATGTCAAAGCCAGCCACAATCATTTCATTTAGTCAAAATTACTTCTTTAATGTTTCTCCCAAAATATTCTTAATGTGAAAAATGGAATTTGGTTTGTGATTCAACAAATGATTTGATCGGAGAAGGAAAAAGTATTTTATTCAGCCCAATACTCACATATATACTATGTATTTGAAGCAATATTGATAAAACAGTTTAATAAATCATATTATATTCAATATCTTTTCTGAGACTTCATAATTGTACAATTAATATTAATTATTATAAATACAAATGGCCAAAAGACAGATGAAAAATGTTCCACCTCACTAATCATCAGGGAGATGCAAATCAAAACTACAATGAGGTACCATCTCATACCACAGAGACTAGCATACATCACAAAGAACAAGAACAATTAATGCAGATGGGGATTTGAGAGAAAGAAACTCTTTATTCACTGCTGGTGAGAATGCCATCTAGTCCAACCTTTATGAAAAACAATATGGAGATTCCTAAAAAAACTGGAAATTGAGCTCCCATATGATCCATCTATTCCACTCCTAGGGATATGCCCTAGGAACACAAACATACATTTCAAAAATCCCTTCATCACACCTATATTCATTGCAGCACTATTTGCTATTCCAGACCCTGGAAACAACCAAGATGCCCCTCAACAAATGAATGGCTAAAGAAACAGTGGTATATGTATATATACACAATGGAATATTATGCAGTCATCAGTAGAGATGAAGTCATAAAATTTTCCTGTTCATGGATGTTCATGGAATCTATTATGTTGAGTGAAACAAGTCAGGAGAAATGGACACAGAATAGTCTCACTCATCTATGGGTTTTAAGAAAAATTAAAGACATTATTGTTAAGGCCCAGAGAAAACAGAATTAAGTGTTGGAAGAGCCAGAAGTACTGGCTCACAGTTTGAATCTCACCACAAAGAGTGGTTAACGCTGTTAGAAAAATAACTACACTAAAAACTAGTATGACAATATTATAGAATGAGAGAAGTAAATGCCTGTTGAGATACAGGCAAGGGTGGGGGAGGAGGTGGACATTGGTGGTGGGAATGTTGCACTGGTGAAGGGCGGTATTCTGTTTTGACTGAAACCCAACTACAAACATGCTTGTAATCATGATGCTTAAATAAAGATTTATAAAAAAAAAAAGAGAACAAAATAAATAAAACAATCACTAATGCAAACAATTGATCTGAGTCTTGATCAATAGAACTGTAAACTGAGGAATCCAAGGGGCTGAGGGAAAAAGACTATGTAACAATGCGAAAGGATATAGATACACAGATTGGTGTAACAACACTGCAAGCTCACAACAGTGATTTCAATAGTGTTGTAAAGTATGATAAATCAATAAAAATTTTAGATGAAATTAATCCATAGTCAATAAATAAATTCTCAAGACCTTGCATCCCAACAAAAGAAAAGAGCCAGATGCAACAGTTTGACTTTTCTCCATACAGTGGATACAATGTACATCACAACCTCCTGTTTGTTCTCTACTTATTGGTGATTATGAAAGTAACCAGAAGGCCCTATGCCAATTGATAGTTTGCCACTTTGCAGTTATCTTCCTGAAAACTTCCACTACCAGATACCCCAAAGGCCTAAGCTAATATCACCTATCTGCTTAATTGTAAAATGTATTCTATACTTTATCATGGAGGGAACACACATTATTGACACTTCCCTTGGTTTTAGATCTGAATCTTGAGGTATGTTTTTGAATAAACACCTTCTTAGTTCTTTATTTTTAACTTAACAGTCATGTAGTAACAATAAGTAAAATATTAAAATATGTTAAATATGTAATATATTAAAATATTAAAAATAATTCAATATAAGTATATTTCAGCTGGAGGTATATCACACAGATAGGGCATTTTCCTTGTATGCTGGCCCACCCAGTTTTGAACTGCAGCATCCCATATGGCCCCACAAGTCTGGCAGGAGTAATTTCTGAGCATAGAGCCAGGAATAACTCCTGAGCATAACTGGCTGTGGCCCCCCAAACAAACAAAAACCTTATATTTCAAGAAAAGTCAGAGAAAGATTTTACAATAACATATTTATGATTTTCACTAAGAAAACTGATGCCTGGTAATAAGATAATTTGGTCAAGACTCTTGTGCAGAACAAGTCAAATAACAATGGTCAGCTTCCTTTTTCCAGTTCAGGGACTCAGCTCATTTGCTCATGACTGGGAAAGCAAAGGTCCCAGGTGGCTGACCAGAGACAGTTTAATTCCTTACAACAATGCTTGTATAGGACCAAGGAGAGAGCTGGGTTATTTGAAGGGTAAGAAAACATAGTCAGACTTGTTCTTAGGTGAAGCTCAGCTTGAAAAATGGGGCTTAGGAGTGTCCTCAGCAAGGCAGTATTGAAAGGTTTATAACTAGGATCTAGGGAGGAATGTACCAATGTCAAGCCCAAATTGAAATACTAGTCACGGTGGGGGTGGTGTGGTGATGTCACCCCCCCGCTTTGTGCTGTCCTGCCTGCCTTGTTTCTGGTGTTGTGCTGTCTCCAAAGCCTTTAGCCTCAGGAGAATTCCGGGAATCAACACTTTCCAGGGCTCCCTGGAACAAATATCTCTACAAAGGTTCTGTCAGCCAGGCTGTTCTGGAACAGAACGGAGGGCATCCAACAAACTCTAGTATAGGTTTTAACCACCGACTCCAAATTAATAGAGTGCTTTGCTGAAGTGTTTTCAAGCTATTATTTGTGAAGTGCTTCTCAGGGGGTGAGTGGTGTGATTCCTGGCATTCACTTCACACATTGATTGTCAGTAAAACATACCCTAGGGCAAGCGATATAGGTTGAAGTAGTAAGTCATGCAATCATAATTAGAACTTATAAGGGCCATAGGGTATGGGTGGGAATACACTACTCCCTGAAATAACTATCATTTTCAAGATCACTATTCAAGGTATCATTTTTCAAGGTCTAAGTAAATTCTGAAGAATTTATGTTCAAATCATGCTCAATTAGTTACCTCAGGAACTACAGTAACTACAAGCCAGCAGGAAATATGTTCCATGGTAATAACAAATCATAAATTAATTGAGATGTATTTAATGTATAAAAATCAATAAATTTATTTTTATTGTTTTTATGCAATATTATTCTTAACTAGAACATTTTGTCTGTGTAAATAAGGGCATGCAGTGATTTGCAAAATGGTACATTTATATATTAAGTCCTGATTAAAGTATCTCATTTGGAAATATAATATATAATCAAGTGTCATTAAATGCTCTTTCTGGAAGGTTTTTTTCACGGGGTGCTCAGGGGTTACTCCTGATTCTTTGCTCAGAAATCTCTCCTGGCTGGCTTTGGGGACCATATGGGATATTGAGGCATCGAGCCTAGGTCAGGCCGAGAAGACAAATGTCCTACCCACTGAGCTATCGCTCTGGGTCCTATACACAGCATTCTTAAATTGAAAACAAACTAAACTGTATTTGATGTGCTGATCACAAAGAAACCAAAAGATAATAATCCTCCTTGCATTTATTTTTAGATAAAATAATCATCAACTCCACCTCCAGGTGTTGTCGGAAACTTTTCAAAACATCAGTTTCCCACTGAGTATTCGCCAATATCTTTTGATTTGATAGTTATTTGGATGGCAAACTATTGGATTAAATGATGCCCTAAAGCTACCCTTTGGCAAAATTGAAATTTAGTATTTCAGTTAGTAAATTACATTGACTGCATTTAATTAGTTATTTCAAGTTGTCATTTTTTAAGTCTGACATCTAGTGAGTATTTGCCTAGCCTATTAATAATTGCAACTTTGCAATTTTATTAGGAGAAATATTAGGTACTGGTAATCTGGAAAAAAAAAGAAAAGCATTTTTCATTAAAGAACACATTTCTAAAGTATATTATTCTAACAAAAGCACACAGATGAGAGAAGATTTTATTTAATGTAATACCCTTCTTCATTTCACGCATTCATCAAACTTTATATCTAATACAGTTTTATTATAGGTAGGTCAGTAATAAAAAAGCTTCAGATTCTAATGGTACAGCATTACATTTTCAAGGAAACATTTTATGAATAAACATCAGAAATATTATTATGCTTAGTCATGAATTATTCTGACTATTTTAAGTCTCTCTTAAGTAATATAAATTCATTTTCTTATAAATATAATAAAAAACAAATTTTAATTATAATTACATTTTCATTTTAAATTAATTAGTATACAAACATTAATGCAGTGAAAAATAAAATTTATTTATGTATCTGCTCACATTACGGAAAGAAAAAATAGCTTATTTGAAGCAAAAAAAAAGGTCGACAAGTTTATGATTAAATTGAGTATGTAAGAAAATTTCCTATGAAAATAACATTTAAATATTAATTATTTGTTTCTTAATTATACAACTAAGTGTATATTTAATATACTGTAGTGTACAGTCAAGTTATGTTTTGCATGGTAAATCCATATTTTGTGTGTCACAATAGATCTAGTAGGATTTTAATATCATGACATATAAGGTTATATTTTGGCATATCTCATTTAGATTTAATTTTTAGAGTATTTAATTATTGTTTGTTAAAACAGTTTACTCAAAATAAATAAAACAAACATTTTTATTTTTTACTTAATTATATTTTTCTCAGGTTCTAGGTTTAGTTTAAAGTCATCTTCTACAGTTATTAAGCAGTTGTGCTAATTTAGGGCACTTGGGCAAATCACTTTAACTTCATTTTCTTTCCTCAAAAGAGATACTTTAAAATTATTTACCCTACTCTTGACATTTAGAATACCACCTGATTCATAACAAATGTTACATACTTGATTGTCAACTAAAATTTATTTTTCAAAGAATCTCCCCTTAGTGTCTTTGATCTGTTGTACTATATTTGGAGAGTCCAGTTCATTAATTTCTGTTCTAAGTTTTATCATTTTTTTCCCTATTGCCTAGTTTAAACATCTTTTATTGGCCATTATCCAGTTTCTTACATTTTGGGGGGGGCACACCTGTTTGATGCTCAGGGGTTACTTCTGGCTAAGCGCTCATAAATTGCCCCTGGCTTGGGGGGACCATATGGGACGCCGGGGAATCCAACCGTGGTCCTTCCTTGGCTAGCGCTTGCAAGGCAGACACTTTATCTCTAGCGCCACCTCGCGGGCCCCTAGTTTCTTACATTTTATATAAATTTCATAAGTACTTGTTATATTTCTTTAATGCTTGGCTATAATTATAGGAATTATTAAATCTTCATACAAAAATTACAATATTTTTAAGAGTTTCATTACAATGAAGAATTAAAATTTTTAAAAATTAAAAAATTATTCATTGCAAAAAAAATTGAGAATATAAAACTAGTAGTAGAAATTAAGATATTTGATGCCATACAGAAACATCTATTTGTTTTCAAGAATATTTTTGTGTGCTTTGTAATATTCTTTATGTATTCAAATAGTGTTTATAATCTAGGTAGATAATTTTAGATAATCATTTCATTCTTTATATTTTAGTAATCAACAGAAATATGAAAAATATATAAATAGTTTAAATCGAGCTATTATTGAATGAAATTATATATACTTGTAGCAAAATTTTCTTTCATAGTTTTTTATTTACCCAGTGACCAACATAGGTTATATCTATTGATATATAAGAATGAAAAGTTAGATATTTTATAAGAAAGAAATTATCATTGTCATCATACATTTTCTTATACTTATATTTTTATTGTATGTAGTTTACTAATATGCATTTATTTCAAATTGTATAAAGTATAACTTGGACAATAACATATAGAACAATATGAAACAAAGTTAGCTTATTATATTTTTACTAAGAAAATAGAAAATACTTTTAATTTTTTTTCTAACTTTTAAAATTTATATCTTTATTTAAGCATAATGATTCCAAGAAAATTACTTTTTAATAAGTTACACATTTTCTTATTAGTACATATTAGATTCACATATTTAATAGAAATATAAATGTATAAAATGTACCTTTATGTAAACATGAGTAGATAATCCAACAAATTTAGAATCTTCATTCTGCATTATAGATTTCCAAACACTATATCTTTTCTGTTGAAGGTTAATTTATTTTCAAAATAGCTGTTTTTTCCTCATTTCTTTTTTTTTTTTTGTTTGTTTGTTTTTGTTTTTTTTGTTTTTTTGGGTCACACCAGGCGGTGCTCAGGGTTTACTCCTGGCTGTCTGCTCAGAAATAGCTCCTGGCAGGCATGGGGGACCATATGAGACACTGGGATTCGAACCAACCACCTTTGGTCCTGGATCGGCTGCTTGCTAGGCAAACGCCGCTGAGCTATCGCTCCGGGCCCTGTATATTTCCTCATTTCAATGGGTATCTAAGTAAAGAAAATATTTTGTTACATATCTTTGAAGTAATAAATTTGGCTTATCATCTATGTAAATATTTTGTTTAATGTAAATTGTTTTGGCGTTTCTTTTGGGAGGAGGGAGGAGATTATATATATGTGCTTCATATGACTTCACTTGAGGCAGTTTCTGTTTATTTTCTCTTGTACTGATGGGGTTGGCTTTTTTATTTAATCCTGTGTCTTTTGGCCATTTGTATTTCCTCTTTGAGAAAGTGTCTGTTTATTTCTTCTTTTCATTTTTTGATGGGGTTAGATGCTTTTTTCTTGTTAAATTCTGTCAGTACCTTGTATATCTTAAATATTAGCCTCTTATGTGACAGGTATTGGGTGAATAGTTTCTCCCATTCTGTGGGTGGTTTTTGTATCCTAATTAGTATTTCCTTTGAGGTGCAGAAGCTTCTCAGCTTAATATATTCCCATCTGTTTATCTCTGCTTCCACTTGTTTGGAGAGTGCTCTTTGTGCCCTGAAGATGCCTTTAGTCTCGATGTCATGGAGTGTTTTACCTATGTTTGGTCTATGTACCTTATAGTTTTGGTGAAAGACACATTTTGAGTTTAGTTGTAGTTTGTATCTCATGCTTTCTGTTTGGTTGGTTCTCTAGTTTTGATACACAGATATACCACAGCTCTCCATTGCTTCTGAATCCAAGGCTTCTACTCAGCTTCTGTAACTTTTTTCTACCCCTTCTCACTTTTCCTCTTGATTTCAAAAATTCAAGAATAAAATGCCAACATAAATTAACCAGATGTAAAGTATTAAAAATCTATGATTTAACTATTGGATCAAAGAGGAGGAAACAACCAGTATAACAGTTTTAACATTAGATAATGAGTAATTACATTTGAATAATGTTATACTATTGAATGGAGGAGATATATACATATTGAGATAATTTAATATAAGGATAGAAGTGATATAACCAAATAGAGTGGAAACATTATCATGTCAATTATTTATTATTGGTGCTGGAGCAATAGCACAGCACAAAGGGATTTTTCTTGTACATGACCTACCTGGCACAGACCCAGGTTCTATTCCCAGCATCTTATATGGTCCCAAAAGCTTTCCAGGAGTGATTTCTGAGCACAGTGCCAGGAGTAACTCCTGAGTAGCACCAGGTATGGTCCAACCCTCCCGAGAATTACCAAAAACAAACAAAACAAAAACAATTGATTATTGACCAGAGAAGGTTAATATACTAAGTGATTTACAAATTAAGCACTAAGCCAAAGATAAAAGTATAAAACTATACAGAGTAAAATTAATATATATTTTAATCAGCATATAACTTAATTGGATTAAGATAAAAGTTCTGTGCATTGGGATAGAGAAATAAAGCACTATACAATAAAACATGTATTATTATAAATGCACAAATTTAAGAGGAAACAGAAAGGCAATACTAATTATCACAATATTATTTATTTAATGGAGAAATAATTGAGGAATCAATATTAGTATAAAAATAGACTAATCTTATAAGTAGAATTTATACTTTATAATTAAATTATTTAAAACCAAATTGTTCTAAATATAGTGAAAAGGAACTGAATTATTGAGCATATACCCATATAAGTAATATGCATAAGAAATGCCGTGCCACGTGTACCAATTCAATATATATTTTACATTATAACCATAACTTTATGCACTTGTAAGAAAAAAGAATAATTCCAATTAAATCTATATTATGTTTTGGATTATTTTTAAATGTTTTGTTATAGCTGGGATTGAGAAATAACACAGCAAGTAAGCTACTTACTTGAGTCCCAGTACTGACTATGGTTCCTAGCAGTGTCATAAATGATTCCTAGCATAAAACCAATAATAAGCCCTGAGTCCTGCTATATATGGTCTGAAAACCAAAACAAACAAACAAAAAATAACCCAAAAACCAAAAAACTAAACTGTTTTAAATTATTGAAAAAATAGATCTTAGATTCATATAGCTACATTCATCAATACTACAATGTGTCCATTTAAAAACAAACAGAAAAGAAAACATATCTATCAAAGACTTATGCAGTATAACCTATTCTATATATACTCAAAAAGAAATCTGGATGTATCAGTGAAAAAGAAGTTAGTCAAATTATATTAAAAAGAAAGTTTTTACATAGAGTACACCTCAATTTTCTTCTTTGTTTTATAGAAATAAATGTATTTCTATGCTCATATGTGCAATATAGTTTGATTTTATGATTTTAAACACTATATTTATTTAACACTGTAATATAATAATAAAATTGTAAAACTTTTCTTGTTCTTAAAATATAGATTCTTTGGTTTACTTCATATAAAGAATAAAAAATGTCATCAAAAATATAGAAGTCACAAATATTTTTTTTGTTTGGTTGTTTGGTTGTTTTTTTTTTGGGGGGGGGGGGTCACACCAGGCGGTGCTCAGGCATTACTCCTGGCTGTCTGCTCAGAAATAGCTCCTGGCAGGCACAGGGGACCATGTGGGACACCGGGATTCAAACCAATCACCTTTGGTCCTGGATTGGCTGCTTGCAAGGCAAACGCTGCTGTGCTATCTCTCTGGGCTCAGAAGTCACAAATATTTTAAGGAGGATATTGAAAGAAAAAAGAGAAAATAAAAAAGAAAAAGAAAGAAAGAAAGAAAGAAAGAAAGAAAGAAAGAAAGAAAGAAAGAAAGAAAGAAAGAAAGAAAGAAAGAAAGAAAGAAAGAAAGAAAGAAAGAAAGAAAGAAAGAAAGAAAGAAAGAAAGAAAGAAAGAAAAAGAAAGAGAGAGAGAGAGAGAAAGAGAGAGAGAGAGAGAGGGAGGGAGGGAGAAAGGGAGGAAGGGAGGGAGGAAGGAAGGGAAGGAGGGAGGAAGGAAGGGAGGGAGGGAGGGTGGGAGGGAGGGAGGGAGGGAGGGAGGAAGAAAATGAGGAAGGAAGAGAGGGAGGAAGAAAGGGAGGAAGGAAGAAAATGAAACAAAGAGAAAAGAAGACTCTGCTGGGTCCCTTAAACTCGGCAGACATTTTGGAGCTTTCCCCAGCTTGCTTCAACCTGGGAATTTTTTCTTCTCTGGCATTCATCTCCTGATGGCTTGCCTCAGCTGAGATGAGTCTTTCCAGGCTGGAGTTGCGGACAAAGCTGACTGCTGGGCCCCTTAGGCTCAGCAGACATTTTGGGGCTTCCCCTGGCTTGCTTCAACCTGGGAACTTTGATCTTCTCTGGCATTCATCCCCTGAAGGCTTGCCTCAGCTAAGGTGAGTATTTCTGAGCCGGAGTTGCAGGTAAAGCTGACTCTGCTGGCCCCCTTAAGCCCACCTATATGGGGTTGAAGCAGAGAAGCTCTGCTTCACTTTGCAGCTGTGCACTCCACATAGCCAATGAATACCACCAACACGTAGAAAAACCCACAATATAAGCGTGTCAATGGGGAAACTACGCAGACCAACATCAGCCATAGAAAATGAAGATGGAAACTCTGATGACCCAACAATGGCCAACCACCTAAGCAGTCTTTCAGAAATGGAGTTTAGAGAAAAAATTTGGAGGATGCTCACATAACTAAAAGAAAGTATAGATCAGAACACTAATAAAAATCAAGAGAATATGAAGATAGAAATCAGAAAACTCCAAACTGAAATATCAGGTCAAATAACAGATCTGAAATACTCAGTAGGCGAATTGAAGAACATAATGGATGTTCTAACAGGTTAAAAGCAGCTGAGGATAGAATTAGTGCGCTGGAAGATGTGATGCATAACAACTTTACACAGCAGAAGAGATTGGAAAAAAGCCTTAAATCAAATGATCAGACAATGGGAAAATTACTTGAAGAATATGAGCAGATGAAAATAGAAGTCTTTGATAAGCTCAACAGAAACAACTTTAGAATCATTGGAGTCCCAGAGACCCAAGAAGAAAATATCTAGGAAGAATCAACAGTCAAGAACATCATTGCAGAGAAACTACCAGAGCTAAATAAAACATGTGACCAAATCCTGCATGCCCGAAGAGTACCAAATAAAAAAGACCCCAGGAGAAACACCCCAAGACACATCCTATTCATAATAATGAATCCCACAGATAAAGATAGAATACTGTAAACAGCAACATCAAAAAGGGAAATTACATTCCAGAGAGCATCCTTGAAATTTATAGCAGACCTGTCACCAGAAACACTCAAGGCCAGAAGGCAGTGGTGGGATATAGTGACAAAACTCAATGAAATAAATACTTCGCCAAGAATACTGCACCCAGCAAAACTCACTTTCAGGTTTGAAGGAAGTATACATGGCTTCATGGATAAACAACAGCTCAAAAACTTTACAGACTCAAAACCAGCCTTAAAAGAAAAACTGAAAGATCTATTCTAAAGACAAGACAGAACAAAAAACACACCAAACTTCTACACAAAGATGGCAGTATATCCCATGACAATTATTTCTCTCAATGTCAATGGACTAAATGCACCCTTTAAGAGGCACAGAGTTTCAAAATGGATCAAAAAACTTAAACCAACCTTCTGCTGCCTACAAGAAACACACCTGAATAGTCAGAATAAACATAGACTCAAAATCAAAGGCTGGAGGAAAATCATTCAAGCAAACATCACCCTTAAAAAAGTGGGGTGGCCATATTAATATCAGATGACACAAACTTTATACTCAGAAAAGTTGTAAGGGACAAAGATGGATATTATGTACTAATCAAGGGATATGTACAGCAGGAAGAAATCACTCTCCTAAACATATACGCACCCAATGAGGGACCAGCTAAGTATTTAATACAATTGTTGACAAATCTGAAAAAGGATATTTATAGTAACACAATAATTGTGGGAGACCTCAACACAGGCTTGTCAACACTTGATAGGTCAACCAAATTGAAACCCAACAAAATATACTAGACCTGAAAAGAGAAATGGAAGAAAGAGGCCTAGTAGATATATATTGGACACTCCATCCTCGGAAACCTGGCTACACATTCTTTTCCAACGTACACAGGTGATTCTCCAGGATAGACCACATGCTGGCACATAAAACATACCTCCATATAATCAAGGAGATAGAAATTTTGCAGGCTACCTTTGCTGACCACAAGGCTCTGAAGTTAGATGTGAACTACAAAGGGACACAGAAGAAAAAATTTAACAATTGGAAATTAAACAGTCTACTACTGAAGAACCAATGGGTCCAAGATGAAATCAAAGAAGAAATCAAAAATTTCCCGGAAACAAACAAAAATGATAACATAAACTATCAGAACCTATGGGATACAGCAAAAGCAGTACTGAGAGGAAAATTTATAGCTTTGCAAGCACACATCAGAAAGGAAGAAGGAGCATACATGAATAGCTTAATGACACAGCTTACAGAATTAGAAAAAGATCAACAAAAGAAACTAAAAATAGGGAGACAGAAGTAAATAACAAAGCTGAGAGCAGAAATCAATAAAATGGAAACCCAAAAAACAATCCGAAAGATCAATGAAAGCAGAAGTTGGTTCTTTGAAAAAATAAACAAGATTGATAGGCCATTGGCAAAACTCACAAAGCAAAAGAGAGAAACTTGAAATAAAAGGAACCTTTCTCAATATAGTTAAGGCCATCTACCACAAGCCAGTGGCAATTATTATCCTCAATGGAGAAAAACTAAAAGCCTTCCCTCTAAATTCTGGTACAAGACAAGGCTGTCCTCTCTCACCACTCCTATTCAACATAGCACTGAACCTACTTGCTATAGCTATTAGACAAGAAAAAGATATCAAGGGAATCCAGATAGGAAAGGAAGAAGACAAGCTCTCACTGTTTGCAAATGACATGATACTCTACTTAGGAAGCCCTAAAGACTCTACCAAAAAGCTTCTAGAAATTATAGATTCATATAGCAAAGTGGCAGATTACAAAATTAACACACAAATATCAATGCCTTTTTATACACTAATAATGATAGGGAAGAAATGGACATTAAAAGAACAATCCCATTCACATTAGTGCCACACAAACTCAAATATCTTGGAGTCAACCAGACTAACGATGTGAAGGATCTTTACAAGGAAAACTACAAAACACTGTTCCAAGAAATAAGAGAGGACAAGCAGAAATGGAAACACATAGCCTGCTCATGGATTGGCAGAATCAACATCATTAAAATGGCAATACTTCCAAAAGCATTGTACAGATTTAACATGATTCCTCTAAAGTTACCCATGTCATTCTTCAAAGAACTGGATCAAACACTTCTGAAATTCATTTGGAACAATAAACAACCTCGAATAGATAAAGCACTCCTTGGGAAAAGGAATATCGGAGGCATTACTTTCCCCAATTTTAAGCTGTATTACAAAGCAATAGTTATTTAAAAAAAGCATGGTATTGGAATAAAGACAGACCCTCAGATCAGTGGAATAGGCTTGAGTACTTAGAGAATGTTCCTCAGACATATAATCACCTATTTTTTTATATAAAGGAGCTAGAAATCCTAAATGGAGCAAGGAAAGCCTATTCAACAAGTGGTGTTAGCACAACTGGTTAACCACTTGTAAAAAAGCAAACATAGACCCCCAGCTAACACCATGTACAAAGGTAAAATCCAAATGGATTAAAAACCTTGATATCAGATCTGAAACTATAAGGTATATAGAACAACATGTAGATGAAACACTCCAGGACATTGAGACTAAAAGCATCTTTAAGGAGGAGACAGCACTCTCCAAACTAGTGGAAGCAGAGATAAACAGATGGGACTATATTAAGCTGAGAAGCTTCTGCATCTCAAAGGAGATAGTGCCCAGAATACAACAGCCACCCACTGAGTGGGAGAAATTATTCACCGAATACTCATCAGATAAAGTACTAATATCCAAAATTTACAAGGTACTGACAGAACTATACAAGAAAAAAACATGTAACCCCATCAAATAATGGGGAGAAGAAATGAACAGACACTTTGAAAAAGAAGAAAGGCAAATGGCCAAAAGGCACATGAAAAGGTGCTCAACATCACTAATCATCAGGGAAATGCAAATCAAAACTGCTATGAGGTACCACCTCATGTCACTGAGATTGGCACACATCACAAAACAGGAAAACAAGCAGTGCTGGCGGGGATGTGGAGAGAAAGGAACTCTTTTTCACTGCTGGTGGGAATACCATCTAGTACAACCGTTATGGAAAGCAATATGGAGATTCCTTCACAAACTGAAAATTGAGCTTCCATATGATCCAGCTATACCACTCCTAGAAATATACCCGAGGAACACAACAATACAATACAAAAATCCCTTCCTTACACCTATATTCATTGCAGCACTATTTATAATAGCCAGACTCTGGAAACAACCAAGATGCCCCTCAACCGATGAGTGGCTAAAGAAACTGTGGTACATATACACAATGGAATACTATGCAGCCGTCAGAAGAGATGAAGTCATGAAATTTTCCTATACATGGATGTACATGGACTCTATTATTCTGAGTGAAGTAAGTCAGAGGGAGAAAGAAAGACGCAGAATGGTTTTACTCATCTATGGGTTTTAAGAAAAATGAAAGACATTTTTAACAGTGTCTCAGAGACAAGAGAGATGAGGGCTTGTAGGTGCAGCTCATGACATGAAGCTCTTCACATAGAGTGATGTGTGCAGTTGGAGAGATGACTACACTGAAAACTATCGTAACAATGTGAATGAATGAGGGAAGTAGAAAGCCTGTCTCAAGTACAGGTGTGGGGGGTGGGGAGGTGGGAGATCTGGGAAATTGGTGGTGGGAATGTTGCACTGGTGAAGGGGGTGTTCTTTACATGACTGTAATCATACAACTATAATCATATTAGTAATCACGGTGTTTAAATAAAGATAATTATAAAGAGAAAAGGAACAAAGAAAGAAAAAGAACTAAGGAAAAAAGAAAGAAAAAAGCAGTCAAAGTATTTTAAAAAGTTTTTACATACTCAATTTTCTTTATTTTATAGAAATAAATATAATTTTGTGCTCATATGTGCAATATAGTTTGTTTTTATCACTTAAAAATCTATAGTCCTTTAACACTGTAATATAATACTAAATTTCTGAAAGTTTTGTTGTTTCCTTAAAGAAAAGAAAGTTCAAATAACTTTAAAGTAAACTTTTATAAGAGAATTCATATCTAAGCTTTAGTTATACATATTGACTAAATGAATCTAAGGAGAACTAATAGTTTTATAAGAAAGCACTATGTAGACACATTTGCAAATATCTGTAACAATTATTGTATTACATAAAAGAAGTGCTATTGAATTCATTGACAAGTTGAAAAAGATAACACTTCAATAGAACAAGACAATATCATTAAGTAAAAAGTGAGGCAGGAAGAAATAATGACTAAATTGGACGATAGTCTTGAATCTAGCATTGACAAATTAATATAAAATAAAGCACATGATAAATTAAAGATAAGAATTTAGAAATAATCTTTATATATAAAATGTTTAGTTGTCAGGAGAGTGTTCAACATTATGAAACCATTTAATTTTTAGAAATTATTTTTAAATTATTTTACAATTATCGTTTCTCATATGATTTATACTCTATATATTGCTACATACAAAGTAGGAAGTATGTTCAGGCCAAAATTAATGTTGGAAATAACTTTGGTGTTCAAATTTACCAATCAAAATACTTATTCCAAAGTTTCATATTATTAGAAGAATGCACTATCTTCAAGAAAAAGCAGCAAGTATATATAAAGATTGATAGAAATATGTTAATAGCTTCGCAAATAATCTATTCTACACTATTATTGTGAACTATTCAAGTAAACAATGTAAATAATATTTATATGATATTTATATATGTAAACAAAATAATATATTTTGGGAATTTAACTATGGAATTTAAGGCTATCAAACTAATAGATTAAAATAATTGTCACACAGGTGGATGAGAATGTACATGATATTTTCCAATACACATTCAAAAAGGAAAATACTTTTATCTTAGTGGAGAGGTGGTGAGGATTTCAGGCTACATCAGGTGTGCTTGCAAGTCATTCTTAGCTCTGTGCTCAGAATAATCACCACTGGTATTCTAGGGGCCACACATCGTGACAGAGATCAAAACTGGTGTTAGCTGAATGCAGTACAAATAAAATGACATTTTTAAATTTTAAAATATAACTAAAGATAATGTATAACATCTCTTTCCTTGTGGAGTGTGTGTGTCTGTGTTTGTGTGTATGTGTGTGTTTGTGTGTGTGTGTGTGTGTGTGTGTGTTGTTTTGTTTTGTTTTGTTTTGTTCGGGTTTTGGCCCACATTCAGCTATGGTAAGGTCTTATTCCTGGCAGGCAGGGAAACATTTTGGGTTCAGGGAATTGAAACCCTGTCTGTCAGTCAGCCATATGCAAAGGGAGCACCCTGCCTACTCTGCAATCACTCTGGCACCAACAATTTTTTCTGATATAGGAATGATTTCGTGATAAACCAATAAAAAAATGAATACAAGGGAATGCATAATAGAAAGAACAAGAATGCTTAAATGTTCAGAATTTGAAAACAGGCATATTTTGAGAAAAGCAAAGTTTTTATCAAAAAACTGTTAAAACAAATCAAATAATTCATTTTCTGGTTTGGGATTGCAAGTCAGACTAGCTCTCCCAAAGGAACCAGAGTACTTTTGGTTTGAAAAAATACCAAAGCAAATGCTGTAGAATGAAATATAAATGCAGTAATAAATATTCAATCAGCATTGGAGATAATGGTAAGATAACATGCTTCCATTTGAAATTGTTTAATTCACAGTTCAATTATCTTTTTCTTAGACAAATTGAAAAATAGTTTTGCTATTATTTAATGTTCACAGTTTAGAAATTCAGTAAATTCTGCTGTTAAAAAGAGTTTTTGGTCAGAAAATGATAAAGTAAAAAATCTTTGTTCACAAGTTATTTTATAAGTTGAATTGGATTCCCTTCAAAATTTATATATTAAAGTTCTAGCACTTCAAAATGTGATTGTAATTAAATAATTTTTAAAGTATTAATCTTTAAAAAATTAAATGTAAAACATTAGAATAGCCTTATTTCAATATGATTGATTTCCTTAAAAGAAAAGGAATTTGAACACAGGCATAGATGGACAATGTGAAAATTATGTGAATTAACAGGAAACATCTGGGAAAAATAAGCACAAGTGACATCTTCATCTTGCATTTCTAATTCCCATAACAGTAAGAAAATAAAGGTGTTTTATTTAACACCCCTCTATGGCTTTTTATTATAAAAATTTTAGCAAAATAATGCAAGCCACCTCTAGTATTCATTTCTTTAATTAATACTTAGCCTGGAATAAGTTATTTTTATCAACAACTGCTTAATGAATGCCAACATTATCACTGAACTCTTGCTCTTCGATATAGATATATTTTTGCACCCTCCAGGCTTTATTGAGACATGAACTATAGTTACAACGAAGGAGAAAAATTTATCTTGCAATAGCATTCTACAGTCTATGCTGAGAGGCAGATGGTGCATCAATATAAAACACCCTCACAAAGCTCGGGGCATGTCATCATTATGCAGTAACTGAACTATTCCTCACTCAAATTTAATTCCTTTAATTTTGTGAAGAAATTCTCCAGAGATAATGATAGATCCGTGGGACCCTCCTCTTTCTCCTAATGGTGATAGAAACTTTTCTGAATTAAATATTTTAGATGGTTTTATAAAGTACTTGAGAATTAAAATTATTATGTCCTTACCTTCATCTCAGCAGTCCTAGAACTTTATTTAAATAATCTTTCTAGTATAAAGTATTACCTCAGCAATTTGAGTCTTAGTATTGTAAGAAAAGAATCAAAACTTACATATAATGTTAATGTAGAATTTTCTTTATTTTGCAAATTAACTGTTCACATGTTTTTGTTTTGGGAAGTTCACAGAATTACTCAGGGTTCACCCCTGCCTTATTTTCAGGGATCACTTCCGAGGGCTCAGGAGACCATATGCTGGGGAATGAACCTGTGTTGCTTCATGTGAGGTAAACACCCAACTTGCTCTACTATCTTTTTATATGAACCCCAACTTCTGACTTATTTTTAATCTTCAGCTCTCATCCTCAACCAATAATACACACACCCTTAGTGGTCTAATATTTCAGGACAAAGTTAAAACAGAACTCTCAGATACATTATTCCTTGGCATCTTTTGACTGGAAATTGACTCCTTTAAGTAAGATAAGAAGAATCTGGTCAAATATTCTCCCTCTGTGCCCAAGCTTTCAGACCTGCATGTGCCTTTCCCATTTCTCTTCAAAATCTTTTGTACATGCAAAGTATCTTTCTGTGAAATTCTCCTGGTAAGTAGAGTATTATATATTTGTTAGAAAGTCAAATTTTAGGTTAGTTCCATTCTATTTCCAGAGCATCACAAAATATTATGTCTTTTTTAATATAATAACTGCATAAGTACTGAATTCTGTATTGATTTTTAGTAACTTATGAGTGAAGAAAACAAAGCTACAAACTGTCTAATAAGATTTGATTTCCTCTCTGTCTTTTAAACATTGTGTGAAGCTGGGATAATTGATTAGTTTATATTTGCCACAATTACTTCACTTGAAGAAAAATGTTCAATAATAGTTACAACATTTTTAAGTGATTGAACTAAAAATAAATATATAAGGTTTCTGGTATAGTAAATGGTATTTAAGATTCTATATGTGTTACTTTTTTTTTTTTTTTTTTTGGGTTTTTGGGCCACACCCGGTAACGCTCAGGGGTTACTCCTGGCTATGTGCTCAGAAGTTGCTCCTGGCTTGGGGGACCATATGGGACACCGGGGGATTGAACCGCGGTCCGTCCAAGGCTAGCGCAGGCAAGGCAGGCACCTTACCTTCAGCGCCACCACCCGGCCCCTATGTGTTACTTTTAAATAGAATTATCATATAAAATTTAAATCATTCTAGTTAAATGTAAACTTAAAATCTGTTTTCATAATACTTCCTATTACCACATTGTAAATCACAAGTCATTTATAGTTCAGGAAAAAGAAATGTACTACATCTCTAAATAAAAATGTCTGTTCATAAAAGGTAGCAGTACTACGTATTCCAGAATAAACAATGAAATAATGAGAGACATTGAGAAATGTTTGATAGATACAAAATAAGGAAATGTCTAAACAATGACTATTGAGCTAAGGAAAAGTAGTGTCTAGAGCTGATTGAGATAAATGAGCATTAAGACATGATGGTTTTGTTCTGAAATTTCAAAAAAAATAAGAAGGCATAGTATATCATTCAGTTTTCAGCAAGTATCTTGTACCTGCTATACACCAGGCTAGTATATGAACTTCTAAGTATGCACTAGGATTATTGGATTATCCAGCTTAATTTCAAGGCCTCTGATGCTACATTTGACTCTAAAGGGAACATTTTCCAGGTAGGAATCTTACCACAAATAGAAGGGGAATGTAGGTAGAGTATGGCATAGAAGAAAACATTATGACAATGATAGCTGGAGATGATCACACTTGGCAAGAATTGAGTGCTAAAAATGGTAAAATTAAATGTATTATATACCTTCAATTACATTGTTGCAAACCATAGTTTCTATGAGGGGGGGAGAGAGAGGTATACAGACAGACAGACAGAAAGACAGACAGAGACAGAAGGGGGGGTGGGGAACTGCCTGCCATAAAATCAAGCAGGGGTTGGCAGAAGGGAAACTGGGGATACCGGTGGCAGGAAATATCTTGTGAAGGGATAGGTTTGGGTTTGGATATTATATGATTGAAACTCTACATAACTAACTCTGGAATTGTGTACTTCATGTAGATTAAATTAAAAAGGAAGATCTTGAGATCTTAGTTTGGTAAGGAGGAAAACTGAGAATTATTATAAATAATTATAATAAAAATTATAAATCATTATTTATTAATGGATTTTAGAAGCCTAAGAGGTATTACAGTATTACAACAGCTTGAGAAAGCATTGAAAAAATAGGTTGACTAATAACTGGATCTCAAGGCTTCAGTTTTAAATGATCTATTTCTTTGTAAACCTTTGCTATCCATTGAGTTAGCAGATAATCACTTTTGATATGCAGAGATCACTTAACCATACTCAGTATGTAAAATAATTCATCTAAATTTTTAGGTTATAGCTATATTTCCTTTGAATCATAAATTTAAATAAGTCATATAGTAATAAAACTGTTATGTAATTGTTTGAAGGCAGCATAAATCCCTACATATGTGAAAAATAACTTCACAGATGAATTACTATAGTAAAGCTTCTAGTTAAGATAGGATAAGACAGCATTTTTTATTAACAAAGACAAATCTATGTAAATGCTTTTGCTAAAGCATTTGAATTACATATCCATGAAATTTAATCTCTCATATTCCATCATGCTAGTGTCCTTACTCTTCCCATGAGTGCCTCACAGTTGACCATACTTTATAACATTCATCCCTTTATGCAATAAAACCAAGTGCACATATTATCATGAATATTATTCTGTAGGTTAGAACCTGTCTATATGTTCAATGTATGAATGAGACTACTTTCTTGAAAGGCTCCTAAATATCTCTTCATTTTTTTTACTTTTGTACAGAGGTTCCAAAATTATTTGGTTTAACTTTCAGAAATATGTATTCACACTCTACACACATGGAAATCTACCTTTTTTAAAGAACCAAACAAAAAAATGCAACTCCAGCATATGTACCTGAGACTACTTTCACTCCCATTTCAGCATCCAAAACTCAGCTGTCCAACTTTTAAAAGACTGTCAATAGGATAAAACTATAATGGTCAGTCTTGACTCATAGGAAGTCATTATTTTATTTTATTTTTGAATATGCTCTCAAGTTTTCCACCATTTTAATTATTCTCAAGTTCATAGTAATTTGTACCTTTTCACAAATAATTCTTTAGAGTCAAAAGCATGTGCTGAAGTTCTTAAAATGTCATGACTTATATTTTTCCTGTGTCTGCTACTTTAAATTGTTGTTTAGCTATATCTCATTGTATATAACCAAGAAATGAAATAAAAAATTATCTGAAATGAGAATGCAATGTCATGTTTTCAAGGGCTTTGCATTTATACATTCTATATATACATAGTTATGTGGTCAACTGTCAAATGCATAACCAGAAAACATGAGTCATTGTCTAAATTAGAAAAGTAATTAAATTTTTTAAAAATAATAACTCTTTATTATTTATTGATTTAAACAGAGGCTTGAGTAAGAAAATTGATATTTTTGATACAAATAATCATGTACTAGGCAAATTGAGCTACAAAAAATTCTATAAGTAGAATGAATAATAGAGGGAATTTAAGAACTCTATTGGCTTATGCTATCATGCTATTATGCACCACATATAGTGCCTCAAGCACCAATAAGAGTGATCTCTGAATGAAGAACCAGAAGAAAGCCTAGAGCACAGCAAGGCTTGACAAAGTTTTGCCTGTCTGTTCCTCCAAAATAAATCAAATAATGTAGAGGCCATAGAGATAGAATAATGTAAAAGCCATTTGCCTTGCACAAGTCAACCCTATTTTAATCACCCTTAGTCCACAAGAGGGCATGTCACATCAGGAGTGATACCTGAATGTAAATCCAGAAGTATGCCCAGCGCTCCATGAGACATGGCCCCAAAGCAAGCAAAAAAAATAATAGAAACTGATTTTCTTTTAATAATATTGATAACAGTAAGATACCTAACCTGGAAGAATCCCCAATAAAATTAAGTAAGAGTGGATGAATTGTATATTTATTTATTTATTTATTTATTTAGTTTTAGTTTTGAGGCCACACCTAGTGACAGTCAGGGGTTACTCCTGGCTATGCGCTCAGAAATCACTCCTGGCTTGGGGAAACATATGGGACACCAGGGGATGGAACCATCCTAGGTCAGCTATGTGGAAAGCAAAAGACCTACCACTGCACCACCACTCTTGCCTCAAGTATATTTATTTATTATAAAACATTATTTATAAGTAAAATTATTAAATATCATTTATTATAAAATACTTAGCATATTTTTCCTAAACAACAAAAGTAGTGGTGACTCTGAGGGGTGATCATTGCCAGTGGTTCAAGCAAATGGAAGAAAAAATAAACAAATGGAACTGTACTGAACCAAGAAGTTTTTGTTATGTTAAAGAAACAAGGAATAAATCTCTAAAACAACCAAAAAAGTAGGAGAGAAAATATTTGCCAACCACTCATCTAATAATGAGTAAGTTATGTCTAAGAAATACACTACAAGATACTAGTAGAACTTTACAAGGAAAAACCAATCAACCCCATCCAATAATAGTCCAGCTGTAAAGCTCTCAAGGGTCAGATAAAGGCCTAAAGTAGAAATGCTGTCATATGGAAGCTCAGTTTTCCTTATTGACCTCTACTGCAAGGACCCAAAACTCTATTCATAAAAGACATTTGCCTCCTATGGTCATTGAAGGATTGTTCCAAATAGACCACATCTTAAAATATCTAAAGTGTCTAAGGATAGAAGACTGGATAAAGAAACTTTGGCACATATTCTCAATGGAATACTACTTAGAAAAAAAGATATAGTCATGCAATTCTCTGCTATGTGAATGGATCTGCATAGTATGCTAAATGAAGTTAATAAGAAAAAGGACAGGACAGCATGATCTGTCATATATGGGAAATAAAGAAGTAGTAGGGGACCAAATATAGCAAAGCAATAGAAACTGATTTGATTTTCAGTAAGAAGCTTACCATGTATGAGGAAATGTGGAGAGCTGGAGGAAGAAGTAAAATAGTTTAAACTGGCAGAATAGGGATTAGAGCCATGGCACAAAAGATAAGGCATCTGCCTTTTATGCTAGTCTAGGATGGTCCACTGTTTGATGCCCCACAATCCTGTAAGGTTCCCCCAAGCCATGAGCTATTTTGAGTGCATAGCTAGAAGTAACCCTTGAGCATCACTGGCTGTGGCTGGAAAACAAAAGAAAAACATCAAAAACAACAAAAAACTGGACAATGGTGTAGAAAAATGGACACCTAGGTGGAGGGTTGTGGTGCTAAATTTTTGTGCATGAAATCCTATAACCATATATTATATAATAGCATACATTATATAAGTATAAACTATGATGCTAAAATCAATTTTAAGCAATAAGAATTTAATTTTCTTAAATCCATATATAATTCTGTTAATATATGAAGAATTTGGTATTTAAAATATCATTATTGGCACACAGCTATGCCATTTGTTTTTGTATATTTTTTCTTGTAAAGTCATACCAGTGATACTCAGAGGCTACTTCTGGTTCTGTGTTCATAGACTATTCCTAGCAGTTTTTGTAGGACCATATGGGATGCAGGGATTGAATCCATGCTGACCACATGCAGGGCCTGTTGTATTTTTACTCTGGTCCCACTAGTTTATTTTTAAAACAGTGATTTTACTGTGATATTGATGTGTTCATGATATATCACTGGTTTTATTACCAAAATTATTAGATATGTTTTTCATTATTCTAGTGTCTGAATTTCCAACCAACTCTACATTATGTGCACAGTTATCCTGTACTGATACAAAGTTTCGATAGTTTGTTATATTTTATTGTTTCTGTTCAGAGTTTTATCAAATATGTCATCATTTAGAAGTTATATAAATTGATATTATTTTGCATTTAAATGCCACATAAACATATATGCATATAAATCTACGTACTTAGGATTTAATTCCTTCCTTCAATAGAAGTATAAGAATCTAAGGTCAGATTAGAAAGAAGATTAAAAAAAATAGGCTGTTCATAAGGACACAATTTTAATACAAATAATTTTCTTTTAAAACCCAAAGACATAGCTTTTATAAGAAAAAGTTGACTTTTATAAATAGCATCAATTATAGGACCAATTAGGTTATATGAACCCCATTATTTGCTTCCTTTGAGACTTTAAAATCAATATTCCCACAGAGCCCTTTAAAGGTAAGTGTTCATGTGACTTTTTACATAATTATGCTGATAGATAAAGTCTATGAAATTTACCACTGGGAGTTTTAAAATAAATGGAAAAAATACATTATCTAAAATGTATAACTGAAGGTAAATTCTAGCTGAACTATCTACTCTAAACTCTTTTGTTCAAAACTTTGTGTGTCATGCACTTATTTTCTTTGGAATGAGGGAGGCTGAGCCACAGCCTGGAGTGCTCTGGGACTGATTTTGTCTCTGTACTGATCTTGACCTCTCTCAGTGCTGGAATTTGAACCATGGTTAACTGTATGCAAAGTAAGTGCCTTTCCTTTTGCTTGATTCTCTGTTCGGGTGTGGCATGCCTATTTGTTGAAAAGTTATTGTAAAATAGGGAAATTTTGAAATAACTGTATTGCTATATTGATGACAATCAATACTTATATGAAGATGTAAATTTACGTTCTAATACTAAAACGTCAAATTTTATTGTAAACATTGTAAACAATATTTATTGTTGCTATTTATTGTTTGTGGAATCCACATTCAGTTGAACTCAAAGTTTACTCCTAATTCTGTGCTCCAGGATAATTCCTGGCAGTGCTTAGGAAACCACATCAGAATCCAAGGATCAAACCTTCATTAAGCTGTATGCAAGGCAAGAAGCTTAGCTTCTGTACTAATCTCTGGTCTCCCATACTTTAATGTAAACTTACATTTAGAATATTTCTTAACATAGTTTTATTCAAATATTTAAAATTTATTTAAGAACTTGCCTTTTCTTCATTTTGGGGGGGTGATCAATTTTCAGAGGTGCTGATCAAAACAATATTATATTATTTACAAGCCAGGAATAAAAACTAATAGTTAAGCACACCATAATGTTTTGAGAGAAAATATTTAAATTAGTAATTATATTAGGATATATTGATAAATGTACAATATAAATTCATTGTAATCTATTTTGTTTGTTTTTTTTTGCTTTGTTTTGGGGCCATACACAGTGATACTAAGGGGTTACTCATGGCTATGTGCTCAGAAATCGCTCCTGGCTTGGGGGACCATATGGAAAGGTGGGGGATCGAACCATGGTTGGTCATAGATCAGCCGCATGCAAGGCAAATGCCCTACCATTGCACCAACACTCTGGTCCCCTATTCATTGTAATCATAAATACAATATTTTTTATTTAAATATATTAAAGAATTTTTCATAATTTGACTTTTATAAATTAGAAGCTAATTTCTGAGACAAGTTGTCAAATGATTATTGGTATCAAATCATTTGAAATCAATATCTTAAAAATAGAATTTTGAAAGATGCTCATTTCAGGAAAAGAAATGTTGTGAGGAAGAATGAGAGTAATTGGAAGGCAGTACTAGGGAGAATGTCTAAGGTACATACAAGTTTTGGAGAATCCTAGATTTAAAACTTAAACACACATGCAGTAGAGTTTGGTAGTACTGGTTTAAAATCTTATTGAAAAGATAAATTATATTCTTTCCAATATATTTTCTAAATTATTTGAACATGCCTAGTAGATAAATTTTATCAGGGTAAGAAAATAGCTGAATAAATAGAGCTATATCATATAGTTCCAACAGGATACAGGGCTACCCTCGATAGAATATGTGTACCAGTATTTCAAATTTCACTGGTCTCTGTCTACCATAGTTCTACCAACAGACATTCTCTGGTCTTTGTGCACTGTTAGGCAAGCCGATTAAAATATTCAATTTAATTAAGCATAAAATTTTAAAATTTTAATGCAGTTTTAACTTTTAACTATATTACATGATCAATTACTAAATTGTGTGTGAGGAGATTGCAATCAATATATCAATTTATTTAACTATAAACCATAAGTGAGTGGTCATAGATAGTGAGTGGTCATAGGTGTGATCAGTCATAGATAGTGAGTGGATAGATTGTTTGTCTTGCAATTGACCTACTAGGGTTTTATCCCCTCGCATCACGTATGAAAAACTAAACAGATAAATAAATATATTTTAAAAGATAATTTTGGGGCCGGTGAGGTTGTGCTAGAGGTAAGGTGTCTGCCTTGCAAGCACTTGCCAAGGAAGGACCTCGGTTCGATCCCCGGGCATCCCATATGGTCCCCCCAAGCCAGGGGCAATTTCTGAGCGCTTAGCCAGGAGTAACCCCTGAGCATCAAACGGGTGTGATCAGAAAAACCAAAAAAAAAAAATTTTAAAAGTGGGATAAAAAGTATACAATGTATAATTTAAAGAAAATGTCAATATTAACTTAAAATATGTGAGTAGATTAAAAACCAGTTACTAGGATATTAGTGCAATAATTTGTCAGATAATCATTATATAAAGTCTTCAAATTTTAATTTTTTAGTGAAACAAATAGTTTCATTAAAGAAATGTGGGTGATTGCAATTGATAGGAACTCTAGAGCTATGTTAAATAATAGTGGAGACTATGAGCATCTTTATCTAGTAGTACCTGAACTTAGTGGAAAACCATCAATTTTTCACCATTAAGAATAATGTTAGCTGTGAGTTTTTATATAGATGAATATTACTATCTCTCTCTCTCTCTCTCTATTTGGTTTTGGGAACACACCAGGTGACGCTCAGGGGTTACTCCTGGCTCTGCACTCAGAAATCGCTTCTAGCTTTCGAAGATCTGAACCTTCCTGGGTCAGCTGTGTGCAAGGCAAATGCCTTACCACTGCACCATTGCACCCAGCTTCAAATATTACTATCTTGACTAAGATTTCTCCCACACCTATTTAGCTAAGGGTTTTATTATGAATGGATGTTGGATTTTGTAAAATGCTTTTACTGCATTAACTGATTTTATCCTTCCTTTTATTGATGTGTTGTATGATGTTTATTAATTTGTGTATATTGAACCATCCTCACATCACAGGGATGAAACCCACTTGGTCATGATGAATAGTCTTTGATGTGTTATTGAATTCAGTTTGCTATGATTTTTTTAAGGATTTTTGCATCAATGCTCATCAGTAAGATTGGTCTGTAGTTTTCTTTTTTGGTAGCTTTAGGAGATGAACACGGTATTAGTTTCATAGAAGGTATTAGGGAGGATTCCCATATCTTTTATATAACACTTTCCTGGATGTTTGATAAAACTTACCCATAAACTGCTGGATATAAACTTTTATTCTTGGGAGTTTTCTTTTTCTTTTATTTATTTTTCTTTTTTCTTTTCTTTTCTTTTCTTTTCTTTTTTTTTTGCTTTTGGGCCACACCCAGTGACACTAAAGGGTTACTCCTGGCTATGCACTCAGAAATCGCTCCTGGCTCAGGGGATCACATGGGACACCGGGGGATTTAACAGAGGTCTGTCCATCCTAGGTTAGCATGTGCTAGGCAAATGCCCTACCACTGCACCACCACTTGGGTTCTTGGGAAGTTTTCTATTTACTTAAATACTTTTTCAATTCACTTATTTGTGATTGGCTTGTTTAAGTCTTCTACTCCTTTCCATTCAGTTTTGATAGTTATAATATTCTAGAAATCTGTCCATTTCTTATAGGTTCTTT
The DNA here is from genome assembly GCF_024139225.1 of Suncus etruscus. Taxonomy (NCBI): domain Eukaryota; kingdom Metazoa; phylum Chordata; class Mammalia; order Eulipotyphla; family Soricidae; genus Suncus; species Suncus etruscus. Next base: position 48,090,275 of record NC_064849.1, on the reverse strand, counting down.
AAAAGAGAATAGCTGTTGATAATAAGCTCTCATAATGTCTTGAATTTCTTGGGGTTCTGTTATCTCTCCCCTTTCATATCTGATTAGATTTATTTGAGCAGTTACCTTTTTTTTTCTTGTGAGTCTTACCAATAGCTTGTCTACCCTGTTTATTCTTTCAAAAAACCAGTTCCTGGTTTCATCAATTCATTGTATTGTTTTCCTTTTTTTTATATTGTTGATTTCTGCTCTGGTTTTTATTATATCTTTACTTCTGCTTGTGTTTGTGTTGTGTGTGTGTTGTGCCTTTAGGTTTTTGAATTTGTCTTTTTCTTCTTTCCTTATGTAGGTCTGTGTTGCTTTAGTGTTCCCCTAATTACTGCTTTTGCAGTGTCCCCTAGATTTTGGTAACTTATTTCTTCATTATCATTAGTCTCAGAGAAGGAAATCAAGGAATCTAAATCGAAAAAGAGAAAGCTGAATTATCTCTATTTTTAGATAACATGATGATTTATTTTGACTACCTTAAAGAGTCTACTAAAAAGTTCTTAGAAACAATAAAACAATATAGCAAGGTGGAAGGCTGTATTGCAGTAAGACTTCTACATGCCCCATGGATACCCCCACTTGGCAGTTGAACTTGGACATACCCATTGAATGCACCACATAGCAGTTAGACTTGGACATGTCCCTTGAATACTCCCACTGTAATGATTGTTGAACCTGAAAATGCCTTTGGACACATCCCTGAACATGCCTGCTGTCATTCCAAGTATAAAAGGAAAAACTTGGAGTGTTTGGGGGGAAAGAATATTGGGCAGAGAGGTGCCTGGTGGTTAGTGTGGGGGGGACAGAGATAAAGCATGGAGAAATGCCTCCTACTTTGTTCCTATTTACTTTTTTTTTCTTCTTTAAAACTGGGCCTCCCCGGCCACGTTTAGTGAGTGAATTCCCATTTAACTCTCTTCCCATCTCTCTGAAACACCCTGGAGGAAGATGCAGGCCTCAGTATCCAAGAGGAATAAAAAGTATACATAATTTCTTCTATTCATGTTGGCATTCCAGGGTGGGTCTTGTGCTGGGACCTGGCAGCTAGAACCCAAAATCTTCTGTGAACAGCAACAGACCCTGGCAGGTTTGGGCCTTTGCAGATGGCTACAAAGTCAATACACAAAAGAGGGTTGTATCTTTATACAAATAATGATTCTGAGGAGAAAGAGATTATTGAGTCTATTCCATTTAAAATAGTGTTCAAGACAATTAAGTAACTAGGAATCAACCTAAAAGAAGGATAGAGACCTATAACACAAAAACTTCAAAACACTAAATAAAGCAAAGAAGATCCAAGAAAATGTAAAAATATTTCATGTACATAGATTAGAAGAAAGTTATTATCAAAATGACCATCTTACCTAAAATACTATATAGATTTAATGCAATCCCTACTCAAATTCAGACTTACTTAGAACAATCAGTTATAAAGTTTGTGTGGAACCATAAAAGACCTAGGATAGCAAAATACATTTTTAAAAACAAGAAACTGGAAAACATCTCATTACCTAACTTAAAGCTTTACTACAAAACCATAGTGATCAAAACATTATGGTACTGGAACAAAGATGGCTTTTATAATAATTGATAAGAATAGAATATTCAGTAACAAACCCACAAGTATATACTCAATTAATTTTGGACAAAGTAGCCAAGAGCTTTAAAAAGAATAAAAGCAGTTTCTTCAACAAATGATTTTGGAACAGTTGGATAACCATGTGGAAAAAAATTAAAGATAGATCATATCTCAGACCTTACATGAAAGTCAATTCAAAGTAGATTAAAGACTTTTAGATTATACCTGAATCCATAAAGTTCACTGAGAAAAATATAGGTAGAATACTTCAAGACTTAGACCTCATAGAAGTCATCAATGATAGGATGCCAATGACCAAGGCATTAAACATAAATAAATAGAACATCTAACCAAAATATTTCTGTACAGCAAAAGAAACACAGGCTAAAATTAGAAGAAAATTAATTGAATGAAATTTTTTCACCAAACATCAGATAAAGTTTGATATCTAGGATATACAAAGTTCTCAAAAAGGTTAACACCACAAACCTAAAAATCCTATTGACAATGAAAGGAAATGAACACACTTCTTTGTGGAAGAACAATAGATGGCCAACAGACTTATGAATAAGTGTGCTCAATCACTTATCATTAGGGAAATCCAAATCAAGACAATAATGAAATATCATCTTACACCAGTGATATGGCACATATCAAATATAATGGGAATAATTGTTGGAAGGGATGTGGTGAGAAAGGAACTTTCATCCAATGCCAATTGGAATGATACCTTGTCCAATCCCTCTAAGAGCTCCAGTGTAAGCATATCATGACCTTTGACAAAATAGAATACTATGCAGCAGTCAGGAAAAATGAAGTCATGAAATTTTACTATATATTGAAGGATATGGAAATTATTATGTTGAGTGAAGTAAGTCAGAGGGAGAGAGATAGAAACAGAATAGTCTCACTCATCTCTGGGATTTTAGAAAAATAAAAGACAGCATGGTAATAATACCCAGACAATAAAGTTGAGAGCTGGATGGACCAGCCTAAGATATAAAGCTTACCACAAAGGGTGGTGAGTTCAGTTAGAGAAGTAACTAACATGACAACTAACTAACATAACATAACTGACAATTAACATGACAATGTTAATGAGGGAGAAAAATAGAATTACTGTCTCAAATAGAGGCAGGGGATGGGGAAAAAGAGATGGGGTCATTGGTGCTTAAAGATATTAATCATAAATAAAGAAATTCATACACCATGACCAAATTGGTTTCATTCCAGGAATGTAAGGATGGTTTAACATACATAAATCAATCAACATAAACCGCCCCAAAAAACATGTTTAACTGTATATTTCAACATATATAAAACAAGAATTCATTCTCCCACATAGAGACTTAACTTTATTACAATTAATATTACCGTATTTTCCGGCGTATAAGACAACCCCCTAATTTGACAGTTAAAACATAGGTTTAGGCCTATATTTGCTGTATCAGACAGAACGTTCCTGTGCTGCATGTGCTGTGTGCTCATGTACCACAAGGAGCCAATCACAACAAGCAAAGGTTCAAAGATTATACTGTAATAACTTCCTCTCTGATTCTGGCCAATCTGTGTAGATTCCGGTCCAGAACATTGTCTAATTTGCATGCATAAAAAGCCTGCTTGGATTGGCTGAGTTAGAGATGCGGTCCGGCAGTGATTGGTGCAGGATCGAGTTGGAAAATTCGTTTTGTGGCAATATTCAGACAATTTTCGTTTAGCGGCAGATTGAAACATTTTTGGCATATACTCGGCGTATAAGACGACCCCCGATTTTCGGTTGACTTTTTTGTTTCAAAAGCCATCTTATACGCCGGAAAATATGGTATTTAAATGACCCGAAGACGTGCTGTCAAAGAGACTAGCTCATTTGTTTCTCATACTGAATGTTTTCCAATGCATTATAACTATGAGAGCTATTCTACTTTCTTCTTTACATAATTTTTAAATCTCATTAATCATTAATTCTTCTTTCCTTACCTAATTTATATATTTTCCTTCAACAAAATTAGTTTTGACTTAAATTGTTTTGAATTCATAAGCATGTATGTAAGTAAAATAATTTAGCATTTTTATATATAATTATATAATTTTTAAAAGCATCCTTTTTCTTATAAATAAAGTAGTTTTATACTCTATATTTTTACACTTCATAGCCTCACTACACATTTTATGTAATGTCATTTATTGTAGTATATTCTATAATTTGGAGCAAATAACTGTATATGCATGAAAACCTTGGGAAATTTTTCTCTAGGCTTCAGGAAACAGGTTAATTAAAAGCTAGTTATTCACATTAATAATGGGTAGGAAGATAACCCAAATGCTAAAGTGCATACTTTGCTTTCAGGAGGCTTTTTCTGATCCCTAGCACCACATGCCCTGAGAACTGCTGGGAGTGATCCTGAACATTGATATAAGATTAGTCTTTGAGGACTTCCAGGTGTGGCCAAGCCATTAAAAACATTAAGTGTAAGTGGAATTAAAAAGAAAAAAATTAAATTAAGATTTTTAGCCATGTTTTCTAAAAGACAATTATAGTCACTGATCTTAGATATAAAAAATAAAATTGACACCTTAATTTATCATGGCTATGTAAGCATAAGGAAATTATTTAAATTATTTAGTCAAATTGAACATATTTCTAATACAATTACAATTTAATCTAAGTATACTTTACATACCTATGAGGAAATAGCATTCTAAAATTAAGTATAGGCAGAAAACTAGTACTATTTTAATTGTAAGTTCTTCTGCAGCATTTGTACTCTAAAAATACATTTTTGTTTTGTACATTTTTTGTCTAGGTAAAAAATGTCTAATTGATTCAGCTACAACTTTATGGTCCCTATGGAGCATAAGTAAAAAACTATCATTGTCATATTCCTTCTGTTTGAAATAGACTTTTACCCATTATACCAGTATATATTACAGAGATTTTTCTTATTTGTGTAAACACAGATTTTCCTTTCTACCAAATTCTTGTAGTAACAGAACTAAAGTGAAAATATACATTTTATAGGCATGTTGCATAGCATCATACATTTTACATTCCTTATAACAATTAAAGAAGACAAAGTCAATTAAAATCACAAGCAAATTGTCTAACTCAAATTATTCCTTTGTTTCTTAAATTTTACTGCTAGAAATATTTTTCAACAGACTAAAGATTATTTTAAATTAATTAATTTTATCATATTTAACATTGATATACCAGCCTGATATTTTCTTCTTTTATTATCCACTTCACAGCCAAGAATGTTTAAATATCTGAAAGTTAATTTTTATTTCTTTCATTTTTATGTCTATTTTATAACTTAAATAAGGTTCATTGGTATTCTTTCTCATCTATAATATGACCTCACTGTTTAATGTACAGAAACTATATTTGTATGTCATCAGGCCAAACTTCTCTCCAAGGGATTTCTTTATTCCATGAAGCAGTAGACATATGCATTGATACTACAAAACAAATATAATCAAAATTTGATATTTTATGCTTAACATATCAATGCCAGTAGCTACAGTTTTTTGCATTCTCACTCACATTGATAACTATCATTTTTCTTTAAGTAATCTCAATTTTCCATCTTGAAATTTATTATTTTGTGTAGTTCTAGGATTAAAATGCAGTATGCCACATACCTAAATAAATATTTTAATTTTTCAGATGATTCCTATTTTTCTATTGTAATCTTAGTGATAAAATTATCTGCTCAATCTCTCTATTATTCTTTTCATATCCATTTATATCTATAAATATTTTTCATAATGAAATCAAGTAATTTTAATGAATATCCACATAAATAATCTGTGATTTCTTAAAAACTCTTCTATGTGCAGTGAAATTAAAAACTGAACCACGTGCTTTAAATACAGTGGTTCCAAATTCAATCCTTCTGTACTACATGTCCTCTAGAAACTATACTGTGCCAATCCTGGTGGCCACATAAAATTGCTGAACTTACCTTTCACATATTACTAGGCATCAAGGTCACAGAGTCATGAGAAGCATGATCAATATCATATGACCCTTGTGGTCTCAGTACACTGCTTGGGAGAAACTACAAAAGTTAAAAAAAAAACACCTTTCTATTAAAACATATTTTCCAGATGACCTATTTTCTTATAATAGGATGTGAATCTATATAGTTTACTTCACAATGTACTGTCTAAAAAATGTGATGAGGGAACTGGAGTGATAGCACAGCCTGTAGGTCTTTTGCTTTGCACACTTCTAACCCACTTCTAATCCAATGTATTCTCTGAGCCTGCCAGAGGTAATTTCTGAGCACAGACAGGAGTAGTTATTCCTGAGTGCTGTTGGGTGAGACTAGAAAACTAAAATGAACAAGCAAAAATAGAACCAGTAATTATAACAGATATAATCTGCCCATTAGAACTTAATGCTTTCAGAACCAAACATTCACAGCCTGTAGATTCTTCTCTACAACTTTATCTATAAATGAAGCTTAGGGAACAGAGATGATAAAGCAGGTTATTGTGTTTGCTTTACACTTAACTCTCCTGAGCTTAATTCCCAGAACTACATATGGCATACTGTGTCCCACCAGGAGATATCCTACTCACCACTGGTGTAGACTCAAAGTCAAAAGAGACAGTAAACAATGGGCCTACTCAAATAAATAATAGTTGTGGACTTTCCAAACCTATGGGGAAAATTATTCATGTCCAGGAATCTGAGAGAGGCAAATAAGCAAAACCCAACACCAAGATACAACATTGTTGAATTTACAAAAAACAATAATAAAAATATAAGGACTGTTGGGTGAATAAATATAACATAAAAAGACACCACAATCAGAAGACCAAAGATTTATCTGTAGAAACTCTAGAAGTAAGTGAAGTTGCCACCTGCTTCCATCCTAAATTCTCTATCCTGCAGCAAAATAAAAAATAATGAATAAATAAATCACATACAAGTTAATCCTAGTTGGATGTATCATCACAAATTTACACAATATGAAAAAAATCTGATGAAAATATTCTTTTATTGGAAAATCTAATAATAAAAATTCCTGCATGATGACAAATAGTTATATAGAAACAAAACATAAACAATAAATGAGAAAAAAATATCAAAGGGAAGGAAAAATAGGATGGGAACTACTTAACATAAATAATATGACAAACCAATAACAGCACAATAAAATTATATTACATACAGAGAATCTGTAAGAATCCTCATGGTAATCACAAAACAAAAATCTGGAGCAAAGTTATTTGGAAGAATACTGTAATGATATATATTGAACTTAGTCAGGAAAAAGGCAAATAAAAATGTCAATCTAGTTTATATATGTATATGTACACATATATACATGTATTTAGCTAAAAAGAAAAAAGTAAAAAGACAATATATTCTACATATAAATAATTATTCTAAATGTGAATCTGAGTGCAGAGTTTGAGTGAGTATATAAATGTAAGTGGAATACACTTATGTTTTATATATATATATATATATGAAAATATACCAGATAAAAAGGCCAAAAATATATACTCATAATGCTATAACAAAGATTTTAAAGTCAAAGAAAAGGATCTATACAGAATAAATATGATTTTCAGTTAAAAAGGATATTAATGGGAAGGAAATTATATAATAATTTAGGGAAAAATACACCAAGAGTATGTAACTGTTACTGATATCTATGTAAGCAATACAAAACACATAAATGTGTTAAGCTTACTTAAGTCAATAGATAACACTTACATGAATAGATCGCATAGATCATGTGAATAGAACACCTGAGCAAAAGAAAGAGTAAACAAATAAGTCAACATCAAACTATAAAATGTTACTGCAAAATATATAAAACAAAAGCAAGAAAGTTAAGTACAACTTTGGTGATATTTGTACATAATGTATCTTATAAGGAAGTTCTATTTGAAATATATACTCAGAAGATATAAAGCTCGAAAACATCAAAAAAGAAACTTCATAACAAAATAGACAAAAATCTTAGATTAAAAACATTCATTGTACACTATTTGAAAATCATGTAAAATTGTAAATGAATCCTAACTAACTTTATATCAAAAGGCACTGAATAAACACATAGACATCTATTGCATCATATGTACAAATCATCATAGGCTGCTATGATTTCTGTCATCCATAGACTGGTATCCTGACCTTTATGGAACTCACAAACCCGGTTGCTTAAATAAGGATAAAAAGAAAATATATAAGGTTAGGGTAGAAAAAAAGAAATAAACTAAAATAAAAGCATACTTATATTTTAATGTAAAGAAGAAAAATTTTTCAATGAAAGAAAATATAAATGCATATTTTGTAGAAAAATTAATTATAATAGAAAACCATTTAAGAGAGTCCTCATTTATGATTATTCAAATATTTAATATTTACATATTTTACTAACAAGTTTCATTTTGTGATTTTTTGAAATATAATTTTTAAAAGCAGTATTATCTTAAAGGCAAGAAGAATAAAATATTTAATAATGCCATCAAACAAGAAAGGCCTACTTCCAGGCCCAAAGGTCAATTACTCTACTATAACAGAGTCAGATTAGTGTTGGGCTGGAAAGCAGTGCTAAGTCATGACATAAGTATTCAATGAGAATGTAAGAGATAAAGGAGTCAGAAAATGTAATTAGTTTGGAAATAATATAGAATTTTAGTGAGTATTTAGTGAGAATTTATCTGGTGCTCTATATTAATTATCTTAGTAAATTCATTACTAGATATATAAATGCAAAGTATAGGCATATAGGAGCCCAAAGTGATATTAAAGTAGCAAAAGAGTGTGCCTTAAATGAGCTGACCTTGTTTGATTTCTGGCACCCCACAGGGTCTCCCACTCATGAGGAAAGATCCCTGAGTCCAGAACCAGGAATAATATGGGCACAGCCATATATGGTACCAAACAAACAATAACAAAAGAATAGATAAATACAACAATCCAGAAAAGTAATTTTATTATTTATTTATAATTGATTATGTGTTTTTGTATTTATTGATTTATTAGTGAGGAGAATTTGCAGAGTCTATGAAAAGAACTTACATAATCGGGGTCAAAGACAGCACAGTGTTAGAGTTTTAGCCTCGCACATGATTGACCCAGGATGAATGCGAGTTTGATCCTGGCATCCCATATGATCTCCCAAGCCAGGAGCGATTTCTGAGCTCAGAGCCAGGAGTAACCCCTGAGCACCATCGAATGTGCCCCCTTCCCCCTAAAATAAATAAAATGGGGCAGAAATGGTGGCGCAGGCAGTGGGGGGCTAACCTAGGACAGGCAACTAACCTAGGACAGACCACCATTCGACTCCCCCCACCCCACCCCCGCATGCCATATGGTCCCCCAAGTCAGGAGTGATTTGTGAGTACATATCCAGGAATAACCCCTGAGCATCACCAGGTGTGGCCATAAAACTAAAAAGAAAAGAAAAGTAAAGAAAAGAACTAATATAATCATTAAATCACAGACATAAAATGTATTAGGTGAATGATGAAGAAATCTTGAAGCTTGGTGGTTATTGTCCACTGGATGGCATGTATATAATAAGACATAAATTTAAAAGTATAAACACTATTTTAAATGACTGAAACAAACATAACAGTTAAAAGTGTATCTGAATGTTTTAAATGCCTAATATTTTGTTAATTAGTAGATTATCATAACTATGATGTTTATCAAAAGTGTTCTTATATTTAGTATTTATTGTTCTAAATCCCTGTCCTTCGGGCTTGGGAGGGTCTCTCTCCCTTCCTGGAGCAGGATTTTTAGCCGGCACGGTTGGGCAACTGGCAGGCCTCCGCATGTGCCAGCGGCCTGTTGGCCCGGCCTAGGGTAGGGGGGCCTGGACCTGGGTCACCCGACCCCCCTCTCCCCCATTCCTCCGGATCTCCAGGTGGGTTCCTGGAAGGAGTTGACGGGGCACCCTGGGTTTTCCCCACTCCCAGGCCGGGTCTGTCCGGAGACTGGCCTAGGGTGGGGCTGAGGGGGTGGAGTTTGATCTGGTGGGTGGCAGATAGCTGCTCAGCTATACTCAGGATGTCACTGGCAAGTTCATACCAGTCTAAATTTTGCAAACCACACGGGGGCACTAGCCCCCACGCTAACATATGCTCCTCCCAACCATCAGTACCCCAGATTTACCCTTCTTAACTTCAGTAACACACAGTTCTAATCTCTGACCTAAGACATACAGTAGATCTAACAAATCCTAGATCTATTTAGAAGGACACAAATTGAACACATATTGAACACATATATCTTTTGTATATTTTATGGGTATTTTCTTTAACTGATATAACTCTCTATATATTCTTCTACCATGATGTTTCTATCCACTTTTCATCTTGTCTTTTCTTTGTAAGCTGTTCAGTAAGGATTGTTGTTGGAACTGTCCCTCAGTTTGATGCCTATGATTGAACTATGTCATGGAATTTGCTGGTCTTGTTCCTATTGCCTCCAGATGCACCAATAACGCTTCATGGCATTGATCCTTGTTTGCATAGACACATTAAAATGGGAAATCACCATACATACAGATAAGTTCTTATCTAATAAGTCTCAGTACAATGCACCTTACACCCTGAACATTGATATAACGACCTGGAACAGGCCTCAGAAGAATGGGCATCCTCCATTCACGCCAGAACCAGGCAAGCTATCTACGAAACATCCAAGGTCTTATATAGCAACAGCTGGAAGCAGTCCTCTACCAGGAAAGACACTACCAAGGGTCTGACATCGACCTCCTAAAAAGAGAATTCCATTTACACTGAGAAGACTTGACAACAACAATGACCTGATCTACAGGACATGGTTCTCTCTATTGCCCCTTAAGTGTGAGGTGAAAGGAGAGGATGCTCTGCACCATCCTGACTGCAATATGGGATATGCAGACTCCAGGATCTTTAATACAGAAGCATGATACCAACAACAGAGACTATGTGAGGAATGGAGGTGTATTGCCACTACAGACAATGACTTGAATTGGACAAACTAGTTTGCCTGGAGCCTAGAGTCAGTCCTGTGCCAGGAAACTTCAGGGGTAGGGTCTCCTTGTATTTAGACCATAATTTGTCTTTCCATGTCCCTTATGTTTTGGTGGGCCTATGCAAACAAATGCCACTTTAATACCGTTTTTTACTATGTTCCCTTGACTCCAATCCTTAAGAAAAACAACCCACTAAAACTTTTGAGGTTAACTTAAACTAGTAAGCATGTGCATGGAACTAGAGAAATGTACTTTGCCCTCAATGTTTAAGGAGTTACATAAGTCTAATGTCTTTATATTATATTGTGTGCTGCTAAGAAATGGTATGTACTACAACTGGGGATTTGAGGGACAAAGTAATTGTATTGTACATTGGTTCAGTTTTGTTTTTCTTAATGTTCTTTGGCTGAAAGATCAAGGCTGGGATATCATCAATGGGACTACCGAGAATTCTGTTTATGGGTGATTGGGCTTCCACTGTAACTTCACGCTTTCCTCTTTCTTTGCATCTTTGTTCTCATAATTAAAATAAAAAAAATTAAATTAAAAAAAATAATAAAAAAAGAAAAAAAAATAATCTTGATTTCAAAGCATATTGACAATTTAATGTAAAAGGCTTGAATGTATGCTAGGCATATTATATGAATCAAATATTTTTTTTTTTTTGTGGTTTTTGGGTTACACCCGGCAGTGCTCAGGGGTTACTCCTGGCTCCATGCTCAGAAATTGCTCCTGGCAGGCACGGGGGACCATATGGGACGCTGGGATTCGAACCGATGACCTCTTGCATGAAAGGCAAACGCTTTACCTCCATGCTATCTCTCCAGCCCCAGAATCAAATATTTTTTATGTGTAAATAATATCTTATGAACTTTATATGAACATAAAAATGTTTCTACAACACTCAGAGAAATATTCATGTATTTTTTTTGCTAAAGCATATAAAGTAGTCAGTAATGAGTATATTTTTATATCCTCTCAATTTTCATATAATCTCCTTGTGATGAAATGTAGTATATATTTATCAATAGTATATTGTTATGCATTTTAACATGATATAAAATATATTTTAAATTCCACAATAAAATTCTGTAATTAATTAATTGAATATTTAGCAACAATTTTGTAGAACAAAATCTTTGTACATGAAACTTCTAATATGTAACTTTCCAATTTATATTTTATATGTCTTCTCTTAAGTTAAACATTCAAAGTAAGGACTTACTGATTTATGATATTCACAGAAGAGTGTAATTTATTAGTTACTTTACCCTTTAGCAGTTTCTGCTCTACTTTTGGTAAAGTAATATAACATATGACCAATTGATTGTGGCTCTCCTCTTTCTCAGTAAAAGAAAAAAAAATTCAACTATAAGTTTAAAAGGATAAATTCCTGTGAAATTCATCTCAGAATTACCACAATTCTTATAAACTTTATTTCTTTCTCTATGGTGTAGTTTTATATTCTGTTTTTTTCCAGGCAGCTTAAAATCTGAAATGACAGCCATGCCTCTTTTTACATTTGATTTGTACTGCAGAAATGACTGAACAACTATATTATTTTCTGTTCATCTTAGCTTATTATACACTCACAATTTCAATTACACCACTCTCAAAATAAAAAAAAACTGAAAATTTAAAGTAAAATCATTATATAATGAATCAATTATCACAAAAAAAGATGAGTGGCTTAACTGACTCTAATTCACTACTGGTGGGAATGCCAACTAGTCCAGCCTTTTTAGGAAAACAATGTTCATAGCCCTCGAAAATCTGGAAAATTAGCAATCCCAGTTCTAGGGATATACCCTAGAAATACAAAAACTCAATACAAAAATGCCCTCTACACTTCTATGTTCATTGCAGTACTATTTACAAGAGGCAGAATCTGGAAAAAACTAACGTATCTGAAAACAGATGAGTGGCTAAAGAAACTGTGGTGTATTTACACAATATAATACTATGCAGCTATTAAGGAAAATAAAATTTAAAAATTGGATTATACATGGATGAACATGGAGAATAATATGTTGTGTGAAATGAATCAGAAGGAGAGAGATAGACATAGAATAATATAATTCATTTTATGATAATAATATATAAAAAATAGCTTGCTATAATTATCCAGAGACAATAGAGAGGAGATCCAGGACAACTAATTTATGGTAGGAAGCAGAAGCTTGCCAGAAGTAGTGGAGGAGTGCACTTAGGGTAGAAAAGGCACCACGATGATGATGAAAGTCGGAATTAATTACTCCGGACAATAACTGTTGAACAAAGATAAAGTGATATGTATGGTACCCTTCATTAGCAGTAATGCAAACCACAGTGGAAAGGAAAATATTGAAAGAGATGAACAGAGAGAGAGAGATAGAGAAAGAGAGAGAGAGAAGAGAGAGGAGAGAGATGAGAGAGAGAGAGAGAGGAGAGAGAGAGGAGAGAGAGAGGTGCAAAATGCCAACTCTAAGAGCAGGCAATGTACAGGGTGAGAGGGAAACTGAGGACATTGATGGTGGGAAATACTCACAGGTAAAGAGTGGTGCATGTTGTAAGACTAAAACTCAGTCATGAACAATTTTGTAGTGGCAGTGTTTAAATAAAAAAATTAAAAAACATCAGACAATTTTTCCTGAATCATGACATTCTTTTTCATAGTCACTATCTCATATTCGTAAGACATGCTACAAATTGATAAAAGAAAACAACAAGTGAATTTGTCCCAGGGGCCAAGTGGGATCATGTGCATTGAGTGGTAAAAAAAATGGTCAAAATTAAATACCCAAGTCAAAGTCAATGGCAATAGAATCAAGAGACACAAACTACAACAAACTAAACACAAAATGGACTGTTACACTGGTAGATCAGGGTGGAGGTCTCAGATGCAAATTTAGAACTTCGGTGGAGGAAGGTCAACACTGGTAGTGGAAATGGCCCTAATTCACTGTCACTATACAACTGAAATGTAAGTAGAAAAGACTTGTATATTCACAATGGTCACAATTAAAAATAAAAAAAGTCATTCAACATTAGTTGGGTCTTTTGTTCCATTATATGAAAGGTTTCAATAAAGAAATTGATCTAGGGGCCGGAGAGATAGCATGGAAGTAAGGCATCTGCTTGGTTTCCCAAGCCTTCAGGAGTGATTTCTGAGTGTAGAGCCTGGAGTATCCCCTGAGTGCTACCGGATGTGACCCAAAAAACAAAAATAAAAAATACAAAGAAAGAAAAGAAGAAAGAAAGAAAGAAAGAAAGAAAGAAAGAAAGAAAGAAAGAAAGAAAGAAAAAAGAAAAGAAAGAAAGAAAGAAAGGAAGGAAGGAAGGAAGGAAGGAAGGAAGAAGGAAGGAAGGAAGGAAGGAAGGAAGGAAGGAAGGAAGGAAAGGAAGGAAGGAAGAAAAGAAGAAAGGAAAGAAAGAAAGAAGAAGAAAGAAGAAGAAAGAAAGAAAGAAAGAAAGAAAAAAGAAAAGAAAGAAAGAAAGAAAAGAAAGAAAGAAAGAAAGAAAGAAAGAAAGAAAGAAAAAAAGAAGAAAGAAAGAAAGAAAGAAAGGAAGGAAGGAAGGAAAGAAGGAAGGAAGGAAGGAAGGAAGGAACGAAGGAAGTAAGAAAGGAATGAAGGAAGACAGGAAGGAAGGAAGAAAGAAAGGAAGGAAGGAAGGAAGGAAGAAAAGAAGGAAGGAAGGAAGGAAGAAAAGAAGAAAGAAAGAAAGAAAGAAAAAAGAAAGAAAGAAAGAAAGAAGAAAGAAAGAAGAAAGAAAGAAAGAAAGAAAAGAAGAAAAGAAAGAAAGAAAGAAAGAAAGAAAGAAAGAAAGGAAGAAAGGAAGGAAGGAAGGGAGGAAGGAAGAAAGAAGGAAGGAAGGAAGGAAGGAAGGAAGAAAGAAAGGAAGGAAGGAAGGAAGGAAGGAAGGAAGGAAGGAAGGAAGGAAGAAAGAAAGGAAGGAAGGAAGGAAGGAAGGAAGGAAGGAAGGAAGGAAGGAAGGAAGGAAGAAAGAAAGAAGAAAAGAAAGAAAGAAAGAAAGAAAAAGAAATTTATCTAGATTAGTTTTCATTTGCAGGCTCACCAAACAACTTCATTTTTAACCTGATGCAGTTATTGTGAAAAAGAATTCATATGTGTGTGAATGACTGATGATTATTTTTGACTGTTATCTAGAGGTCATTTTTAAGTTCTAGAGGTCACTCACAGGTCCTTGGATAACTTTTTTGACATAAGGGTTTCCCAACCAAACTTCCTACTTTATCAACCACATAGAATAAATTTTCATTATAATTTTCCCATTTAAAGTCTTAAATATATAAGATAAACACCAATAATATCTTAATCAAAGATAAAGATATTAGCAGGTTAGACAATCTAAGCTAAGTAAATTTTGTGCTAAAAGCAAATTAAAATTATATTTTTTATTGATAAATTTAAAATTCAATGATTCTGAATAAATTTATTGGAATAATGCAAATGCTAGATTTGTTTTTATGAAACAAAGAATAAAGATAATAAAGTTATTTTTATAAAAATGAGTTTTAATATTTCTAATAATTCTAACAAACATATTTATAATAGTGAATAAGTTCACTTTTAGTGAAGTCAAATAATGTTATGCATTTGATAGTATAAGAAGCATCAAAATATTTCAGAAGTCTAACAAGTCTGTACTTTTATTAAGCTTCTTGCTAAACTGAATATACTTTTCAACTTGAGAACCAATAAATAATCTGTAAGGCACTAGATTTGAATTAAAGAGGTAGGTTTGTTACCATGTAGATATTATATATCATAAAATGCATGACTGATAATATGGTTATTGTATTTATGAAGAGTGGGCAAATCATTGGTATAAAATAACTCTGGTGAGTAATTAAACATATCTAGTGATTTCTAGTAATTTCCCTCTATTGTGTAAAAGCTGTCATTTTCTAGAGGCCCTCTTGGAGGCTCCAAAGATAGTTATGTTATATAATAACATTTTGAAAATGTTTTTTTTTTAAATAACGTAAGATTCTGAGAAAAAAAATAAACATTTTTCAGGACACTGGATCAAGGTTATTTGAGAAATAATACTGTATAATCTTTGTAAATGACAATTATACACAGATAGTAAATTGATTTTAAGAAATATAATTTTGATTGAAGAAATCTTGATTCTTTTCTCTTTAAATAATATAATTAAAGGTATACTATAAATGGGGCCGGAGAGATAGCACAATGGCAAGGCATTTGCCTTGCATGTAGAAGGATGGTGGTTTGAATCTCAGCATCCCACATGGTCTCCAGAGCCTGCCAGGGATCTGAACATAGAGCCAGGAGTAGTCCCTGAGCACTGCTGGGCATGACCCAAAAACAAAACAAAACAAACAAACAAACAAAAGATATACTATAAAAATTGTTATCATAATAAACTTTGATTTTTATAAAGATATCAATAAATTAAGCAAGAAAACAAAATCATTAAATTAAAAATATTTTAATTTTCAACATGTTTAGTTTCCTTTTAGACCAAGTATAAAAAAAGAGAAAAAAATCACTTTCCAAGTTCTGTCTATTTTTTATTATGATTTTACACAGTTGGAACAATATGACACTGATGACAGATGTCAAAGGATCTGTGAGAAAAATCTAAATATATATTAATAATATTTGTTCTTCTTGTTAACATGCAATGTGTTAATTATTCCTCTCTGCAAGTGAATCTATAAATATAATTAGACATTCTCAGCTTTCATATCTGATACAGTAAATATCAATAGGTATAGCTCACACCCAAACAGGCCACATATACAAGAAAAAGATCTTCAGCATTTTCAATTCTCAATAATTAAGAGTTGTAAAAATATTCAAGAACCAAAAGAGAAAAATAAGTCACTGAAATGGTACATTTGGGTAAATTACTCTTACAATATTATCAATAGTGTGCATTTCTCACTCTAATTTACTATTCTTCCTGGCCAAATAGCAAACTCTGATTTAATTATAAATTTATAAATTTTAACTAGATGAAAGTAACTTTAATTTTATAGAAAAACTAAGCATTGTCTAAATAAGTTATTTCATTATAGTTTTATCTTTTAGTAAAGTCCATAAATATACCAAATGCAAATTTCTACATAAATCAAGATAAGATTGTAATATAGGTATATGAGGAAAATTGTATAATTTAATATTCTGCTTACAATAAATTTTGGGAAAGGGCAGGACAAGGGAATCACATGTAAGAGAATACAAAAGTAACTCCTGATTTCTAGCTATTCAGCTATTCATTCCAGCTATTTATTTATTCATTGAGGCAGTTTCAGATAAAAATTTTTTTGTTTTTTGTTTTTGGCCACACCCAGTGACACTTAGGGGTTACTCATGGCTATGCTCTCAGAAATTGCTCCTGGCTTGGGGGAATATATGGGATGCCAGGGGATCAAACCGCATTCCGTCCTTGGCTAGCACACTCAAGGCAGAAGCCTTATGCCCTGCGCCACCGCTCCAGCCTCAGTTTCACATAAATTTGATATTAAACAGGAACTTTTTAGTGATCTTCACACCATTACTTTGTTCTTACTTCCTCGAAATAAGAGATTATGTAAACTGTAAGTCTTGAAAATTCACAGGAATATTGAGTGAGGATATTTAACTAGACCATAAAAAAAAATTAAACCAGTTTTACCAAAATGGAGATCTGAAAATTGAAAATTGATGGAACTTGGTTTGGCAGCTTGCAGGGTAATATAACCCTGTAGCCTACATAATCTTGTTGGCCCTAATAGAGAATTTCTAATGTAGGTTATACTCATTCTGTTCTTTTAGTCATGAAATCACGTTGATATAGTAATCTTGGCTCTGCATTCAGGAATCACTCCTGGTGGTGCTCTGGACTATATGGAATGACAGGGATCAAACCCGGGTCAGCTGCATGCCAGATAAATGCCTCATTGTATGATATCTCTAGATTTCTTTTGTAACAATTTTAAAATATTTATTTTTGTATGTTTTTGAGCCACACCCAGCTTGTTCAAGACTTATTCCTGGTTCTGTGCTTCAGTGTCACTCCTGGTAGTGCTCAGAGGACCACATGAGGTAAAGTGAATGAAACTAAGGTCATCTGTGTGAAGGCAACTTCCCTACCAGATGCATTAATTCTCTGACCCCTAAAATTATTTTTTCATAATTGTATGCCCAAACATCAAGTTTGCATTTACATAATAAGTACAAATTAATATCAAATTTTACTCACTTAATCTTTTCTGCTTTACTCATTAAGCAATATTATCAACAATCTCAATTTCATTTTCAACAAAATAACAGCACTCAGTGTTTACAGTAACAAAGGTAAGCTATATAGTGAAGAATAAAACAGAAGTAGGCAAAGAAATTTCAAGTAATATAATAAATTAAGAAAATTTAAGAAGTATTGATTACAAAATATATAGAAACAAATATCAAATGAATTTCATATGAATATAAAAATAAGATTCTTAAACTAAGGGCTTCCTAAATGAGTAACTGGTCAGACTGCTTATGTGATCAGAAATAGTAGGCATATTAATCATGGAGGAGAATTTTCAATCATAATTAAGACATAGTTTATATATGTTATGATTATAACCAAAAGATTGTCATTCCAAATATAGCTTTATTAATACTACAAGTATAGCCTATGTTTAGCTTAGTGTCTTGTCCTATAAGTTTATCATTACCAATTTAAAAAATTACTTTATATAATAATAAAAAGAAACAAAAACAAGAAAAAGTGTATAATTCACTAACAACCTCTTATTCATTTGACTATCATTTATAAAACACCAAAGAAAGCAAATTTTTGAAAAGTTAAAGAGCTATTGTATATATAAACTATGACAAGACTGTGTCCCAGAGCTCTTTGATATGCAAAATAAAGTCACATTTCTAGAAAGCCAGTGCTATCCAAACATGGAAATCAGCACATTAAAATATTCCCATACTTACCGCATTTTAATTAAAGCAAGTTCAGGGGAGAAATTTCATTTTCACAGGCATCAGTCATCTGTAAAACCCCTAGCTTTTGTTGATGCAAATTAGCTCTAAAATATACATGCCAAAAAATAGGTAAGGTGTAAGATTTTTCTCAATAGTTATAGAAGAATTCTCTGATGGTTCAGGGATGAGTAATTTTGATTTTTTAATGTACTTTTCTAAATTTCTAATTTATTTTAATCTAATGTCAGAATAATCAGTGCACATGCTTATTTTGCAGATTCATCCTTTAGTTGATCAGTAATCCAGACTCTAATAAATAAAGGCACCAGGTGATTACAGATTTGAAGTAAACAGAATGTTAAACATTTCAGGGAAGCAAAAGGAAGTACAAAAAAAAGAAAAGAAGAAAATTAAGCATTCAGGTTTTGTTTTATTTAACAATAACTTAAGTATCTTGAATTTAGTTCAATGGTTTCATCATTGAGAAAAATTAAAGGGCTTTTACAGAGGCTTAAGAAGCCAAAAGAGCAAAAATATAAAAACACCACAATGCAACCTCTTAATTTAGAAAATTTTGTCTAAAGGCTAGACATGTTAAATGAGTCAGTGCTTTACAGTCCCTAGAACCGTAGTTAGTTAACAAATTGCAGAAGAAAGAGCATTATGTCCCCTTTCTATGTTTAATCAATA
This sequence comes from Suncus etruscus, assembly GCF_024139225.1. NCBI lineage: Eukaryota > Metazoa > Chordata > Mammalia > Eulipotyphla > Soricidae > Suncus > Suncus etruscus. Next base: position 48,071,049 of record NC_064849.1, on the reverse strand, counting down.
GCATCCTTTTAGCTGCCCTCTCTTCCCTTTTATTTCTATCAATATCAATGAAATTCTGACATTGTAATTTATAATAAAGAAGATACATTTTTTCTTCATCTGCAAACCTGGCACAGAGCTTGTAAAATTTTAGAATGTTTAAAGTGATACAGTTAAATATTCAGGACTTGATATTCCTTTTTTGAGGGGGAGGGTTACACCTGGCAGATCTCAGGGGTTACTCCTGGCTCAACGCTCAGAAATCCCCCCTGGCAGGCACGGGGGACCATATGAGATGCCAGGATTCAAACCACTGAACTTCTGCATGCAAGGCAAAAGCCTTACCTCCATGTTATCTCTCTGGCCCCAGGACTTGATAATCCTAACAAGTCCCTGTTATTGAGATGGTTCCCCAAACATTACTAGGAGTGACTCCCACATACTTAACCAGGAATAACTTTTGAACACCACTGAATGTGTCCCAAAACTAAAACAGAAAATAATAATTTTCATTATTTTCAGTTGATTGAGTTCTGTGAGACTAATCAGGAGTGACTCCTGAGTATAGAGTCAGGACTAATCTTTGAGCATCACTGGATGTGCTCCAAAAAAGTAAATCACAATAAACAAACAGAATTTTATATTGTAAAAGGTATCATCTATGCAACTGTAAAAAAAATCAGTTCTTTGAGGTTTAAATTTCATACAAAGGTTAATTTTTGCATGTAACTCTGGTACATTTTGGGTTTAGGAACTGTTCACTCTCTCAAATTTTCAGGAGTAAAAATTATGACTAGTAGATGTTTCTGTTGGTTTGAAATATACCCTAAGGCATCAAGACAATAATAAATTTGAAGTGGCAAGCACTATCACACATATGTACAAATATCCACAGTTTTGTACTATCAGATTTACAAAACGTGTACACATCACACATATAATTTACACACAAAATATTCAATAATTTCAAATATTATTATGTTTCAAAATATTAGCTGTAGGTATCTATATACAATTAAAATGAATATGTTTCTATTAAGTACAAATGGAAAGCTTAAAGATATTTTACTTGGGAGCCAGAGTGGTGGCACAGCCGTTGGGTGTTTGCCTTGCATATGGTTAACCTAGGATGGATTGCATGCGCGATTAGATCCCCAGCTTCTCATATGGTCCCCAAGCCAAGAGCGATTTCTGAGCTCATAGCCAGGAGCGACCCCTGTACGAAACCAGGTGTGCCCCCCAAAAGAAACCCACCAAAAATACTTGGAAAGATAGATTTTAAATAAAATATATGGAAGTTCTGTTATTTGTAATATTATCTTACATGTAAAGTATTACTGGTTACTTGTGTTTTTAATATCACAATGCCTATTCACAATAATATTAAATATACTTTTATAACATAATGTTAGTGATATTTTAATAATTATTAATTATTAAAATGTTAGTAATTAATATTATTCATAGTTTCCCAACAGAGTTATACCACAACTAGATACGATGACAAAGACCTATTTGGATGCTATTCTTTTTACTTCAGAGTAGAATATATTCTGAATTAACAGGAATAATTGTAGGTAGTATCTTTTTGTTTTCCCTAGTTTATATTTGACTCACCTATCTCTTTACTGTCACTAGAACGCTTTTTACAAAACACTTAAAATAAAAAGAGGTGGGCAGGAGCAGTAGCCCAGCGGTAGTGCGCTTGCCTAGCACTTGGCTGACCCAGTACAGACCTCGTCCCATATAGTAGCCCAAGCCAGGAGCTATTTCTGAGCACATAGCAAGGAGTAACCCCTGAAGGGGTGTGCCGCCCAAAAACAAACAAACAAAAAAGAGGATCATAATATGCAGTTGCATATTCACGAGGAATTTGAAACAGGAAAAGCAGTAGTCTGGGACGGATTGATAGCACAGCGGTTTGTCTTGCACGTGGCTAATAAGGAAATTATTCAGGTTCCATTGGTCTCCTGAGCCTGCCAGGACAATTTCTGAGCAATGAGCACTGTCAGGTGTGCCCCCCAACAAACAAACAAACAATAAGCAATTCTTAATCTTTACTTTTATTTGAGGCCTCTGCCCTGAGCCTCTTTAATCATTCTTATATAAGGGACAAGGAATTTTAGAATCATGAGAAGACTACAATGTTTTTCTTCTTTTTGAAAAACAAAACAAAAAAACAACAATCCCTCTCCATCCCACTTCACCATAATGCTACTGTAAAATTGTAACAATTACTCTATAAATATTCTGAGGGACCCCTTCTAAACAAAGAGATATAAGGATAGATTCTTATGTTATTCCACAAAATGTTTAGGCTGTCATATTTAGTAAAGTCACTCCAGCATCAGGAATCAAAACATAATGAAAATGAATACTTAATCAATAAGAATATTCGAGTAATTTTATGATTACTAATACATTGACAAACATAAACACATTAATAAATACATAAATAATAAATACACACATAAATACATAAATAATAAACACAGAAATACATTAATATAAAATAAGAACTTGATATCATTGAATGATAAAAGAGTATATCAGACTATTAGTCTCCCCTCAGAGTAGTCATTCCTTAAATAAGATGATAATTGTAGATCTAGGGTTATATACAAGACAAATTTGTAATAGAACAACATTAAAAAATAATGAAATTGGCAGCCAGAATGATAACACAGTGGGTAGGGTATTTTTCCTTGCCACAGGTCAACTTAGATGAAGAGACATTACAAAAACTAATAGATTCATATAATATATATAAGAGCTGATTTTCCAAATGAAATAGTTAAAAATTGAATGTATTTTGTGCTTTTTTTTTCAAAGAATGACAGTATGCAGCATGAATATATAAAGTTCAGTGTTAATATATATTAAATATTTAAGAGTAATCAGTTTATGCTACCAATTCAATAAAAGGTAGAATTTATTCTATTCTAATTTCAATTCTACCTATAAAATTACTTAAAAAATTAACATATAATATACTTAGAAATTCCTTTCAGGTGATAGGGAGATAATACATAAAGAAACACGCTTTTTATTTAACCAACTCCATTTCTTCTTCAGCACCATGTGATCCCCTGAGTATGGGCAGCTATAGCTCTGGAGTTCTCTGGGAAACTCTCAAGTGGTATTCCAGGAAATCCCAGCATCACCAGACCCAAAGAGCTGCACATTCTCAGGTCCCCACTTGAATTATTAGCATGCTTGGCCAAAATCCCCATAGGGGGCATCTTGGGCACTGAAACTCATGTACTCTAAAAAAAAATAAAGCAGATAAAATTTTTAAATATGAGTATATGCAATTGATTAATATCTTCTTATGTTCTTGAAAAAGTCACTATTCAAATAAATATAACAATCTGTATAAAATACAATTTAATGTAACAAAGTTCACCTATGTGTTAATAGAAAGTATGAAGTTTTTTGTATTCCAGGTAGAATAAAAACTTAAAAATAGTTGCCTTCAAAGAAATATGACCATATCTTTACTCTAATACATTTTAAAAGACATATTTAAAAAGACATTAAAGATTTAAGCATTGAGAAAAGGAGAAAAACAACTGTATTATTACTTGTAAATAATTATTACATTGCTTATTTAAAAAACTAATTTAAAATTTTACCCTCCAAAACAAAACATTTTATTATTTATTATTATTAATCCTCAAAATGTTGAATATGAAATATTGTTTAAAATGCAGAATAAACAATGAGCACATAAAATGTTCAACTCATTAGAAAAAAGCACAGTGAGATACCATATTAAAATCTAGTAAGAAAGCTCAATAAAAACTAATTATAAATAATAAATATTAACAAGAATGCTCAGAACATAGTAATTTCCTAATTTGCTAGTGAAAATGTAAAATGTTATGAACACTTTGAACAGTTTACATAGTACCTAAATTTTTGTCTGTGATTCAGCAAGTTAGATACAATTGAAAATTAAATACATTAAAGCAGATATCAAACTGATATACATATATATAGTATATACACAAAAATCTCTACCAGAAAATTTCATAGTATCTAAGGAAGATGCAAGACACATTAAGTAATAAGGATGGGATGGAGATTATAGCACATAGAATGAATTTTTAAAATCTTAAAAGTAATTAACTGCTCTCATATGTAGATATGATAACATGAATGAACCTAGAAGAAATTATGTTAATAGAAATAAATCAGGCATAAGATAAAATATACTGCATTATGCCATTCATATAAAATATGTAGAAAAGAAAAATTAACCCAGAAAACAGACTAGAGGCAAATAAGAGTGGGGTAAAAGAAAATGAGAAATCTTAGATTAATGAACATGATATATGTTATGTGAAAGATAAAGACTCCTAGGCCATTATAAAATGTAATTGAATTAAACATCAAATGAAATTCCAATAAAATACTAGAATATGGTACATTCAAGGCTATAAGGATTAACAATAAAAATAAAACAAGTGAATTATTGAATTAAATTTTAAGATATCTATTATTTTCACAGGGATACAGCATGAATTTAGTAAAATTAAATTATTGAAGTCATTTAAATTTTAAATAAATGCAGTCTACTCTCTTTTTTAATAATTTTACTTTCCACAAAAAATTATACCACTGTAAAAAGTAAAGAATAACTTTCTAAAAATTTAAGGTAATATTTTATTTATATAATTTAATGCCACATAATTTAAATATTTTAGAAAACATTGCTTTAGTTTCAAAACTTTTAAAATATCCTATTAAAAATAAGATATTTATTTTAATAAAATGTCTTAAACACTGTGTTTATGAAATCCAGTGGAATTCCTGATCACTGCAAGCATCAACAGAGGCAGAAAATGTATCTGATAAAAGCACAGATACATGTCTTAAGCAGTAGAACATAAGCCAAGCATGTGCAAGATCCTGATTTTGATCTATAAACTTACATAGCTTCCTGAACACTTTGAGGTGTAGCCCTGATGGCGCCCTAAGTCACCAAGTGTATTCTTAGGGGTCTGCTCCTGAGTACCGGAAGGCTAATACAAAATTACCATGCTTGCACTTCTGTACTATTCATCAGTAAGAGTGACTCTAAATCCCAAAAACCTTTGGGTATAATTTTTATAAATAAATTAAATTATTAAAAGAAAAAATAGAATACTTGTTTTAAGCACAATTTTCTATCTAATATTATTATGCAAATTATAGACTCAAATTATATTTAAGTTATATTCACAAGTGAAATATGAATATTTGAAGTTCAATTTACCACTAAAACCATCAAGAGTGGATATAACCTCATTTCGACATGTATGGACATCTACAATACATAAAATAGTGATTTTTACATGGGGCCTGGAAATCTAGTAGAAAACACAGTAGCAAGAGAAACAAAACAATAACATTTGATGATCGTGGAGGTTATATTAGGGGTTATATCTTTATCATAAAAGCTTGTTTTTATTTGACTTCATAGTGATTATCTGACTTTTTTAACTGACTTCATAGTGATTATTTAAAATTCCAAATAACAAAAACCACATCCTTTCTATTTTCTGTCATACACCGGGTTAATTTAACCCTACAGAACTTCTCTGATTTTCTCAAGTAGTGAAAAAAAGTCCTGAGGCGTCCATTTCTCTGTATCAATCAATAATAATTCTTTTTTCCTTTATACTTCTTATATATTCTTTATTGATTAAAAAGTCTAGAGATCTTCCAGCAGAGAAACAGCCCAGCTCCACAATTAATCTCCAAAAGAACTTAAAGCTACTAAATCTTTCCAGTGGGAGTTTGGGTTAAAAACTTTGGGACCTTCTTGAAATAGAGGCAGACAGATTCCCTTTTCTTCCCGAAGGCACAGTAGCCCCAAACCATACCCAATACCCTCTGGCATAGAAATAGTTCAGTTCCACAACTGCGAAGTTCCAAAATAATTCCAGCTCCAATGATCCTGGAGTACAACAGAAATGACACCTCCAAATTTTATAGTACTATAGCCCAGTAAGCCAGCAGCAAAGCTAATAGAAATGTTATATAGAAGACCACCAAGTTCTATGAGAAAAAAACCTTAACACTGACAGATTCAATTAGTATTTACCAGCCCAGTAAATCCACACCACTGTGAGATATAACAATATTCATAAGTTATCTTTTAGTAAACTATTATTTATTTTGGTTTTTGGGCCACACCCTGTGGTGCTCAGGGATTATTACTCCTGGCTCTGTGCTCAGAAATCACCCCTGGCAGGCTCAGGGGACCAGAGGGGCCGCTAGGAATCAAACCGGGTCAGTCCCGGGTTGGCCATTTGCAAGGCAAACACCCTACCTTTGTACTATCTCTCTGGCCCCTAGTGAACTATATTTTTATAATCCTATTTCCTATTTTGTTGTAACAAGCAACAGAAATACATTATTGTTTTATGTCTGTTAAAAAGCAGGCTTGAGGGGTGCATGGGCCACTAGAGAGAATGATGGAGCTAAGGTCCCACTGAAGGTAGGATAGATTTTGAAACACTGATTATCTGAAACAATTGTATAATGAAAAATTTGGTAAATCATGGCATAATTAAAACATAGGTCTGTTATGAATAAATAGCTCCAGAAGGCCACAAAGAAATATTTTAAAGGATTAGTTATTATTGTTTCTTAGAAAAATCCCAATGCCTCTCCATGTTTCTTAGGTACAAGTCCTATAAATCCTTTACAAATTGATCTCTGCTAATATACTACCATGAGAAGCAAAGTTCTTATCCAATCTTTAGAAAAAGGATTGAGCAAAAAAGCCAAACAAAAGTCTTTATATGTAGCAAGTTATTCAAGTGAGTAGAAAAATCCCTGTGATTGAAAACATGGTTTTTCTAATGTTTTTAAGTATTATTATTTTTCTTGTATTTGTCACAGCAATATCATATATTCCCAATAGAACTACAACAAAATTTTATTTTCTCCAATTTCTTCTATGCTTGAAGCAGTAAAACATAGTAATTGCATTAGCTCAATAATCAATGATTAATGAGTGACTTATTATTTCTTAATTCATACTACTAAAATTTATTCTCAAATGTAACTGTATTTTTATTATTATAAAACCTATCACTAACAATACATATTGCAGTAGATGCCTATAAACATATGTCATTCTTAGAAAAATTGTTTTTATTATGTGAAGCCCAGAGGCATACTATGCTTTCAATAGAGGAATGAATTTCTCTCAATATTTCCTATTTAAAACATAACACTTTATCTCATATGACAGTTAACATAGGCTACTTTGGGTTATGAATATATACATTCAATTTTTTAAGCATGTAACATTTTATTTTCTGAGAAATTTATTTTTAGAGTTTTTCTACAAGCAAAGTACATACTAAAAGGGCAATAAAAATATTGGCCCAGAGGAAATAAATAAAGCTTAATTTTTATTTGTGATTAAAAAACTGAACATTGACTATTACAATGTTATATATAAATATCATAGACCAAATAATTAGTTCAGGTAATATTATTCCAAATAGAGTCTATTGCCTAAACACTGACATATTATTATTCTGAGTTTGATAATAGTGTATATCTGCTCTATAAGAATACTTTTAATTTTTGTTCTATTTGAGCATACCAACATATTTCTTAGTTGTTTGAAAATTTAGTCTGTAATGTCTATATATTTAATAATTGAGAAACCATAGAATTATTTTCCTAAATAATAGCTATTTACTTAATAGCTGAAGTAGGTATATAGGTATTTAGGTATTTAAATTTCACATAAAATAGATTAAATAGTGACTTTAATTATAGTATCAGAGGTATTTAAAAAAAATAAAACCTATACCATCATCACCATATTGTGAAAAGTAAGATTTTTCTCCTGAATAATTTCATTGCTTACTTGTGATAATACTGACCTGAGACTGGTAGTAGACTCAGAATTTAATCTTAATGAACTCAACTTACCTATTTCTCATGTTCAATTGAAATCCAATCTGCTATATCTTAATTCTCTATGTAGGAAATTCAGAGTCAAAGAAACCTTGTGAGAATATTTTACTACAAGGTTACATTCAAGATAATGAGTTCACTTAAAATCTGTAATCAATAGAAAACTATAGATCTTATTGTGAATGACAAGAATGAATATTTTTCTTTGGTAGAGTAGTAAAATAAAGATAGAATTTAAAGAAGTCATTCTGTCATTAGGCCTAAAATAGCAAAATGTATTATGACCAGGATATGATCCCATATTGTTCTGGTTCTGCCAGGAGTGGTCCCTGAGTACAGAGGTAGGAATCTGCCCTAAGCACCTCTAGTGTGCCCCCCCCCCAATTTAAAAATTAAAAAAAATAATGTATTGTGGCCTGGTCTACTTAAAAGGGGCAAAAATGACAGGAACTTTCTTTTGAACATTCACTTTGATCTGGACAAAGTGTTTGAGCAAAGGTTGAAAATTTGGCCAGGGCTGGAGAAAAAAGAAAAGCCAAAAGGACCAAAATCAAAATATCTACAAGCCAAGCTGACTATAGATCATCTCAACTACAGACTAGCTGGCCATATAGAGCACCAGAACAGAAGAATCAGGGAAGCAGAGACCCAGTATGGATCAAGGATGACATACAAAGGAACAGAATGAGGTCATAACCGTGGACACTAGGGAATATAAACTGTCTTCTTAAAGCAACTAAGTAAAAAGCTATAATCTCCCATGGGGCAGGAGATATAGCACAGTGGTAGGATTTTGCCTTGCATGCAGGATGGATGGTGGTTTGAATCCTGGCATCCCATATAGTTCCCCGTGCCTGCCAGGAGTAACCATTGAATGCAGCCAGGTGTGCCCCCCCCCCCCCCCCAACAAAACAAAACAAAAAGAGCTATAATCTCAGAAGTACATGCAGCTTTTATATACAGATTCACATTTGAGTGGGTAGGAAGATAGCAGGGTCATGGGTCAGAGAGGAAGGAAGAAAAGGAAGGAAGGAAGGAAGGAAGGAAGGAAGGAAGGAAGGAAGGAAGGAAGGAAGGAAGGAAGGAAGGAAGGAAGGAAGGAAGGAAGGAAGGAAGGAAGCAAGGAAGGAAGAAGGAAGGAAGGAAGAAGGAAGGAAGGAAGGAAGGAAGAAGGAAGGAGGAAGGAAGGAAGAAGAAGGAAGGAAGGAAGGAAGGAAGGAAGGAAGGAAGGAAGGAAGGAAGGAAGGAAGGAAGGAAGGAAGGAGGGAGGGAGGGAGAAAGGGATAAATATCCTTTATCAGTTTAGCAACTTTAAATGTTGACATCTGTGAAGCTGTCATAGCATGAATTTAGGCAAACATTACAGAGAAATTAAATTATCTGTCGTACTTATATTGGGCCAAAGAAATTAACTTAGTCAAAGCCCTTGTAAATGAACCAAAAACCATAGAAACCATCCAGTTAAAACAATGTGTAATGAATTATAATTGAGGATGTTTTGCCAGAGGATAGAATCAGTCCTTTCTCTTTCATCTTTTCTAAGAATATGTAACCAATTTTGTATAGCTTAGATTAGTTTAAGCCTCTTAAATACTAATCAACTCTTCTCTTTAATCATTTACCTCTACTTCTTCATTTCAGTCCTTATAAATTCTTGATTTATCTCTCCCTGGAGCTTCTTCTAGTTTTCCTACCTGGCTATTTTTTTTTAATCTCAGATTACAATTCTTTGATCCCAAATAAACAGGGTTTCTGTCTTTAAGTGACACCTGAATTTTTAAAAATGCATGATTCAAAATCATTCTTTTGTTTGTAACTCCCTTTACTTTTATGCAAAATAAATCGGAATTTATATGAATATAGGAAAATAAAAGAGAATAAGAGACTGCTCAAAAGGGAAATTTTCAGTTCTAATTTTTTTATCTTTTGATAAATGAAGTAGTTAACATTCTAAAATATATTGTTTATATATTATTTATATATAATATATAATATGAAATGAAACATTGATTTAATAAATATTTTATTTACATGAAATTATTTTTCTTGTAATTTAAGCAAAACTTATTTCAAAAAGTTTCAAAACTTTCAGTTAAACATTTAGTGGTAGTTCACATGAATTATAATTGAACCTATGTGTTTTTCCAAAGGAGAAAATACATTTTAGAATTTTCCAAATTCTAAAGCTATCATTTTAAAAGAAAAACAAATATAAATACTCCTATTACTCCAATCAGCATTCATGTGCCTTGAATATTGAACAGAGTCATCATCTGGACAATAGGCTCACTCTAAGACTAGAAATGCAAATTAAGGTGTCATGTTAAGAGAGAGGACATATTTCCCTGCATAATAATTAGTACAACATACATTTAGTGGATGGGATTCTAAAATTTGGACAGCTGACATTCCATTTGCAGAGACTGAAAAATTTTAACGGTAATTATTACGAGTTATATTTTCTATTGCTGCATAGAAATGATCAAAGTTTTAGTAACTTAGAGCAACAAATTTTCTGACATAGTTTATTATAGCATAAATTTTCTGTACAGTATATCATCAACTGAAATTAAAATGTACACTTGAACTATGATCTTAGTCACTACTCAATATTCTCCCTCAAGTTAGGTTTGGAAATAGATCTAAATATTGACATAATTCAGTTCATTGTGTCCTGTGTTTTCTTTGCTGTTAACTGAGAAAAGGCACACATAGACCCCTTCCTTTCAGACTTTCAGATCTCAGTCATATGATTGGTACTAGCTTAGCTTTCTTAGCTCTGAAGATCTTTCTTCAATCTTCTATAATACAGACTTATCAAAATGACATAACCATAAAATGACCTATTTTGTTACCTTTGCTATTAATATAACTAAGCAAATGGAATTATTTACTTGTCATATGTGATCCAGACACAGAGGTAGCGGGAAGGCACTTGGGAAAGTGTACAACAGAATATGGAAATACAGGGCACTATCTTAGATTTCTGTTCACCATATTAAAACAGCTTTACTTTTTATGAAAGGTTGGAGAGAGTAAGAAATAGCATAGGTGACTTTGGTTTAATACCAATAATACAAGTTCCCAGGGCATTACCAAGATCTGAGTGAAGTTTCTCAATACATCATGCTACCTGGAAGTTCTTTTCCCCACTCAGAAATTCATTAGAAAGCCTGAACAATACCACTTCACATCTGTGAACTCTCTGCTTTGCTGATCAAGGATTGGGCTGAGATGACTAGCAATAGGCCCTGGACTGCCTCAATATTGTAGTATGAATAAAGATTGAAATAAGAAATTAATGCAAACAAAACAAATTCATCAAAGATTTCTAAACCTAAATATAAAATAAGGATGGAAATAGTTATTATCAAGTGTAAAGAATAAAAAATGGTTTCGAATTATGATTTACTTTACCTTCCATCAGAGGTTCAGATGGTTGAAACTTTAGGTGCACTCTGTAGATGATCTTTTTCTATTTTACAAGCAATATATCTTACTTTGCTATTTGTTTGCATAAGGAAACTCCCCAGCAGTGATTGTGAAAGAGGAAACTTCAATTTCTCCTTGCCAGCTACTGTGAGCAGTCTCATTTTTTACTATTCCCATCCTACATTTTTAAATATTTCTGTAATCCCCCTAGAGTATAGAATTCCAGCCCTGAGTTTAGTTCAATAGCAGACTAAGATACCTTAGGCAAATGGCCAAACTCAAAAGACTTAGACCAGCAGACCACTCGCTCTGTAGCATTCCTGCATTCTCTAAAAAATAATTAATAATTGATAAGAAATACAAAGGTCCTTTTCAGGCCTACAAGACTGTTTTCCTATAAAAACTTACACACACACACACACACACACACACACACACACACAAAAAAGGTCTACAGTTAAAAGTTAGTTCTATGCTCAGTTCCTCCTCACGTATAGAGTTCCCTCTTTTTCTCCTGTACTTTTGAAAGATCTTTTCAATCTTCTAATGCTTTCATACTTGAAAAGGAACGTAGTTATCATGGACCAAGACAGAGACCTAAATTTACCGCGTTTTCATCAACTAGGGGTCCAAGGACCGGGCTATAGTCCACCTAGTAGTATAGGCTTGATGGTTTTAATGCTTAGCTTAGGAACTCATTTTTGCACAGGTCTGGCACCACAGGAGGCTGTCAGGTTTACCAATACTAACTTGAACCATGTGATTGCACTCAGCCCTTTCTAGCTATCTCCACAGCCTGTGTATGCATAGCTTTAAAATTGAATAAATTAGATTGAGAAACAGTACTACAGAAAAGGCATTTGACTTGCATGGGGCTGACCCAAGTTGCAATCTCTGCATACAAAAAGGTCCCCAAGTCACTCCAGGAGTAATTCTTGAGTGTATAATCAAGCATACCTAGAATATTACCAGGTGTGGACCAAAATAAAAATAAATAAATAATAAAAGAACTACCAATGGACAAAAGACACATGAAAAATGCTCCACATCACTAATAATAAGGGAAATGCAAATTCAAAATAACACTAAAGTACCTGCCATCTTAACCACATAGACTGGCAGATATCACAAAGAATAAGAACAATAATTGTTGGCAGGGATGTGAGGGGAAAGGAACTCTTACTCATTGCTGGTGGGAATGCCATCTAGTCCAGCCTTTATGGAAAACAACATGGAGCTTCCTCAAAAAAAAAAAAATGAACACTGAGCTCCCATATGATCCAAGTACCACTCCTGGAGATATATTCTAGGAACACAAAATACAATACAAAAAATGCCTCTGTACTTCTATATTTATTGCAGCCCTATTTAGCAAGAATCACAATAGCCAGAATCTGGAAATTACCCAGATGTCCAACAACAGATGAGTGGCTAAAAAACTGTGATACATATGCACAATAGAATACTACACAGCCTTCAGAAGAGATGAAGTCATAAAATTTTCCTATGCATGAATGGACATGAAAACTGAGTGAAATAAGTCAGAGGGAGAGAGAGAATTAGAATAGTCTCACTCATTTATGGGTCTTAAGAAAAGTAAAAGACATAATTGTAATAATGCCCAGAGACAATAGAGATGAGGGCTAAAAGGACTGGCTCATGTAATGAAGCTTACCACAAAGGGTGGTAAGTGTAGTTAGAAAAATAATTACACTAAAAACTTTCATGACAATGGTAGTGAGTGAGAGAAATAGAATATTTCTATGAGAGAAATGAATATAGGAAGGGGGTGGGGAAGAGGAAGTTGGGGGCATTGGTGGAAGTAAAGTTGCACAGGTGAAAAGGGCTATTCTTTTAAGAGTGAGGCCCAACTGCAATCATGTTTTTAATTTTGAAATTATTTTACATAAATTAATAAAAATTCTATTTATAAAATACTAGACAAAATAAAAATCATGATTAAAACAGGCTTTAATAAAATTTAAAAATAAATAATAGAATTTTTATATATTGAAGCTTTGCAAATGAGTATTGATAGTCACAATTTTTCCATATGGAATTTTGATAATATTATTACTACAAAAATTATACGATTATTAGAATGATTAATGATATTTGAATCATGTTTGCCAATTCCACATTGCTAAATTCAATATTTTCTAATTCATAATGTTAATTTTCTCAAAGTCTAGGTAAGAGAGCTTTACTAGTCCCCCCACAGTTTGACTAAACTTTAGATTGGTTTCTCTAGACAATAGACTATTGGCCCCTCCTTTTTTTGAAATAAGTACTTTACATTAGATTTTTAAATTCTTTTTCTGCATTTTGAGATGTATTTCTTCTGCTACCCAAAATGATGTCTTTTTCCAAACTGCTATACTTTCCTTTGAAGTGTAATAATCAGAGAATATAGTATGCTTATTATTCATTTTCACTGGGCTTTTACATCTATACAGAACTATGCCAAGCTGAAATGGTCCTACTCCTTTTTCACTAACTTTTTCTTTCATGTCCTTTAGCACTTGTTTAAAAATCCTCAAATTTTTGTATGTTTGTTTCCATGTATTTAGACTTCAGTCTTTCCTTTTTTACTGTAACAGTACTGGATCTTATTTCACATTACTATAGAAATGATCCCTGAAAGTATAGTCTTTGGATCTTATTTCAAAAATCTCTGGTAAAGTCTATTTTACCATTTTAAAAAGAAGAATTTATTAAAACAAAAAGAAACCTTTGGGGCCAGATAGATAGCACTGCCGTAAGGTATTTGCCTTGCATGCAGCAGGTACAGGACCGACTGTGGTTCCAAAGTCCCAGCAACCCATATGGTCCTCGGAGCCTGCCAGGAGGAATTTCTTTTTGTTACTAAATATTTTTAATTTAAAGTATTATGATTTTAAAAGAGTAATTCATAGCTAAGTTTTAGACATAACAATGTTTCAGTACCAATTTCACTATCAATATCAATGTACCTCAACACAAAGAAAATGAGTCACTAGAAAATTTTTCTAAGAGCGATTTTGATCAGGAATAACCCCTGATCACTGCTGGGTGTGAATTTCAAAAACAAACAACCAAACAACCAAAAAATAAAATCTCAACGTAAATATTCATAAAAAATTAGTGTTATAGGACAACATGAATCACAAATTATTATTAGGGGAAGTATTATATCATCTTTAAATATACTTAATGTCTACATGGAGGATCTTATAAAAAGCACTGGCTCAATAAAAATTATGTTTGTGTCAGATATGACAGTGCTATTTCATTGTTGGCTACACATTTTGAATCACTAGAATGTTTACAACACAGTATCTAAAAAGTGATTTCATTTTGTATTAGGCAGTCAGTCAAGAGTTTAATACATAATGTGAAAATATAACAAAATAGATTGCTGATGAATGAATTAGGATCTTATATGAAAACTTAATCCTCTACAAACTAAGAAAAAAGATCAGCTTGTAAGGCTGAGAGACAGTTTGTGATAGATCATATGACTAATGCTTTAAGCCCAAAATGTTGTACCTGGCCCCCCTATTATAAGACCTTTAAGGACAACAGGATGTTGCCCTGGTGGACCAAAGGATAGGGACGGAGCAACTTGGGGTATGTTCAGTAATCCAGAATAACTACTGTTTGCAAATCTAATACAAATTTAATTTTTGCTTTGCAGATTTATTCTCTTAAAAGCTTGTTTTTTCACTCGAATTTTATGAGTTCTAATTTACGCTATAACTTAATTTTTATAATAAAAAGTTGTAAATGTCTTGTGGTAAAAGCATTTTATGAGCAAGAAAAATAGCAGAGAGATTGCTTTTGAAATTGAAAAAAAAATCTTTGTACTTTTAAAGAACTTATGTACAAATTTAACCTGGTTAAAATTTGAAATACAAATACGTTTTTAGAAGGACTACCTCAAACATTGCAGGATATATAGCAGCTTACCTATTCTCAGTCTACTGAAGGATATAGACACACCATTGCAGGTGTGGTCAGCCCCAAGATATTTTTCAGGTATTATCAAATGCTCCCAATATGCTCAGAGGAACTAGAGGGAAGGTGAGCTGTAAGGCATTTGCCTGCACGTTGGGAGATCCAGGTTGGACTTTGCTTGGTTCGATCCCAGAGTCTCATATGCGTCCCCCAAGCCAGGAGCGATTTCTGAGTGCTTAGCCAGGAGTAACCCCTGGAGGTGTCACTGGTGTAGCCCCAAAACAAAAACAAAACAACAACAGCAACAAAAAAGAAAACAAAAAGGTAGGTCAACAAAAGCTCTAAATAGAAGAATGACTGCTTCTCTCTTTCACTACTACTGTCATGATAGTTGTTAGTGTATTTAATTTTCTAACTGCACTTACCCACTCTTTGTTGTAAAACGTCAGCCCTCATCTCTATTGTCTCTGGATATTGATATCAAAATTAGTAAACAAAGACATTCTATCAATCTAATAGCTTATTAAAGCTTTACCTGTGATACCAAACTAATACTCTTTCTTTTATTGAAAATGCACATAATCATTCTTTGATGTTTATTTACTCATTGATCTCTAGGCATGCCTGATCTAAGATGCTAACATTTGAACAATTTATCATCAGAGGTAAACTAACTTGTATAGTAAGTAGGTCTCTTAAATATGTAACGATGAAAAGGATAATGTGTTTGAATAAATATAAGAAGGGCAAACCCAAGCATGGCATATGGGTAAAGGGAACATATTAGAATGTGAAATGAGACGAATAAAGCTGATGAATTTTATGCTCCAAATTTCCTTTCTGCATGGTTCTAATGCCTACACTGTAAAGCAGAAACCACCAGGGGGCAATGGCACATTAGTGTGGCACACCAGAGGAGACAAAGTAGCCTCAGACCACAGAGACAGGAATAACATATTTTACCTATGGTGCACACGAAAGGTTTTTGTTCACTTAAAATATATTATCTTTTAAAGCAAACCAACTATCACTTTTCCAGATAAGATCATATAATCTAAATTTTGATGGGAATATGAAGAGTCCTTGGGACTCTGGTGGAGTCAAGACTCTAGGTGGCAGGTATAGTGATGCAATAATGTATGTATGAAAGAAACAATATCACAGAATCAAATAACCTAAAACAAATAGTTTAATTGTTTTCTTTAAATTTGGGTCTTAATGCCCATATCTTCACTACAAATTAACTTTGTATTCCTGAAAAACAAAAGAAAATATAATAGTAGGTTATAGTAGTTTTCTCTGTGCCTCTTGAATACATATTTTTAACTATAATGCAGCATATTTGACTTTATATTTTAAACAATATGCGTTTATGTAGAATATGTAGTTATGCTTTGTAGATAGAAGATATTTGATATTAAATGAGTCTGACCAAAGCACAGCACTTTAAAATAAAATCCACTATATAGGGGCCGGGCGG
Source organism: Suncus etruscus (assembly GCF_024139225.1). Lineage (NCBI taxonomy): Eukaryota > Metazoa > Chordata > Mammalia > Eulipotyphla > Soricidae > Suncus > Suncus etruscus. The sequence continues at coordinate 48,054,293 of NC_064849.1, read as the reverse complement.
TGGCGCTAAAGGTAAGGTGCCTGCCTTACCTGCGCTAGCCTAGGAAGGACCGCGGTTCGATCCCCCGGCGTCCCATATGGTCCCCCAAGCCAGGAGCGACTTCTGAGCACATAGCCAGGAGTAACCCCTGAGCATCACCGGGTGTGGCCCAAAAACCAAAAATAAAAAAAAAATAAAAAAAATAAAAAATCCACTATATAACAGTAAATTGACATATATGATATACAAAATTAGAGAAATACAAAGTTTATTATGACACAAACTCATAGACATAATTTTTTAAATATGTGGTGACTTAATTTACTTATTTTAATTATAAATTTCATGAATTTTACCTCCAGATATCTTTTTTCTAATTCCCATTTATGTCTTTATTATTAAACAATAGAAATAAAAAATATACAACTCTTATATTTTTATCTAGTATTATTTTTGAGGGCTCACACCTGGTGACTCTCAGTGCTTACTCCTGGCTATTTGCTCAGAAATCGTTCCTGGCGTGGGGGACCGTATGGGACACTGAGGGGTCGAACAGTTCGTGCTAGGTTAGCACATGCAAAGCAGATGCCCTACCAGTGTGCTATTGCTCTGGCCCCTAGCCAGTCTTAATTTTTAGAAAAAATAAATTATCCGAGTGTAACTACCCATAATGTAGCATATATTATATTTCACTTGGAAATTATAAATTCTTATTATAATGAACAATTCTATAAAATATATCTACAAAATGTGTTCAAAATGCATTTCAGTTTTTTCTGTTGAACAAAATATCATTTTAAATGTCAAATGTTCATACTAAAAAAATAAAACTCAATACTTTCAAGTAGAATTGTTAGATCTATTAAGTAATTTGAAAGTTAAGTGATTCTGTGATGTCAAAAAATATTTCCTTATAACTTGATGTCAGATATTATGGATTTTTAATGATATAGAGCTTAACCTATGAACTTAAAAAGTTAAAACATGAGCTCATAATTTATTAAAAATAATCACATGCCAACGAATAATATATAATCTTTTTCTCAAATACATACAAATTTACTCAAACCTTTCAATAGACAGAGACTTCTGCTGAATCCACTTTGATATGCCTTATGTGTATTTACTATAAAATCAGGTTGCTTCACACAGATTTTCTCTGAACAAAAATAAAATATAAAGAACAATGAAGGAATAAAAGATAGCTGTTCCATCGAGTTGACTACAAAGAGATTTTGATAAGAAAGAAAACAAATATGTTTTTAAACTTGGATATATGTTTAAAATAAGATGAAGAATAACTGCTTACATTGTGTTCCATGGACACTAGAGACACCTATTTATGGGCAGATATTAACAATAAAAGTTTGACAACATTCAAAGTTATTACTTCTATATTAAGATAAGCCTTCTTTCCTCAAGAAAATATCTGCCAGACTACTGAGTTAAAAAGTTATGGCTCCCGGAGAGATAGCATAGCAGCGTTTGCCTTGCAAGCAGCCGATCCAGGACCAAAGGTGGTTGGTTCAAATCCCGGTGTCACATATGGTCTCCCGTGCCTGCCAGGAGTTATTTCTGAGCACACAGACAGGAGTAATCCCTGAGCACCACTGGGTGTGGCCCAAAAAAAAAAAAAAAAAAAAAAGTTATGGCTTTGGGGTCTCAGAGACAGTACAGATATAAGGTATTTGAATAGGAAACAGCAGACACTGATTTCATCTTAGCACTACATATGATCCCCCAAAGACTACCAAGAGAAATAATCCCTTAGTTTGGAACTAGGAGTAAACCCTGAACTCATCTAGTTGTGTGTGTATCCTTACCTACTAATTGCCCTAAATTTTCCAAATAGTAACGGAATGTTGTTTACTATACAATGGTAGCTATTATTCCATTAAAATGTAACTGCCTCTGAGAAAAAAGTGATCATAGCCATATGTGATTTATTATAGAAAACAGTTAAAAAGATAAAGTCTTTTCAAGGGATTGAAAGGTAATACTTGTATTGCAAGCAGTTGATCCTGATTCATTCCAAAGCACAGAGCTACCACACCTCCACTAAAAAGTTGCAAGTAGCTCCTGAATACTGCCAGGTGTTGCAACAGACACCCTTTTTATCCAATCATTTTAAATAAGCATTTAATTTGTGGTATATACTTTCACCCCACATTTTATTTTAATTCTATTATATTATTTCATGGCCAGTAAAATTGTTGCTAACTATAATGGCAATGCACTATGATAGCCAATTTTTGCATATGAAATCATTTTAGTGAGTAAAAAGAAAGACTTCAAATATAGAATAAATATTCATGGTTAATAAATAATGCATATTCTAAGGGGATGCAAAGAAAATGAAGTTTCTTTATACTTTAAAATATGCTAAACTTTTGGTTATTTCAGGGCTTACTCTTGCCCTTGTGCGCACTTCTTGCTTGTATGCAAGCATTTTACCCAGTATATTACTTCTTTATATTCCATTTATTAGATGTTCTGCCAACCTTAAGTGAGAATTGTTTTTAAATAAAAATTAGATGATGAAACTTTTCTGTTTTACATATGCTCTAACAAGAGAGGATAAAGGCAGGTGCATGCAGAATTAAGCAATATCACACAGGCCTAGATTTATGGTAAACTAGAGAACATTCTTCTCTGCATTTAAATATAGTTAATTTTGAATATGAATATTAGTAGCATAGAATAAAAGTTGGGGCCAGAGAGATAGCATGAAGTTAGGGCGTTTGCCTTGCATGCAGAAGGACAGTGGTTCGAAATCCAGCATCTCAGATGGAGCCTACCAGGAGTGATTTCTGAGTGTAGAACCAGGAGTAACCCCTGAGAGCCACTGGGTGTGACCCATAAAAAAATAGTTGAAATATCTATTAGTAGCATAAGTTGCATGGTAGGCATATTTTTTTAAAACATACTTAGTCACTACTAGAAATTGCCTTGATTTATTGTTATACTAAACCAATGATTTTAAAAATATATAAAGCTGGCTGTTGATGTTTAAAATAATGTATATCAAGACAGTCTTAATCTTTTAATGACTCAATATAAAGTATTTAAATTTGCAAGACTGCATCCAATATTATTAGTGAAAAATTTTGCAATTGCCGTATGTTCTGAAGTTTTTGAAAGATGTTTTGACTGCTAAACACAGATAACGTACCTGGTGTAGAAGAGAATTGGAGATCATTCAAAATTGACACAGTTTAATATGAAACTTTATAGTTTATATCCTCTTTCCAAATCAATATTTTATCTTACTGAAAATAAAATGGTTAAGGCATATATATTTTAAGTAATATCAAAACAAAAATTTCTAAAATAAAATGCAATAATTAGATTGTTTATATTTCAGACATATAATATAGAGATTATTATTAATATAAAACTAAGAACAATGATCTACAAAACCCACACATTGCATGTAAGATTTTTAAAGTGAGTGAATAATATTATATTTAGAAGAGGGTGTATTTCATGCACATTTCATAATTTTTGTCACATTCTTTGTCATTCCTAATATTAAACCTAAAAAAAAGCCTTACTCCCTAAATAATAAGCATATGAAGTGTGATTTAAATATGGCTAAGAAAAAGACTACTCTGAAAAATAAATTTTAATACTGAATTCCCATAGAAAAGTTTTATTTCAAAATAAAGTGTGCACAGCTTACTTTATTTATAGTTTAATTATGTATTCTAACACAAATATATTTGATATTTGAATATAATATATATCTTTGCTTTACCATAAATGTCTTTTTCATATTTTATTATCCACTGAAAAATAGTATTGCTCAATACAACTTAATGATTAGCATATTAGTTTAATTGATTTCATAGGGCAACATCATAAGTGTTTGACAATAATTTAATTAATAAAACTGGAATCAATCAGTACACAATACTATAGTCCTATTTGATTTTTTAGAAAAATAATTTAATGTAATAACTATAAATATGCATGTTCTGTGCTCAATGGTGTCTTATTTTAAGTAAACAAAAGCATTTTCTACATTTTTCTGTTTAACACAATCAGAAAGACCTCATGTGAGATTAAATTATTCCAAATTTTGCTGGAATAAACAACCTGCAATGGCTTCTATAAATGTGTAGTCACAGGAGAGCCATCTGGCTCCACATAATTATACTCATATTTTATCCAGTTCTGAATTCAAATGTAAAAGTAGGTCCAGGAATATCACACAAATTTGTGATATACTCTTGGAGGCTGTCAATCTATAAACCAATTAATGGCTTTTATTCATATAGGAGTGTTCCTGTCTTCACTTTTATGCACATGCAAATAGAGTGCTCATTCAAGATCATCAAGTGGTTTGATATGTATTTGAATTATTTTGGTAAAATAATTTATTTCAAAGTATAATAAAACATAAATTAAAATATAGTAGGGGAGTAAGCAAAAAGTAGAATCTGAAAGTAAGAATCTTACCTTTATAGTATAAAATCTTGTTCACGTTAATAATGTCTTGTAAATACAGAAACATATTTGTGCCTATATATTGTACAAGATCTCTGACTTTTTTATTTATTTTGATCAAAGTTGATTACATATCTATCATAGTAATATTTTAGGTACATATTAACATTGAAGCGGGGAATTCCCACCACCGAAATTGACCTACCCCACCCATTCCCAGCATGCACCTGATACCCCGCTCCCTTACTCCCCGGGCTGCTAGTATAAGTCATCCCCTCTGTATCTAGCTTGTTGTAGATTGGGTATCAATTTTGTTGTTGTTGGCTTTGCATTTGTAATTATGTCTGATCATTTTTATTACTAATTAATAATCATACAGTTATTTGGACTTGATATCCTATGTTATTTCCCTCTCAATTTGAGGGCAGAGCAAGATGGTTCCAGTTATGTAGTATTGTTTGAAAGAAAAAAAAAAAAGAAAGAAATAGGATGGGGTAAAAATGAAACAGGTCAAAAGTGGGCAGGGTCCTTCTCAAGGATCTAAATAACAGTTTTGAGAGACTTTTAAAAGCTTATTGCAAGGGACTGTATTTGTAATTAGAATATTATAGCTAAATTTAAATTTATCAAAATGACATTAAGCATAGGTACATAACCTTATGTCGTACATATTTTATAATTATATGACTGATGTCTGTTAATAAATAAACTGTAACCCTAAAACTCCAATTTTGCAAAACTAATAACTGAAATAACCAATTCTAGGTTTATGCCTAATTTATGAGATTTTAAGAAATCTTACCATATGAAAATATTATTTATTTTTATAATTATTGTTTTATATAAAAATAGAAGTGATGAGCGGAGTAAACATTTCCTTGTGCCAGATATTATAGGAAAGGCTTTTAGTTTTTACCCATTTAATATAATATTTGCCATAGGTTTGTTGTAAATGACCTTGAAAGTATTGAGGAAAGGTCCTTCACTTCACATCTTGATGAGTGTTTTTTTATCATGAATGGGTACTGGATCTTGTAAAATGCTTTCTCTGCATCTACTAAAATGATTATATGATTTTGCTTTTTCTTTGATTGAATGCTGTATTAAATTTATTGACTTGCCTATGTGAAACCATCCTTGCATCCCTGGAATGAATTCTACTTGCTTATAATGTATGACCTTCTTGATAAAATATTGGATTCTTCTGCTAGAATTTTGCTGAGGATCATTGCATCTGTGTTCAACAAGTATATTTGCCTTTAATTGTAGCATTTCTGTCTGCTTTTGGCATCAATGTGATTTTAGCCTAATGGAAGCTATTTTGGTGTATTTCTGTTTCTTTGGGATATATGTTTTGGTTTCCAGTTCATTGATTTCTGTTCTAAGTTTTATCTTTATCCAAAAGATTCTAGAAACAATATATTTGTATAGAAAGTGGCAGATTACAAAATTAACCCAGAAAATCCATGTTTTTTCTAGATAAAAATAATAAAAGAAGAAAGATATTTTTTTAAAAAATAGCACATTTAAATATTGCCTACAAATATCAATTACTTTAAAGTCAACTTACCTAAAGAGGTGGAAAATATATTCAAAGAAAACAACAAAACATTTCTTCTTCAAGAAAGAGGACACAAGAAAATGGAGACATATACATTGCACATAGATTCAGAGGAATAACTCAATAAAATGGCAATATTTCCAAAAGAGTTGTACAGATTTTATGCAATCCCTATAAGATTATCCATGACATTTTTCAAAGAGAATTAAACATTCCTGAAATTTATTTGAAACAATAAATATCTATGAATAGCTAAAACAATTCTTGGGAAAGAGAAGATGGGAAGCGCTACGTTCTCTTACTTTAAACTTTACCCTAAAACAGTAATCATTAAAATAGCATAGCATTTTTGTCCTCTCTCACCACTGCTCTTTAACATAGTACTGGAAGTGCTTGTTATAGTGATCAGGCAAGAAAAAGATATCAAGGGAATCCAGATAGAAAGGAAGAAGTCAAGCTCTCATTGTTTGCAGATGACATGATACTTTACTTAGAAAATCCTAAAGACTCTACCAAAAAGTTTCTAGAAACCATAGACTCATATAGCAAGGTGGCAGGCTACAAAATTAACACACAGAAATCAATGGCCTTTTTATACACCAATAATGATAGGGAAGAGAAGGACATCAAGAAGGCAATCCCATTCACATTAGTGCCACACAAAATCAAATACCTTGGAATCAACTTAGACAAAGACGTGAAGGACCTATACAAAGAAAACTATAAATCTCTGGTCCAGGAAATAAGAGAGGACACATGGGAATGGAAACACATACCCTGCTCAAAGATTGGCAGGATTAACATCATTAAAATGGCAATACTCTCCAAAGCATTATACAAATTTAATGCAATCTCCTTAAAAATACCCATGACATTCTTCAAAGAAGTGGATCAAACACTTATGAAGTTTATCTGGGACAATAAACACCCTCGAATAGCTAAAGCACTCCTAGGGAAAAGGAAAATGAGAGGCATTACTTTCCCCAACTTTAAACTGTACTACAAAACAATAGTTATCAAAACAACATGGTATTGAATCAGTGGAATAGGCTGGAGTTCTCAGACAATGTTCCCCAGACATACAATCACCTAATTTTTGACAAAAGAGCAAGAAATCCTAAGTGGAGCAGAGGAAACCTCTTCAACAAGTGGTGCTGGCAGAACTGGTTAGCCACTTGCAAAAAAGTGAACATAGACCCCCAGTTAACATCATGTACGAAGGTAAAATCCAAATGGATTAAAAACTATGATATTAGACCTGATACCATAAGGTATATAGAACAACACGTTGGCAAAACACTCCATGACATTGAGACTAAAGGCATCTTCAAGGAGGAAACTGTACTTTCCAAACAAATGGAAGCAGAGATCAACAGATGGGAATACAATAAGCTGAGAAGCTTCTGCACCTCAAAAGAAATAGTGCCCAGGATATAAGAGCCACCCACTGAATGAGAGAAACTATTCACACAACACCCATCATATAAGGGCCTAACATCCAAAATATACAGTGCACTGACAGAAGTTTATAAGAAAAAAACATATAATCCCATCAAAAAATGGGGAGAAGAAATGAACAGACACTTTGATAAAAAAGAAATACAAATGGCCAAAGGGCACATGAAAAAAAAATCCTCATCACTAGTCATCAGGGAGATACAAATCAAAACAATGACGAGATACCATCTCACACCACAGAGAATGGCATACATCACAAAGAATAAGAATAATCAGTGCTGGCAGGGATGTGGAAGAAAGGAACTCTTATCCACTGCTGGTGGGAATGTCGCCTAGTCCAACCTCTATGGCAAGCAATATGGAGTTTCCTCCAGAATCTGGAAATTGAGCTTCCATTTGACCCAGTTATTCCACTCCTAGGAATATATCCTAAGAACACAAGAATACAATACAAAAACTCCTTCCTCACACCTATATTTATTGCAGCACTATTCACAATAGCCAGGCTCTGGAAACAACCAAGATGCCCTTCAACAGAGGAATGACTAAAGAAACGTGGTACATATACACAATGGAATATTATGCAGCCGTCAAAAGAGATGAAGCCATGAAATTTCCTATACATGGATGTACATGGAATCTATCATGCTGAGTGAAATAAGTCAGAGGGAGAGAGAGAGACGCAGAATAGTCTCACTCATCTATAGGTTTAAAGAAAAGTAAAAGTCTTTTTTGCAACAATCCTCAGAGACAATGAGAGGAAGGCTGGAACTTCCAGCTCACTTCATAAAGCTCACCACACAGAGTGGTGAGTGCAGTTATAGAAATCACTACACAAAGAACTACCATAAGCATGTGAATGAATGAGGGAACTGAAAAGCCTGTCTGGAGTACAGGTGGGGGTGGGGTGGGATGGAGGGAGATTTGGGACATTGATGGTGGGAATGTTGCACTGGTGAAGGGGGGAATTTACATGACTAAAACCTAATCACAATCATATTTGTAATTAAGATGTTAAAATAATAAAAGAAAAAATAGCATAGCATTCCAAAGCTGACTTTTAGATATAACATTGATTAATCTTGGATAAGGGAACAAGAAATACGAAGTGGAACAAGGAAATCTTTTTCAACAAGTGATATTGGGATAACTGCTCTCCTACATGCAAAAGAGAAAACTCAGATCTCTAATGAACCCCGCGCACAAAAGTCAAATTAAAATTGATTAAAAGCCTTGACATCAGATCTAAAACCATAAGGTACATAGTGGAAAACATAGAAAAAACACTTTATAACATTAAAATTAAAGGTTTTCTCAAAGATGAAAAACCTCTGTCTAAGCAAGTGGAAGCAATGATAAACAAACAGGAATATAACAAACTGGAAAGCTTCTTCTCTTCAAAGAAAAAAAGTGATTAGAATACAAAGGCTACCCATGAAATGGGAGAAACTATTTACCCAAGACCCATCTGCTAAGGGATTGATATCTAAGATATACAATGTACTGATAAAATTTAGCATGGAAAAATATCTAACCCCGTCAAAAATGGTAAAAAAAATATAAAGACAATAAACAGTAAGAAGAAATGCATATGGCCAAAAGGTGCATTAAAAAATGCTTTACATGGGGGCCGGCAAGGTGGCGCTAGAGGTAAGGTGTCTGCCTTGCAAGCGCTAGCCAGGAAGGACTATGGTTCGACCCCCCAGCATCCCATTTGGTCCCCCCAAGCATGGGGCAATTTCTGAGCGCTTAGCCAGGAGTAACCTCTGAACATCAAATGGGTGTGACCCAAAAACCAAAAAAAAAAAAATGCTTTACATGACTAGTCATTAGGGAGATAGATGCGAATCTAAACAATAAAATACCATCTCATATCACAGAGACTGCCATACATCATGAATATCAAGAACAACCAGTACTGGCACAGATCAGGTGAGAAAGGCACTGTCATTTTCTGAGAGTCCAGCCCTTTAGAAAATAATATGGATAAATCATCAAACAACTGGAAATTAATTTCCCAAGTGATATTAGGTATGAATACAAAACACAATACAAAATTGCCTTCGGTACTCCTATGTTCATCACAGCACTATATAATAGCCGAAATTTGGAAACAACCCAGGTGCCGGACAACAGATGCATGGCTTATGAAACAGTGTAACATCTACAATAGTGGAATATTATGCAGCTGTAAGAAAAAATGAAAGTCATGAAATTTTCTTATAGATGGATAAACATGGAGATTATTATGCTGAGTGAAATGAGTCAAAAGTAGAGGGGTAGACATAGAATAATCTCACTTATTTGTGGGATATGAGAAAAATAAGCCAGTATGTTAATAATATCCAAAGACAATAATAATGATTATCAGAAGGACCAATCCATGGTAGTAAACTTGCCAAAAAGTGTAGTTACTGCTGTTAGAGCATATAAAGGTCCACTATGACAATAATATTTGGATCTGATCGCTCTGAATGAGAACTAGTTGCTAAAAAGTGATAAATTGTTATGCATGATACCCTTTAATTAACAATAGTGCAACACAGTGTCCAAAAGTTATGAAAAAAAAAAAGAAACAGAGAGATGCAAAATGCTTACAGTTTAGACCAGCAGAGGTTTGTATGTGGATGGGAGGGAACTCAAGGACATTGGTGGTGGTGAAGAAGGGTGGTTTTCAGTCATTTTTGGACTGAAAATTAAGTATGAATAATTTTGTATCCATGGTGATAAAACAAAGTATTGGTAAAAAAAAAAAAAACTAAAGACAATTCTAAGGATAGCTTCAAGAAGAAATAGGCTTAATGGATTTTTTTTGGAAATTTTCATTGACGAAATATTTACGCTAAATATTAGAGATGCCTAATTTAAAGTTAGAAAATGTTATTTTAGGGGCTGGAGTTATAACAGTGGATTGGGCATTTGCCTGGTATGCTGCCTACATAGGTTCAAGTCCCAGTAGCCCATATGGTCCCCTGAGCTGTCAAGAGTAATTTTGTGCTGATATTTTAACTAAGAACTTAAAATTTTGAGTTAAATTATTGAATTAAAACATTGAATTCACTTTCTATTCTAATTTACCTGTAAGATTTAACTATAAAGAAATACATAGTTCTTGGATCAAAATTTAATTCAATAATAGATCACTTTTATATATATTTGAAAACAGTATTTTAATCCCACACACCACACCAAAATTATTATTATAAATAAATTAATAAAAATACACATCTATTTTACCAGCACAAATAATTTACTACTCCAACTTAGTAATGACTGTCCAGGTTATTTAATTTTATTACAAAGATAAAAATAGTAATTATTGAAAACAACATAATTATCAATATGTTCAACAGTTATTAAGAGTTCAAGTATAAGAATATGGAGCTTTTTTTTTTAATTTAGAAGGATAAAGAGTTCCTCCCAAGCTGTGCTCAGAAGGACCAGGGGACATTCTCAAGCTCTCTTGAGCAACAGGGTTAAAAATTCTATGAGTTTTTATTTCCTGTCCTCTCATAATTTGTTAATGTATTTTTATTTAAGCATCATAATTATAAACATATTTGTAGTTATTTTTTATATTGTGGTACTTAGGATCACTTGGCCCACCTTTGCCACATTTGAGTAATCATGCAGTTAGTGATCAAAATGTGTCAGTCACATGCAAGTCATGAACATGAATTCCTATGCTATCTCTCAGTTCTCTGCAGATACATTTTTAAAAAGGCCTTACATTTTTACAGGGCAAAACAAGATAATATTTTTAAAAACAAAGAATCTAAAATACTTAGTATATTAAAATATCGGAAGTATCATGGACAAAAAGTAAACTGTGAGCACTTATAACTAATGGGAAAAACTGGAAACAATTTGCTCTCACATTTTCAGTAAATCAGTCAAGGGATACTTCTTGGAAAATAGATGATACAATATTTTGCCTTTTATTTGAAGTACATAGGCCCTTATGTAATTAACCAATGTATCCCTAACTTATCACAAAATAGACGGGCCTTGAATCCCATATATACTACATAATATATAATATTATATACATATATAAAATGACATATCTGTTTGTGATTTATCTAGATACGTCATTTTTCCTTCAGAGTACATGTCTCTCATTGGTTCCAACCAATTAGGTTGATGCTAACTGTAAGATGTTCATTTAAATGTTCAAATTATTTACTTTTCAGAAAGTAACTTAATTCTAAAATCTAAAAATGAAGGAGTTTGATATCACAGTGGATTAGTGCTTGTCTTGCACATGACTGACGCAACTTTGATCCCTGGTATACCATGTTGTTCTTTGAGACCATTAGAAAAAGTGATCTTTGAGTGCAGGACCAGAAATAAGTTCTTACCAGTTCTATAAGTAAGTCTGGCTTCTGAATAACAACCAAGAAAACCTGTAAATGACTATTTCAATAGTCAAACGTAAGCTGCCTTGCTTTTATTCAAATAAGAATGAAAGTAAAATTAAAATAATAATTCCCCAATGGAAGCAGGCATTGACAAAAATACTTCTTTTTCTGCTTTGACAGCAACATCAGGCCCAATACAGCATCTATAGTTAGGATCACTACCTCCCGAGTCTGTGAGTATTCCTGTAAGTGTTTTAATAACTTCATGCATAGAATTCTGAAGGACCTCATATGTGAAATGAACATATTTTAGATATAATTTTCTTTACAGAATTTAATGTTATGGCTGTATAATATTTTTACATCAGAGAAAACATAAATTATTTTTTAGCTTTTTCTATGGGTTCAGGAATGAAAGAATAATAAGTTACAGTGCTTGTAGACCAGGGGTCCTCAAACTTTTTAAACAGGGGGCCAGTTCACTGTCCTTCAGACTGTTGGAGGGCCAGATTATAGTAAAAACAAAAATTATGAACAAATTTCTATGCACACTGCATACATCTTATTTAGAAGTGAAGAAACAAAATGGGAATAAATACAATATGTGGCCCGCGGGCCGTAGTTTGAAGACCCCTGTTGTAGACTATAAAACCTACCATAACAGCAAAACTTAATTGCATGATCATCATAAAACATGGGAAACAATGTTTTGGCTATTTTGAAATGCAAAATACACCACATAAAAGATGGAAAAGTTAAAGAACTGAAGAATTAGTCCAGTAATCATTAAATATTTTTCTTTAATTTCTCAAATACAGAAACTATTAGGCAAGAGTATAAGCACAGTAATTAGCATATACCTAACATGCACCCAACTCGGATTCAATTTCTAGACCACATGGTTCCCCATATCTTTTACTTTTAATTTTCCTTTAAAGGACAAATTTAGTCTAATAAAATATATATCAGAGAAAAGAATACATTTGCAATAAAAAATAAATAGATATGTGTTTGTGGTGAGAAAAACTAAATAACAGGGATGGAACCAAAACGGTGAGTTCACATTTTATTATTTTTATTCAAACAAAGAGTTTTGAAGAAAGATAAATGAAAAACCTTATTTTTTAATCCACTGTTGGTATATCTTAAGGTTTATAATATTAGAGTGTTAATTCTGATAAACTCTTAAGAGATAGTATATATAAAAACAAACATAAAATTAGGAGGTTATCTCTGGTCTCTGACTGAATCATTATACTCATTAGCTATGTTTTAAAAGTCAAATACAACTAACAAGGTAAAAAAAATACAGATTTCTCCATGCTGGATTTAAATTTTTATCTGGATTATTTCTTTTAGTTCAAATTTTGAATATTTATGATTTATTTGATTAAGGTTAGCTGGTATATATGCTCATTGTGCTAATTACATTCTTTATGTAGCTCAAGAAATTCAGTATGTAAGTGACACTGCATGATTATAAAGTATTCATAGTTTAGTTTTTTCTTATATCTGAAATAACAGTTCTAAAACTTCACTACTATGTTGCCTCTCTTTCATCTAAATCCATCCCTTTTTTATGTGCTATATTAGAAGTATTTTTATTCATAAGATTCATTATCTTTTGGGGCTTGGTTATGTGTGTGCCTGTGTGTGTGTGTGTGTGTGTGTGTGTGTGTGTGTGTGTGTGTGTGTGTGTGTGAAATAATCAGTATAGCAAAGAGACGAACCAAATTGGCTTAGGAAACAAAAGATTACTTCACACTAATATAATGAAAAATTCATTGCAGATGGCTTAAAGCACAGCTAGATCTAATCCTTCAACAATACTACAATACCATGACTTTGTCCCACTTGTGCTCATATCTTTCTTCCTTTGTACTCGCTGCTCTGCTTCATAGTTCTTAGTATTAAGTATTCCAGAAATCCCAGCCATGTATCATTTCAGTCTTTTACTTAAAAAAAGTGAAATTTGCTTTTATTCCCCTTTCAATACCATAAAAATAGTATATCTTATCCATTCTATTTGGTTTTAACATATGAACTAATCACTGTGACTATAGGAAGGTATGTTATAATGGATTGAAAATAATTTCCATGTTTATCCTTAATCTTAGGGTCTATATTTGCTCTTAAGTGTTACAAAGAGTAGTGAAAGGGTGATTTTCTCTAAACAAAGTAAAATGTTATTACTAAAAGAATATAACTCGATAGACCTGAATCAGGTAAAATCAAACAAATTTAATTACAGTGGATTGGTTTCTTGTTGGATATGCAGATACAGCTCCTGTATGTATGATCAGATAGCATTATATCTCCCTTACAAAAGAAGAGCTAAGGAGTACATATTAATATTTTTCTTTCATTATTCAAATACATATCAAAGTGGCTGGACTAAAAATTTCTTTCAATTAAAATTAACTGTGTGCTCAATCATTAATTAGGATAAATAATTATACCATTTTTCCAATTGAAAATTCCTCTTAGAATATAATGAGCATAATAGCAAAACATTATTAATAATTTCAATTAGCATAACTATTTAGTAAATATAATAGTACTATTGAAACAATAAATTGTTATAAGTACTACACAAATTAATACCTCTGAATTTTTATAATGACCCTGACTCAATGAACACAATAAATGTTAGAAATATATTAGTTATTATCAACCAAACTGAAGTCACATTGAAATCTTTCTGGAACATAGAAGCGAGTTTTATCTCCAAAAGTTACACAAATCTGTGTCTGTAGTTTGATAATTAATCAGTTGTATTAATCAATACAAAAATAAATGCTTTGAAATGTCTGCTTTTTTTTCTGCTTCTAATGAAATTACTTTCTAATATTGTTTTCAGTTCATTTCTTCAGAGAAAATACTATAATGTTTTGTTATAAATCCATGCAGAATAAATGATTTGGAATCACTATAATATGGTATTATGCACAAAGTCTAGAAATTTTATTAGAGATGATTAGTCAACCATGAATTCAGCACCCAACAGATGGACAGAGTCAATGTACTACATGAATTATGTGCATTATAGCTGCAGCTCTAGTAAAAATAAAAATGCTCTTGATGAACAGCTGCAGCTTTCTTAGGATTCTAAGCAAAGGGTAACAGTTAACTTTTTTTATAGCCACAGCACATGGCATAGAAAAAACTGATTACCTTGAAAAGCAGTTCATAAAAGGCATTTATGTTCAACATGTTAACTTATTTTTAAGAGAATTCCAAATTTACATTTTGAGCACCTGCACAGTATTATCTAATGTATATTTTATGAGCCTATAACTCAAAATGGACAATGACAGAATTGTTCAGGCTATTAGTTAATGATAAGAGAATCAGTCTATAAAAATAAATGAAAATGCTGAGCTATTGATATTTAAAATGCTCAATTATTTATATTCAACAGTTTAGTAGAATCAGTTTGCATACTCTTGGAAAGATTTCTTATTCTAAGGTATTACATTTTACTATACTATATTATATTATACTATATTCTATTGATCAAATAATATAATTAGTACTCAAACATCACTTCTTACATTGATTACAAGTTCAAGTTTAAATAATTATGGACTTTCATAAAAAAGACTATGCAAATATTTATTGATAAAAATCCTTCTTAGGAACTTTATATGTAAGCAAGATAAATATAATAATAAAACAATACCTAAATAAAATTAGTTCAGAAGGACCTGTAATAACACAGCACCACATATAGAAAAAAAAAATCAATGAGTCTTATATACAGTCCAGTCTTACTGAGTGAAAGCATTATCTTCCAAGATAGACATTTGAATATTATATAATTTATTTGTTTATATAATGCTATTAATTTTGTATATAATTCTAATTTAGACATGATTTTTCCTCATTTATTCCAATGTAATAAAACTAAGACCTTGTAACTAAGAAGAAATAGGTACAATGACCTGGAAACTACCTACTTAAAAAAAATCTCATGAATTAATAAAGTATAAAATAGATACTATTATAATAAATTATATATAATTTTTTTCTTTTTTTGTTTTGTTGATTTAATAAAAATGTGCTTTGCTAGCCATAAACATATTAATGAGTGCATTTTCATATAGTATCCACTTAAATATACTAAGTTTATATATAAATGGTATTATAAATACTTTCCAACTATCTTTGGAGTTAGAGAAGTACAAATGGGAAAGGAAATGCTATACTGAGGCAAAAGTTTCTAATCAAACAAAAAAGTATTCAATAACATACAGTATAACATAAAAACTATCATATTATTTGTATGATTAAAACATCAGAATATAAAACAATAGGAGTGGTGACGCTAAGCTGAAAGGTTTCTTTCTTGCATGCGCTAGCCTAGGACAGACAGTGGATCGATCCCCCAGTGTCCCATGTAGTTCCTCAAGCCAGGAGCAATTTCTGAGCTCATAGCCAGGAGTAACCTCTTAATGTCACCAGGTGTGGCCAAAAAAACAAAATAATAGTAATAATAAGAATAATAGTACAAAAATGATAGGTTAATAATTCTTCCTAGATATTTAATAAGATACTTATTTCTGAGTATTTAACAAGAATTATTGGGTGCATTTAATAATAATTATTGGTTGATGTCACACATACTCACCTATCCAAATAATAAATAATCTGTTACATTAGAAAAAGAAGAGTATTTTCCCAAAACTATTTTCAGGATTTGGTTTAGAGGATAACAACTATGGGGAATTTATACGTACGTTTGTTTAAGCCTATGTATGACTTTTCTAATCCCAGAAAGCTGATGCCTGTGAATTTAATTAGCGTGTATAGATAATGAAAGCACCTAAGTTACAACAAATCATTCTGATCTTTTCCTTCATTAATTACATGTCAGCTCCAGGGATCAAAATCGTAATACGTTATCTTGGTAACAATAATAAATATAAAGCAGTCATTGAAAATGTGATAATCTTTTCATCCACTTAATCACAATCACCAGTGTAATAGTCTGTTAGCCAACTAATGTTTTGGTAAAGAATATCTTCCAAATAAAATTTTAATCACATATATATCTAATATCAAATGGTGAATATCATATTTTTCATTAAATGTCTGATTAGCTTTAATTTCAGAATATGAACATATATCTTACCTAGAACTCTCACAAATATACTATGTAAAATAAAACATAAAGAAAAAATCAAGAGAACATAAATATTATTATGTCAAAATTTAGTATCTTCCATTGAATACTCTAAAATATAAGATTTCTCTTTACATAATTTACCCTATGCCCATGGCAATAAACAAATATAATATTAAAAAAGAAAAGAAAAACCTGTAGAAAATTGAGCCGGAGCAATGGCGCAGCAGTAGGCTATTTGACTTGCATGTGGATGACCCAGGGCAGACCGCTGTTCAATTCCCTGGTGTTCAATCCCATATGGTCCCCCAAGCCAGGAGCGATTTCTGAGCGCATATCCAGGAGTAACCCCTGAGTGTCACCGAGTGTGGCCAAAAAAATAAAATAAAAATAAATATAAATGAATTAATTCTAAGAATTTTGGAGTATTCATTATGTAAACAAGTTATCTTAGAAAAGGAAAAATAAGTAGAATTGAAACAATGTGTTGTCTTTGATGTCCATATCATTTTTATATATCTTTTTAAATTTTAAATATTGTGATATACAAAGTTATTAATAGTTGGATTTCAGACATACAATGTTTCAGGACCAATACCAACCACAGTGGCAACCTTTCTCCACTAATGTACCAAGAGTGCATCCCAGGACACCTACCTAGCCCCCAGTCTTTCAGTATAACAGCCCCAATTTTTTAAATTTTTGTTATAGTTTAGGTCTCATGATTTTATTGTTGTTGACTCTGGCTTAACATCACCAGTGTACCTGTATCTCAAACCAAAATAAGCAAATACTATAGAAATTATTTATAAGCTGTGTCACTACAATCAAATATCTATCAAATTTATCT
Source organism: Suncus etruscus (assembly GCF_024139225.1). Lineage (NCBI taxonomy): Eukaryota > Metazoa > Chordata > Mammalia > Eulipotyphla > Soricidae > Suncus > Suncus etruscus. The sequence continues at coordinate 48,036,510 of NC_064849.1, read as the reverse complement.
AACCTAGAAATGTGTATAAATCAGTCTGTTGGGGCTTTACCTATGGTAGAAATAGATGTCAACAGATAACATACCTATGGAAGAAATAGATGTCAGCAAATCACAATGGCAAGTATTAATAAGATGAGTCACTCTTAAATATGGTTAATTGAGCATATCTCATTTAGCCAAAGTCACATGACTCACATAGCCATAGTAACCCAAATACCAACTAGCCAAATCAATTAACTTACTTGTTGCTTTAAATTATTCATAACTTTCAAGAAATCTATGCTAATTATAAAGAATAATGTAATTCATAATTATTAGCAAAGTAATGTGTGGCATACTGAAGGTTTCTGCTAGCATTACCTTTTTTATTCTACTACTGATTCCAAATTTGATATCTAAAGACAAATAAAAAAACTTATTATCTATCTAAATTTTCCTTTACATAAATATTGGTAAATATAAAGCAAATTAAATTTAAAAAATGAGTTAAACATATTACTTTTCCTTTTTGGTGTGAGGAGGGTTTTGGGCCACACCCAGTAACGCTCAGGGGCTACTCCTAGCTATGTGTTCAGAAATCGCTTGTTGGCTTGAGGGACCATATGGGACTCTAAGGGATTGAACAGTGATCCATTCTAGGCTAGTGAGGGCAAGGCAGACAGATGCTTTACCACTTGCACCACCACCCTGGCCCTAAACATATTGATATTGAACATAGAATGACTATAAAATAATGTTTTGTTTCCCATAAAACAAGGAGCTATACAGCTCTAAGTAGGACTCTATCTTAATTAGCAGTATTATACAAGGCACTATATATGCTATGTATGGACAAGATAATGTAGTATTCTAACTTTAATACTGGTTCTTGGGTAAAAGCTAGTGAAATGACCATTATTGCCCTCCTATTTTAAATACAAGAACAGAAATGCACATGTATATAAGAAAACATTGGGGCCGGAGAGATAGCATGGAGGTAAGGCATTTGCCGTTCATACAGGAGGTCATCGGTTCAAATCCCAGCATCCCATATGGTCCCCCGTGCCTGCCAGGAGCAATTTCTGAGCCTGGAGCCAGGAATAACCCTTGAGCACTGCCGGGTGTGACCCCAAAACCACAAAACAAACAAACAAACAAAAAGCATTATGTGGGTCAATGACTTTAAGTCAATTAATAATTTTGTTTATAGAAGAATGTAGAAGGATTTTTCTCAACTCAGTGTAAAGGGAGAAGGAATAGGCATAATGAAAACTATGGCTGATAACAATAAGAAATTAAATTAAAAAAAAAACAAAAGAAAAATACCCTCAAAATGGTAAAAAGGGGCAAGAGAGATAAAAGAGTAAATAAAGTGATTGCATTGCTCAGAAATAAAAAAAAGTTTCATTCCTGGCACCACAAAAGGTCCCTTCAAAGTTTGCCAGTAGTGTTGACTAAGCACAGTGCCTGGTGTAATCCCTGAGAACTACTAAGTGTTTCTTCTCCAAGGACATTAATCATATTATATCACATTTTATACACAAACATAAAATCAAAACTGATTAATAACATTAATAGCAGACCTGAATTCATTAAATTTATTGAAGGAACAATAGAATCATAGGCAATACTATACATGCTATTGACCTCAGAGGACTCTTCAATGATTTAATTAACAATTTTGGCAAAGATATTTAGCAAAATATTCAAATAGTACAGCAATCAAATAAAATGTCCAAAACTTTAAAAAATAAGTGACTAAAATAAAAGGACCTGCTACTGAATGAGAGATACATTTGCATAAATATACATATGTATGATATATACATATATACACACATATACATAATGTTTGAGATATATATAAACAAAAAGCAAACAACTCAACTTTAATCTGGGGAGTGTAAAGACATCAAAATAAGCATCCAAATGTCCACTAGGCATATGTATAGTTTTATTTTCTTGTTTTAATGGTCACACGAGGGATGCTCAGGGGATACTTTCAGCTTTATTTTTAGGAACTGAGCATTGCTAAGCGAACCCTTTATTATGTTGGGATCAAACCCATGTTGCATATCAGGCTACCATATAAACTGCTATATCATCTCTCCACACTTCTCTAGGCTTAAAGAAAGTATTCATTATTTCATATTATCAGGGAAATGCTAATCAAAACAGTAATGAGATATTATCGCATATTATGAGAATAGCCTATAACAAAAGACCCAAAACTAGACCCAAAAAACAATCAATACTAGTGAGGATGTGGTGTAAAATGAACCCTAATTTAATGTTACGAGTAACCTCTATGATTTCGTCTCTATGGTTAATAGTATGAGAACGTCTAAAAATTAATACTAATATTACATATGACATATTTATCCCATTTCTTAAACTATTTTAAGAACATACATATATAAGAACATTAATGTGCAAAGATATCTGTACAACTATGTTCATTGAAGTATTATTTACAATGGGCAGAATCTGGAAACAATCCCAAAACTCAACTACAGATAAATGCCTTAAAGAAATCTGTATAAAAATAAAAAAAATAACTTAGACACCATTTGAGTGGATAGCGACCATCCAACCCAAAACCCTAGATCATAGAGGTGGAACCAACGCAACAGCACCAGGAACCAAACTCCTCCGGGGGAAATTTCTAATACTGCTCTGGCACCAACTTACGCCAGTTCTGATATGACAGCCTGACATGAGGAAATGGCAACAAATTTATCTACGAGAGGGTTGCGCTATCTTATCACCTAACGGTATGATACAATCAGAAGATATGTCATCCTTTGCGCTATGCAAAAACCAAAATCAATAACTACAGAAGACTGACTTTGACAAACACAGACTGGACAAAACCTATCAAAGGACCACTGAGACTAACTTAGGCTTCTCCTAAGATTCGTAAAAAAAAAAAAAAAAAAAAAAAAAAACCCAAACCAAAAAAAAAAAACTCAAATTCCAGAAGTCTGTCTTTGACAACTGTCACTGAGCAGAACTTCTGGAACCATAAGAAAAAATTTTATCCTAGGCTTTGTCCTAAGATATAAGCATAACCAAGGCCACTACTTACAGAAGACTGATTACAACAACTGATTACAACAGTGATGGAACAGAACTTCTAAAATCGTAAAGAAAAACTCTCTCTTAGCCTTCATCCTATAGCTACAGAGGCAGGATGTCAACACGCACACCTGAGTGGAAAGATGCCTGGAACAATAAAAAGACATTGGGGTGTGAAAATGAGCATTTTGGAATCTGTAGTTGTTCTCATGGCAGAATGTTTTAAGGATGGAGAAACCCTGTATCTCTTAGGCCAAAGGGAATTCCCGTTCTAATTTCCCTAATATGTACTGTGCCTTTGAGAAGAAGAAGAAGAAGAAGAAGGAGGAGGAGGAGGAGGAGGAGGAGGAGGAGGAGGAGGAGGAGGAGGAGGAGGAGGAGGAGGAGGAGGAGGAGGAGGAGGAGGAGGAGGAGGAGGAGGAGGAGGAAGAAGAAGAAGAAGAAGAAGAAGAAGAAGAAGAAGAAGAAGAAGAAGAAGAAGAAGAAGAAGAAGAAGAAGAAGAAGAAGAAGAAGAAGAAGAAATAAACCTTTTTAAATAGTAGTTGCTGGGTTTTTTGTTTTTTTATTCTTGTTTTTTTATATTGTTTTGCCTTTTTTGTTTTATTCTTTTGTTTCTTCATAGTTGATGGTTTTGGTTATGGTTTGTTCTCTTTGTTTTTTGTACTTTTGTTGTTACTGCCTTATTGTTTTATTTTGTTGTTGTTTGGTTTTGTTACCATTTTCTTCCTTTTTTCCCTTTCTTTTTCTAAATAGATATTTATAACACCTAGATGAACTCCTCCTAGTTTTATTGTGTTTTGTTTTTGTTTTTCTTTCTTTTCTTCTTCCTTATATTTTCTTATATCTCCAAAAGAACCACCTTATTGGAATAATCTTGTTCAGCCTCATAATTTGAAGGGGGGAAATTGATGTTACCAAGACCAGACAGTCGTATGAACATTTAGTGGAAATAAAAAATGATCAGACTTGAACACCAAAGGACAAATTATACCCAATCTACAAGAAGCTGTATAAGTGGGGAACAGTTACGTTAGCATTAAGTAGGGTAAAGGAGGGAGATATGGGATGCATGCTGGGAACAGAGGTGGAGGGAGAACAACACTGGTGTGAGAACGCCCCTCATTCATTGTCACTAAGTGCCTTAAATATTGCGGTTAAAGATTTCTAATTCGCTTTGACCACAGATAGTATGGAAATAGGTTATTTGCCTTGCATGCAGAAGGACTGTGGTTTGAATCCCGGCATCCCATATGGTCCCCCGAGTCTTCCAGGAGTGATTTTTGAGCGTAGTCAGGAGTAACCCCTGAGTGTCTCCAGGTGTGACCCAAAAACAAAATAATAATAATAATAAATAATAATAATAATAATAATTTAAAAAAGAAGCAAAAGAAATCGTAGTAGCTGTTTGTGGAGGGAGCTAGGCAAGAGGGCCCCAGACCTAAGGCCTTCAGCAGGGCCCTGGACCACCCATTCCACTCCAGCTCTATCCTGGGGGTGTGTGGGTGAAGGGCACACTAGTCAGTGATCCCTCCCACCAAATGGGAAGGGGGCTGTTCAAAATGCCTACCCAAGCAGCTTTTCCTTCCTCTCATCCATCCGCATTTCCCAAACCACACGCGTGTACAACTGTTTATAGTTTACCATGATACTATAATGATCATAATTTTAGATTGTTTCTAGGAAAGGAAAAGGGATGCTCAAAACCTGCTAGATAATATTACATTGTATATACTTCCTATACAGTGCTCAATACTATATCACATCGTTTTCTAGACTGCTCTATACACAATCTGATCCAGGAGCCTTTCCCCAGGATTGGACCAGAAAAGGGAAAACTTTTGCTGATTTAATCTCTCTCTCTCTCTCTCTCTCTCTCTCTCTCTCTCTCTCTCTCTCTCTCTCTCTCTCTCTCTCTCTCTCTCTCTCTCCTTCTCTCTCTCTCCCTCTCTCTCTCTCTTTCTCTTCCCTCTCTCCCCCTCCCTCCCTCTCTCCCCTTTTTTTTGTCCCATTTACCTGGGTAAATTAAAACATTAAAAAGAAATCGTTATAACTTATACAATGTAATATTTCTTAATTGCAAGAGAGATAAAATCTTGCATTTTACTTTAATTTATATGGAATTGGAGGGTGTCTTGATAAGTGAAATGGATCAGGGAAGACAACAAATACTAATGATTTCATTAATATATGAAATATAAAGCAACAGCTAGAAACAAAAATGAAAAATTAAAATAAACTGCAGGATCTTAGACACCACTAACAAAATGAAATCTGTCAATAAGAAGGTGGTTGTTCTGAGTAATGGAGGAATATTAATATTCGATTGATTCTGGTGTGGCAGCAATGTACATCTGAAACATTAATTTTGTTACCATTATAAATATTTAACTCCAATACTATTTTGATAGAAAAATTTTAATAAAAATAAATTAGGAAATATAATTTTATGGATTATATACCTAAAAAGTGTGTTTGCAAGCACATAAAGAAAAATATAATGACATATTTAACATATTATAAATTTTATCATAGTTTATCCCAATTATGCATTTGTTAATGTTTAATAGTTAAGTGATAAAGGATGAATTCAAGGTTAAGTTTGGATATTTAGGCTTTCTAGCACAAAATTTAGAATACCAAAATTCTTGCTTGATTTTTTGAGGAGAGCAACAAGAAGAATATTGTGTTAATGTTTTGTGAAGAGAATAAATGAGTCTTTATTAATGCTCTATCTCATCAATCAGAGGTGAATACAAAGACTTCTAGGATTTTCCAATAATCTGCAACTTAAAATTACTATATTTGGTGTATTTCTTTAGACCCTTTAACAAAATCACAGCTCTAAGAACTGTGTATACATCCTTGCAGAAACAATAATTCTGTGATTAGATTCAGGCTAAACCCATACAGTATACAACTGTGCAGTTCTTCCTTTGATGTCATAACTGTTGAGATAAACAAATGTTCCCTAGCAAAGACTATAACTTTGAAAAAGCATCATACATAATGAATGGATATTGTACATCTGTACCTAGAAACTGGCAAATCATCCTCTTACATGATACCAGTTATCATCTCTAGCATTATCTTCTAAGGGGAGTGATTTCCGATAGATTACACTGATAGTGGAAGTCAGAGATATCTTAAACAGTTTTATAATGTCTTCAATATGCTTCAGGAAAATTCTCCCTAGGCTCATATTTATATACAAATATAATTCTCTAAGAAAAATGTATCCATTTTTTTCCGTCAAATATATATTTAGCTAACAAAAGTTTTTTTTGGCTGACAAAGTAACTACTTGTGAAATGGAATAAAATAAATAGTATTGAACTTAAATTACAAATAAAACAAGAAAATGCACAATAAGAAAACACAAGTGTTTTGTCCCTTTTTTAGAAAAAGCTTAAATTGCTATCATAGCATGATGAATCTTCTTTTTTACTGTATTACCAAAAACCCACAATTAAAAATAAACTTCAAATATAATCTCCTCAAAATTTGAATAGTGGCAACTTATTCTGATATTTGCAATAGAATTATTGACAAGAACTGTGAATCTGCAGGGATATATTACATATTATAAAGGATATATTATAAGAATAAAATAATTAGTTATCAATATTCAGAGGATTCTTTTCTGTAACTTAAATGAAGGCATAATATAATAATTAGAAGTACAAGAATTTGAAAAGAAAATCTTGGTGAATTGGGAGTTAGTAGAAAAAGAAACATTTGTTTAGGGATATTAATATAAGTACCTTCCTGGTGATGCTTTAAAAAGCTTCCTGGAAAGTCTCCCTAGTACATGCTTTACTACTGGAAGCTCTCCAGTTTCACATTATAATGTATTACCAAATTAAGTTTTAGAGTTTTGTAACTTGATCCTAACTCAGGGTGTGCAGCTATGATATCTTGATCTTCAAAATACTTAACTTTGTTTATCTTTAAAGGTTATTCTGTATTCAACACATTATCACCAGGGGTAGCTTTGTGAAGAATGTTTATTCCAGGGATATCTTTGAACCATTTTCCTCAGAGGCTTGCCAAAGACACATAAATAAAAGTTGTAGTTATGATTTGTTTCCAAAAATAAGAGTTCATTGACAATTGGACAATCTCCAGAATAAAGTTGGCTGAATGTCTAAGAAGACAAGATTCAGTTTAATAATAGATAACAAACTAATAGCACAAGAAAATTGTCTAAAATGCTGCCCACCCAATTCTTAAAAGGTTAGGGCACCACCAGGATAAAAATAAATACAATCAACTTCATATAACTACTTTAACAGAAATATTGGCATACAGTGAGTTTCCTCTGACTCTAGTCCAGGCATCTCCATATGTTTTTATATGTTCCTTGTTTGGAGAACTCCAAAAGTAAATAATGAGACCAATAAAAATTATTTGAAACTACATGATAAAGAGTTTGGGAAAAATGGGTCATAAGCTGAATAAACCAATGGAAAAGAAACAAAAAAGTAAATCATTTGGAAATCTAACTTGTCACAATGAGAATGGGGTATTAATTTTTTGTGTTTATGCCTTAAAATTATTTTACATTTTTATCTTTTATAAAGCTTTTATTTGAAGCACTGTGACTTAAAACAATTGTACTTGTAAGGCTCCTACATATAATTTTCTGATAGGACACTATCCATCAGAATATTTATGTTTCTTCACCATTGTTTAAGGTGTTCCTCCCATCTACCTATAACCCTGGGAAGGCTTAGTTCTGTAAACCAACTCTCAGGCTCTGTTAGTTTTGGACATTATTATCTTACTACACTTCTTTATATGCAACATATGAGATAGATATTTCTATATTTGTCTCTCTTCTTCTGAATGACTTCACTCAGACTGACACCCTCTATTTTGAGGGTATCAGTTAAGTAGGAGGCTAATACCAGGCACTAAATAAAGCTTAGAGATGAGTAAGAGTATGTTGTGTGGTACATATACACAATGGAATATTTTGCAGCAGTCAGTAGAGATGAAGTCATGAAATTTTCCTATACATGGATGTACATGCTGAATGAAATAAGTCAGAGGGAGAGAGATAGAATCAGAATAGTCTCACTCATCTATGGGTTTTAAGAAAAATAATAGATATTCTTGCAATAATTTTCAGAGACAAAAGAGAGGAGGGCTAGAAGTTCCAATCCACTACATAAAGCTCACCACAAAGAGTGGTGAGTGCAGTTAGAGAAATAACTACATTGAGAACAGTCATAACAATTTGAATGAAGGAAGGAAGTAGAAAACCTGTCTAGAGCACAGGTGGGGGTTGTGTGGGGAGGAGGGGGATTTGGGACATTGGTGATGGGAATGTTGCAATGGTGAAGAGGGGTGTTCTTTACATGATTTTAAAACCAACCACAATCATGTTTGTAATCAAGGTATTTAATAAAGATATTATTAATAATAATAATAATAATAAAAGAGTATGTTCACTCATGAGGCCAAAGGAAATGAGCTAATATGTGATTGAAGAACCATTTTAGCTTTAAAATTGTAATGTCATATCTATTTTATAAGAAAGAAATTTTTTTTTACAAATGGGTTTAGATGGAGGAAAAAGGAAGCACTTGAAAAGCTCAATGTAAACTTCAAAAATCAAATATTTAAAGTAATTTGTACAAGTTCTGGATAAATCAGGAAAGGTCCATATAGAAATCAAAGTCTAAAACTATGTCAACAGGGGGCCCGGGGAGATAGCACAGCAGTGTTTGCCTTGCAAGCAGCTGATCCAGGACCAAAGGTGGTTGGTTCGAATCCCGGTGTCCCAAATGGTCCCCCGAGCCTGCCAGGAGCTATTTCTGAGCAGACAGCCAGGAGTAACCCCTGAGCACCGCCGGGTGTGGCCCAAAAACCAAAAAAAAAACAAAACTATGTCAACAGATTCAAGATAATGATACTGAAATATATTTACATTGTGTACAAAATTTTGAATATTTATTTAGCCATTTGACTTAATATTTTGTAAAATGTACTTAAACTAATGTAAATATTGTCTACTTTAATTTTATAATACTATAAAAGTTCCATAGTATGATGGAATAAAACAGTATTTTATTTGCTCTCTCAAAGAATGGGTATGAACTGAACTGAATGTTTATTGGGGGTGCAGTTGGGGCACACCCAGTGATGCTCAGGGCTTACTCTTGGCTATACGCTCAGAAATCGCTCCTTGCTTGGGGAACCATACGAGATGCCGGGGGGATCAAACCGCATACTAGGTCTGCCACATACAAGGCAATTGCCCTACCACTGCACTACCGCTCCAGCCCATGAATTGAATGTTTTTGTTAAAGCCATAACCATTAAGAACAAACACTACAGTTGAAAGTCATTGTGCTAAAATTTTCAGGGGCTTTTAGAACACTTTTTATAGGATGATTTTCTCTGTAATGCACACCCAAACACATACACATACTTACAGTGGGATTAAGAGGCATATAACAATATTTTAAAGCAGACATTTAGGATAGAATATCCATTTGTGGGAAGAGAATTTAAACCAAATTGAATTATGCTGAAACTGAACTAATAATAACTTGTGATGTGGTTTTTTATATTTATAAGGAGGAAAAATCTTTAACTTTATTTTTAGCATGATATAAAACTATAACAGAGCAAATAGATATTGCTAGTTAACATCATATCAAATTTATGAGGTGTTGTTCCCCAGAATGAAAGTGCTCCCAGAGAAAGAAGATACATAGCAAAAATATACTTCAGAGATTAAAATATATAATAAAAGAATTAAGCATAGAGTATATGTGTCAGATGTAATATTTATTTTTCTTTTTTAAATAGGAAGGTCTATCTCTTGGCAAACAACATCAGACTTAACTATGTTAGTTTATTATAGAATTTCTCAAACTTTCACTGACTATGGCCCTTTTTCTGTTCTTGTTTACTTCCTGTGGCTCCTTTTATAAACATTGGTACACAAACCTTGTTCAAAGGCCCACCATTTACCTAATTTCACCTGTTTGCTCCCTTCCTGGAGACCCATGAAAGTCCACATAATTCCTAAGTGAGAAATCACCTTAAAGTAATGAAAGTGAACAGAAGTGGCATATGAATATTAATAATGGTTTGCTGAATATGGATTATGACATTAGCATGAGGCACAAGCAAGAAATAAAGTTTTGTTTCATGACTGAGTGGAGATGGTTACAGTACATAGTATAGCTTATGTACTATTGAGTGTCACTCTCAGATAAACAAAACTAGAGATGACTTCTTATAGCAATACAGCTTACTTTATAAATAAGAGGAACTTTGGAGAAAAATATTAATCATTTCATTTGTACTGATGAGTACAGTACTCAATAATATAACAAAAGTATAAGAAATATATACTTAATCAAAAGTATAAAGAAATTTCCAGGGAAGCACTAATTACAGAATAAAAAATCAAGTGCTTTTGCAAATAAAATTCAAACAGTGTGGTTTCAACCAAGGGCAAAGAAAGAACTTTTGAAACTCACAGTATGGCAGGTCACAATTAAATAAATTTGAATGGACAGACAAAAAGTAATTCTGATCTTTATAAGTCATTTATGTATTTTTCTGATTATCAATTTGTGGAGTCTGTATTAAGATTAATTTTAGAGCTTTATTTATTATTTAAATAATACATACTATTTACTACTATTATCCATAGATTTTGATAGCCATTTCTCAAAAACTAATTCTCTTTAGTTCATATTCATGTGACCAACAACTAATTATCTTTAAGTAATATTCCAAATAACATCTGAGTTAATGTAGTAATAGCATTATTTATCACCAAAATAAAAAATTTAATGGTTAGTCTATATATTTTCATTTTTATATTAAATTTCTTGATTCTATTTTTCCTTTTCTATTAAGACACCAACTTATAAAATGGTCAATGAGAGATTCATTCATACTGAATTCCAAAACCACACCACCACCAGAGTTCGCTTCTTTCCACTGACATCCCTTTTGACATCCCTTTTCCAACCTCCTCACCTGATCCACATAGCCAAGCTTGCAAGTTCTGTTGCCATTGAAATAAGGCCACACATACCTTTCTCATATACCTACTTTTCTTTTTTTTTGGTAATATTTTAACACCTTGATTACAAACATGATTGTAGTTGGGTTTCAGTCATGTAAAGAACACTCCACTTCACCAGTGTAACATTCCCATCACCAAATTTGCACACAAATTTTAGGATAAATATTGTATGCATATGCCTCAAGCTTAATAAATATTTCTGCATTCTTTCTGTATGTCACATGGGGGGGTTAATAGATCAATGACATTTATGTCATATTGAATGCATTGCAGCTAGAATAAAAATGTTAGTCTTAAAAAAAAGCCAATATTAAAAAATCTATATATTATTACAAGGCATTAATGTATAGTCAGTAGACCAAGAAAAGAGTCCTCATTCTACATCACCATGATTTTAACTATTCAAAGTATAGGATAAAAATTTTAGAATTTATATCAAAATAGAATAAAATGTATACATTTGTTATGTTTAACATCTGAATTCTATCACATATGGTGAGATAAATATTACTGTGTCATTTCAACACACATTAACACTATTATATCAATTTTACCTATGATAAAAATTATAACAAAAGTTAAAATTTCCATAAGATAAAACATGTTTTTATACATATTACACTAATATATTTTAGATGAAGTATTTACTCTAGTATGTAAAACTAAATTTGCTTAATTTCTTACACATTTTGATATATTATTTTTGTGAAAATATTCTCTGCTTTATTTTCTCAAAATTCTAAGTATAAATTAAATGCATCTTATTTTCTTTGAGATCATTACATTTATGGTAAAAATTTCTAAATTAAATATAGAAAAATATATTTGAAGCATAAAGGTTTCATTGATGATCATTATAGAATATGCCAATCCTTCTTCTTATAAATTCTATTAATCTTTCTTTCCTGTTACCTTCATATTACAATAAATAAAATATTCTATTTATTGTGGAATACCACAGTGTCATTAAACATAAAAAAATCCAGGGAAGAAATGAGCAGGAAAACTGTTAATAAAGTGAAAGCAAAGAAAAGGGAATACGTGTATATGCGTATGTATGTAGGAGTAACAAAAAAGGAAAATATGCATTAGAAGATTTTACCTGCCAGGATTACTGCTCCTCTTCTACTGGCATGGCTGGGAATCTGGACAGACAGCTGGCCAAAGGCCTCCAGGACTGACCAGTTAGTCCTGGAGACCGAGAGCCCCCCACGCCAGGATGGCTTTCAAGGCCAGGTCTGGCATCAGAAGCTCTGGGGGGGTGGGGAGGAGGCAAACTCCTCCCCCATGCTTTTTTCATACTGGAGAGGGAAGATGCAGCAGGACCCAGACAATCCCACATGCCAGGATTCCTACTCCTCTCCTCGGGTATGGCTGGGAACCTGGGCAGACAGCTGGCCAGTGGCCTCCTGGGCTGACCACTTAGTCCAGGAGACCAAGATCCCCCCATGCCAAACTGGTCTTCAGGGTCAGGTTTGGCAACTGGGCTCTGGGGGGAGGGAGGGAGGAGGGAAACTCCTCCCATATTCATACTGGACCCCCTACAGTGGTGTCTTTTCTTACTAATACTCGTTTTTATAACCGCACTAGCGCAAATGCGCCTGCTTGACAAATATACTTTTTAAGCATTATCTAAAAATGATCTTCATTCTAGACAGTTCCTAGGAAAGGAAATGGAATACCAAAGATTTGGATGATAACACTCAAATAGATCTTTAAAGTCAGTCTTTATGGACAATATATATATTGTATTTAGCCCCTGTCATGTATTGCCTCTCCCTACCCCTGTGTCTCCTCTATCTCCTCATTTTTCAATCCTGATCCATTATCTTCCCCTAATTTAACCCTCTTTACCCTCAGTTCCTAACTCGGTACGCACCAAGATTGACCTCCTGGCCCAACAGACCACCTTCCAGCTCCTCAGTGAAAGACAACCTGTGGGTATCTGTTCTCATGCATCGGCAAAGAACTACAACCAGCACGCCTGCTGAGTCATGCTTGAGGGCCCCTCTCACCCCCACCAAATTGTGGACGGTTGCATAATACAGGAATCGGCCTCAGCAAAACTCCCAGCTCAAAGACACTATGGTCTCATAATGCAGCAAAGCATCTCTCAAACTCAATTCCAAGGCCTGTGAATTAAAAAGTACCTTGGCTTTTACTCCCCACAAGAATATATCAAAAGACTTAATTGGGAGTCTTATATTGCCTATGAAGCTCAATACCTGTATAACAATACATCTTAAGATGTGTATTCCTAAATATACAAGTAGCCTCCTCCACCACTTATTTTATTCGAATACCTTTTCTTTTTAACTCAGTTTTATTTATTTGTTCTATTTTAATATATACATTTTTTCTCTATCCTTATCATTTTTGGTGCTGCTTGGTACAAAAAGCCTTGACTGGGATAAAAGCTCATAACAAAACCAGACGACAGAGACTGTGTGTGCAGCCTGTCATCCTTACCCATAACAGCACCAGCAACACAGTATGACACCATACGTTTTTGTATGGGCACAGTAAAAAAAAGGGGAAACCATAGACACAGAAACAAGATATAATCTTCTAGGGATAAGAACTCACTTTTTATAGCAGAAGGGTGCCTCCCATCCTGAACATGTATCATGTGGATACAACCAGTCCCCAGGAGATTGGACAGTGTTAGTTCAATCCGAAACCCCAGATCTCTGACGTAGAAATAATACAGCTCCGGGCAACACCACGAACTAAGCTCCATTGGGAGATTTATAACACTACTCTGGCACCAACTTGTGCCAGTTTTGATATGACAACTAGGAAAGGAAAACTTGACCTAAGACCAGGCTGTCCTATCACATCACCTAACAAACACTAAATGGAAATGAGAAGAGATATCATCCTTTGAACTGTGAAAAATAAGAGCACCAACAACAGAAAACTGACTTTGACAACCATGACTGAACAGAGCCTACCTTGGGACTAATAAGGAAAACCCTACCCTAGGCTGTAGTCCAAGACACATAGAAAACAGCAGCAACAACAACAAGATGTCTTATTGCATAGGTCCAACTTGGACAACAGAGACTGAGCAGAATCTTTGGATCCATAATATCCTAGGCTTTGGCTTAGGGGCTGAACGAAAACAGGGAGCAAGTGTTATAGAAGACTGAACACCACAACAACTATAGATAAGAACCTCTAGAACCTAGAGACTATATCCTAGACCCTGACCTATAACCTGCATAAATACCAAGATAGCTAGCTATAGTGGCTTGATTTTCTCACACGCAACCGAAAGGAAACTTTCCTGGCATCACAAAAAAGCCTTTGGGATGGGGTAATGAGTATATATGGAGCCAGGGGTTGATCCCATGATGGTATGCTTCAAGGATGGAGAAACCCTGAATCTCTTAGGCCACGGGAGTTCCCTTTCTTCCCCAATGCTTACTGTGCCTATGCAAAAAAAAAAAAAAAAAAAAAAAAGAACAAAACAAAACAAAACAAAAAAAAACATGGGGGAACACCAAACCCTACCACTCCAGCACCCATACTTTTTCTTGTTTTGTTTTGATTGGTTAGTTTTTTTACTTTATTTTCCTTCTCTTTTTTCTTCCACTTTTCTCCATTCTTTTTCACTCTTGTGGTTATTATTTAGAGGTTTATTTTTATTTTTATTTGCCGGGTCCATTTTTTTCTTTTTTCTTCCATTTTTCTTTTCTTTTTTTCTCTCTCTCTTTTCTTTTTTTGGTAGTTGTCTTCAAATTTTTTCTCCCCTTTTTCTTATCCTTTTTATCACCAATTATATTGGAATACTGGGAACAGGGGCAGAGGGAGAACAGCACTGGTGGTGGGAATGCCCCTCATTCATTATCACTATGTACCATAAATGATGCAGTGAAAGATTTGTAATGCACTTTGGTCACAATAAAAATTAAAAAATGAAAAGATATTCTCCTTGTCTCAATGAAATGAAATGGATAAAATTAAAAACATATATTAGAAAGCAAAATTTCTATATCAGCAATTACTGAGCAGAAATCTGATATAAAATAAAGTCCAATGCATAATTTACACAATTTTCAAAATTGGAGATCAAAATAATGAAATGATTTTTATTGATATAAAAAACTTGAGAAAGATTCATATATTGAATCTCTAGAATATAGTGTTGAGATATCTAAACATTTTAGTTTTAGTTTTTGTTTTTGGGCTTTTTTAGCAGGAGTCCCTCTGAGTTCTGCTCTCAGAAATTACTCCTGGCAGGCTTGGGAAAACACATGGGATGCCGAGAATCAAACCCAGGCCTATCCTGGGTTGGCTGTATGTAAGGCAAAAGCCCTATCACTGTGCCATTACTCTGGCCATGATATGACTAAACTTCTTAAGCATTAGTAATATGATAAACTTTTCAAATAAAGTTTAACTATAAACCAACACTTATTTTCATGATGGAGGAGATGGAGAAAGCAGTATTGGAAACATTGTCAGATGTTTATTGATGAAAAGTTTTCCCCAAACTGTGCAGTTGTTCCTCATTGTATACAATATACAATGATTGCCATTGGCTTATGGAAAATGACTTTGAATATCTGAGGAAAGTTTCTTCAATGTAAATCTTGTTGAATGCTTCATTAAGAAGATCATCCAATATGATCAAGTAGGTTTCATCCCAGGAATGCAAGGATGGTTTAACATTTGTAAATCTATCAACATAATACACGACATCAACAACAAAAAAGATAAAAATCACATGATCAAATCAATACATGCAGAGAAAGCATTTGATAAGGTCCCACACCCATTCTTGATCAAAACTCTCAGCAAGATGGGAATGGAAGGAACATTTCTTGATATAGTTAAGGGCATCTACCACAAGCCAGAGGCAAATATTATCCTCAATGGAGAAAAACTAAGAGCCTTCCCTCTAAATTTTGGCACAAGACAAGGCTGTCCTCTCTCACCACTCCTATTCAACAAAGCACTAAAAGTACTCGCTATAGCGACTAGGCAAGAAAAAGATATCAAGGGAATTCAGATAGGAAAGGAAGAAGTCAAGCTCTTGCTGTTTGCAGATGACATGATACTCTACTTAGAAAATCCTAAAGACTCTACCAAAAAGCTTTTAGAAACAAAAGACTCATATAGCAAGGTGGCAGGCTACAAAATTAACACACAAAAATCAATGGCCTTTCTATACAACAATAGTAATAAGGAAGAAATAGACATTAAGAAAACAACCCCATTCACAATAATGCCACACAAACTAAAATATCTTGGAACCAGCTTGACTAAAACTGTGAAGGACCTATACAAAGAAAACTATAAAACTCTGCTCCAAGAAATAAGAGAGAACACATGGAAATGGAAGCACATACCCTGCTCATGGATTGGCAGGATTAACATAATAAAAATGGCAATACTCCCCAAAGCATTGTACAGATTTAATGTGATCCCTCTAAAGATACCCGTGACATTCTTCAAAGAAGTGGATCAGACACTTTTGAAATTTATTTGGAATAATAAACACCCTCAAATAGCTAAAGCAATCATTTGGAAAAAGAATATGTGAGGAATTACTTTCCCCAACTTTAAACTTTACTACAGCAAAAGTTATAAAAATAGCATGGTATTGGAATAAAGACAGGCCCTCAGATCAGTGGAATAGACTTGAATACTCAGAGAATCTTCCACAGACATACAATTACCTAATTTTTGATAAAGGAACAAGAAATCCTAAATGGAGCAAAGAACGCCTCCAACAAGTGGTGTTGGCACAACTGGCTAGCCACTTGCAAAAAATTGAACTTAGACCTCCAGTTAACATCATGTAAGAAGGTAAAATCCATATGGATTAAAGACCTCGATATCAGACCTGTAACCTTAAGGAATATAGAACAACACGTAGGCAAAACACTCCAGGACATTGAGACTAAAGGCATCTTCAAGGAGGAAACTGCACTCTCCAAGCAAGTGAAAGCAGAGATTAACAGATGGGAATATATTAAGCTGAGAAGCTTCTGCACCTCAAAGGAAATAGTGCCCAGGATACAAGAGCCACCCACTGAGTGGGAGAAACTATTCACCCAATACCCATCAGACAAGGGGCTAATCTCCAAAATATACAAGGCACCGACAGAACTTTACAAGAAAAAAACATCTAATCCCATCAAAAAATGGGGAGAAGAAATGGACAGGCACTTTGACAAAGAAGAAATACATATGGCCAAAAGACACAAGAAAAAATACTCTGCATCACTAATCATCAGGGAGATGCAAATAAAAACAACTATGAGTTTCTACCTCACATCACAGAGATTGGCACACATCACAAAGAATGAGAACAAACAATGTTGGCGGGGATGTGGAGAGAAAGGTACTCTTATCCACTGCTGGTGGGAATGCCATCTAGTTCAACCTTTATGGAAAGCAATATGGAGATTCCTCCAAAAACTGAAAATGGAGCTTCCATTCGACCCAGCTATACCACTCCTAGGAATATACCCTAGAAAGACAAAATATAATACAAAAATCCCTTCCTTACACCTATATTCATTGCAGCACTATTTAGCATAGCAAGACTCTGGAAACAACCAAGATGCCCTTCAACAGATGAATGGCTAAAGAACCTGTGGTACATATACACAATGGAATATTATGCAGCTGTCAGGAAAGATGAAGTCATGAAATTTTCCTATACATGGATGTACACGGAATCTATTATGCTGAGTGGGATAAGTCAGAGAGAGAGAAAGAGAGAAATGCAAAATGGTCTCACTCATCTATGGGTTTTAAGAAAAATGAAAGACATTCTTGTAATAATAATTTTCAGACACAAAAGAGAGAAGGACTGGAAGTTACAACTCACCTCATGATGCTCACCACAAACAGGGATGAGTTTAGTTAGAAAAATAACTAAATTTTGAACTAACCTAAGAATGAGAACATATGACTGTTAAAGAAAGCCTGTCTAGAGTACAGGCGGGGTTTGGGTGTGGAGGAGGGAGATTTGGGACATTGGTGATAGGAGTGTTGCACTGGTGATGGGTGGTGTTCTTTACATGACTGAAACCCAAACACAATCATGTATGTAATCAAGGTGTTTAAATAAAATATATAAAAAACAGATTTTTATTATGAATAGGAGCTAGAACTTGTCAAATGGTTCCTCTGCATCTATTGATATGATCATATAATTTTGTTTTTACTTTTATTGTTATGGTGTATTATATTATAAACTTTTACATATTAAACCAAGCTTGTGTCTCAGGAATAAATCCTACTTGGTCATGATCATGAATGATATATAACATTCTTGCTGAGTTGTATTTTATTTGCCAGTATTTTATTGAGAATCATGTGTGCCCATCAAAAATATTGGCCTATACTTCTCTTTTTGTGGCGTGTCTGTTTTGTGTAGCAGATTGATTATAGCTTCATAGAAACTATTTTGGAGTGTTTCTGTTTCTTTAATATTCTGAAAGATCAAGAAAATGATTGGCAGTAGTTCCTCTTTAAAAGTTTGAAATGATTCAATAGTGAATCTAGATAGGCCTGGGCTTTTGTTTTGGAAGGAATTTGTATCACCATTTTAATTTCCTCAATCATGATATTCTGTTCAGGAAGTTCAGTTTGTCTTGGTTAAAAATTGGGAGGTTATAAGAGTGCAAAAATGTAACCATTGCTTCTATGTTTTCTTATTGTGGCATAAAGATTCTCAATGTAATCTCTGACTGCTCTGTGAATTTGATCGTATCTAAAGTGACATCATGATTTCATTTCTGATTCTATTTATTATTTATTCCTCTCCCTTTTTGTTGTGAGTCTTGCTAATGGTTGGTAATTTTGTTAATTTTTCAAGGAACCAACACTTGCTTTCATTGATTTTTTGTTTTGTTTTGTTTTGGGGTCACACCTGGCAGCGCTCAGGGATTACTCCTGGCTCTATACTCAGAAATTGCTCCCTGCAGGCTCAGGGGATCATATGGGATGATGGGATTCAAACCATTGTCCTTCTACCTGAAAGGCAAATGGCTTACCTCCATGCTATCTCTCTGGCCCTTTTTCATTGATCTTGTGGTTTATTTTGTGGATGTCCAATTCATTGATTTCTTCTTTGTTTTATTATTTCTTTATGTCTGCCTATTTTTAAAATTAATTTTACTAATAGTTTTCCAACATTTAAGCTGTGATATTGTTATTCATGGAGATTTTTTCTGCCTTTTAGATGACTACTTGCAAAGCTATAAATTTTTCTCCTGTTGTGTCCCACAAATTCTAATAATTTGTGTCTTCATTCTTATTTGTTTCCAGAATTTTTTTGATTTCCTCTTTAATTTTCTTTCTGTTCCACTGACTGTTCAGCAGTGAGATGCCTAATTTAAAGGTGTTAAAGTTGTTTCAGAGTTTCTGTATATAATTAATTTTTATTTTAGTGCATCATGGTCTGAGAAAATAATTGATGCAATGTCTATCTTGATTTTATGGAATATTTTAATGTTTATTTTAATGGTATGTTTTATCCCCAGCATGTGGTCTATCTTGGAAAATGCCCCATGTGCATTGGAGAATATTGTATATTTAGCTTTGAAGTATGAAAAACCATATGTATATACAGTATATAACTATAATGCTGCAAGCGGCTTCTGTCTTACAGTGCCAGTGTGATTTCGGTGAATCCACTTCAGGGAGAGTGGGTTGCTCGAACCGGCGTACGAAAAAATATGAAATAAATGAAACCACACAGAGAATGTGGGGTCAACACGTTTCTGGCAGGAGTGAGACAAGTTTAATATTTTGAGCAGGGGAATTTATAGGGGTAAAAATAGCCACAGGTGAAGAATAATTGTAATCACAAAGCCTAGTATAACAACAATACCTAAACTATGGGTGTGACTAAAAATTCTAAATTACAAGAGAGAAGGTCACACTCAAGGTAACTCCTTGCAAGCTTGTTTTAAATACAAAATCAGGATTAGGCGTAAATAGTAAATATCTAGAAACTTGGTCTTTCTAGGCTAGACTCTATTGTTTTAGAGGTTAAATGAAGGGAGGTACCAAATCCCCAAAATGAGCTTCCCTATTTCTAAAGGAGGGTCAAAAGTCAAAATCTGTATTCTAGTTACCAGAAACTGCAGCTGCAAAGGACATATTTGAAAAGGAGAGAAAAATTGTCTTTGCTTTTAGGGCTGACTATATCTAGAAAAAGGGGTTCTCAAATAAACTTTGATGCTGGAATTTCTGAGCCAAATTATTTGATAAAAGCTATTATTTTGCCTGATATATACAAAGGAGAGATAGTCAAATATTGGGTGAAAATGTAATGCCAGGCGTCTCTTTGGAAATTCCTCAACCATCCACGCAGGGGAGAAATGCATCCACCGCTTGCCTTTTGAGGAACCCCATGGGGGCTAAATTAGTTCTACCCACCAGGAAAATTTGAGGATACAACTGGTGGGCTGAGGCCCCCTTAAAGCTTAGGCATGGCCTGGCAATACACTCTTTTTTTTAAAGGTCACACCAGGTAGTGCTCAGGGGTTACTCCTGGCTCTGCGCTTAGAAGTTTCTCCTGGCAGGTTCAGGAGACCATATGGGATGTCGTGTTTGAACCACTGATTTTCTGCATGCAAGGCAAACGCTTTATTTCCATGCCATCTCTCAGGCATGTCTTGTTGTAATAGTAAATAATTTTCTTCCTGTGAAAATAGAAGGTGGAGAAATGACAGCACCAATAAAATATAATAATTAGCAATCTGACCCCAGCAATATGGGATACAGAAGTTGTAATTAATATAAAACTTATATCAGCTAAATTGGTCAAAATAGTATGAAGACTAGGATATCAATTATTATCTAAGTTACGAGGACTAAAATATAGACTAATATAGACAGACTCTTTCCTGACACCGAGGAGTTAGAACAATTAAGTAAATCACTGTATATGAGAAAATTATAAGAAGCAAAAAAATATTGGGGTAATACTAATATTTTCTGTTCCTGCCATAAATATAGAAAATTTAAAGTTCAGAGTGGAAGAATTAAACAATACAAAACAATAGAATATATAAACAAATTTTGAATAGTATTTTGTTAGAAGGGGAACTGCTGGTCTGCTGAATCTCCTCATATACACATATATATATAATATTTTTTCCTAAATTCCAATGAATTTAGATAAGACCGTAAATGGTAGCAGCTTCTGTTAAACAAATTAGGCTTAACAAGAAACATATACACACACAAGAGGTGTGTGTATTTTTTGGTGATGTTTTTTGTATGAGTCTATAAGTTCAGTGTTGATTTTTATGAGTCTATCAGTTCAGTTTTTTGGTTTTTTTTTTTTTTTTTATTTTTATCTGCGAGTCTGACATCATCTGTTCTCAGGCAGTCTCCAGTAGTTAGTTAGCTGTCAACAGGAGTTTCCAGGATGTCTGCATTCTGGTCCCTTTTGGTTGTCACAGGATGGGGGGATTTTTTTTTTGGGGGGGGGGGTTTTGGGCCACACCCAGTAACGCTCAGGGGTTACTCCTGGCTATGTGCTCAGAAGTTGCTCCTAGCTTGGGGGACCATATGGGACACCGGGGGATCGAACCGCGGTCCGTCCAAGGCTAGCACAGGCAAGTCAGGCACCTTACCTTTAGTGCCACCACCCAGCCCCAGGATGGGGGGATTGAGCAGCTGAAATCTGCAGAGGCTTGAGTCGCTGATTCTGCAAGCGGATCCTTTCTCTGTCCAGGCGGAGACTCAGTCCAGGCAAAGACTCTGTCCAGGGGGCCAGATAGTTCCTGCGTTCTATCTGAAAAACTGGAAACTTAAGCTAGATATTAGTGCAGACATTGTTTTTAAACAATATTGTTGCTTACTCTTGACTGGGTCCCAGAGAAAATGTCTCTAGACCTGTATTAAATTCTGATAGCTTTAATTATTTTCAGGGGAAGCTATAGGCTTCCCTTCTAGATTAATATTCTAGAAGTTCTATCATTTAAGAAATATTATAAAGGGAGTGTGGGCAGAGAGAGTCCATCCTCTGTCTTTAGGATGGCAAAGGGCTGCCGTCTACCTCTAAGAAAAGGTGAAATTTTTGTGCTACCTTACTCCAAATGAATGCAATTGACTGATTTGATTCTGCAGTTTTAATTTTTGGAAAAGATCAGATTAGATAGTGAGATTTACTGAGCAGATCAGGTCCTGGAACTGCAAGTGATCCTCCCCTTTGGGAGGACAGAATTTTCTTAGAAATGATAACACAAAAATTAAGTCAAAGCAACATAGCATTAATTTCAAATTTGTTATGAAGCAAGGTAAATTTCTTATAGTCATAATATTTAAATGCATTTTATATGCAAGTAAATAAATAGTGCTGATAGGTATAGCTATATATATTTTTATATGTAACAGTATTTGATTTTGCTTTCTTTTACATTTAGAGGTCCAATAAGTAGTTATTTCTGTGATATATGAATTCAAAGCAAGCAGAGAAAAAATATAGTAAGCTAGTATAAATTGCTGCATAAAGCACATGAATCAATGTAATTTTAAAACCATACTGGATATAACTAGAGTTCACACTTATATACATGTACAGATTTATGGAAATACTTGACAAAAATGATTATGAATTTTTTCTAAGTATATATCTTAATACATATAAAGAAACGAATCAATTTAGTTCTATTAATAATGAAAACATGTGAAAGTTGCATAAAAAGCATCAATTAGACTTCCTATCACCTGTTTAGGAAGCACTTAAGTATTTTTATTTATTTAAATATAAGATTACACAAATTATAGTATAGCTATTTTTTGAGGCTAGAAATATAAGGAAAATAAAAGAAGCAAAAATTTTTGGCATAATTGCAAGTTAAATTGAATTTAGTTATACATAAGGTTATTATTCTATACTTAAAAGAAAAAAGAAAAAATATTTTTATAGTTACGAAAATAACATAATTGACATAACTGATGATATTGTTTATCTTTTTAAATAAAGGAAAGAAAATTTCTTGAAAAAATCATTGAAAGAAAAATTTTCTTTTTTAAATGGAAAGTAAAGTAGCAAGTAATACTGCCAGTCTTACTTAGGAAAAACTTTAATGCTATGCTGGGAGAAAACACAGCTGAATTACATTACTGTTATTTTCTCACTTTAATTTTTAGTGTAAAATTTCCCTGGTAAGTTAGATTAGTAGTCGTATTAAAACTTTGTTACTTATGACCAGTTTGTTATAATCAGTAAGTAACTTCCACTTCAAACGAGAGGATTGGGACTTAAGTTCTCTAAAAATGCATATCATTTAGTAAGATAGGGGAAGTTAGTTGCTCTTTACATGTTAACTTTAAATTTTATTTTTAGATAGCTGAATAATTTTACATTATGCTCTTTAGCATAAATTTAGTAAGATTGGAGAAATCTCCTTCTTTGGGACACCCATAGATTGCTATAGAGTCCCTTAGTTGGCTTAAATTTCTGTTTGCAAAAGGATTAATGTGGACTGCTGAGAAGGATTTTTGTTTATATGTATGCAAACTAATACAGCCATTAAGTATCACAATAACAAAAAAAATGGAGATGCCAAGAGGCAAAACTTTGTCAAATTTACTGAACACACAGAGCAACCATAAAATTTAAAAAATTGCAATTTAGTAATTTAGGTTATAAGTTATGTAGCTCTGATTTTCTGAGCACTGTAACATGAACATTTAAGTCCTTAATACCTAGAATTTTCTATATAAGATATTAGAATATTTAGAATAATTCGGTTTGATCATGCAATATTATAAATCCACTATTTTTTAAACAGTTACACTCCTATTTCGAACTTTCTCATTACCGTTTTGATGTTGATAACCAGACACTATATATGATAACAATTTATTTTTAATAAAGAATATAAATTCACTTCACTGGTTTTATGCACTAAATGTGATCAGTGGGAGTGGAGGTAGATGTTAAATTAAGTAGTAGTTATGTTTGAAAATAATTTTGCACTAATTGACTAATAATCAATGGCCTGATTAATTAGCTTTAATGTCATTAGCTACAATTAAAGTCTTTAGTGTCTGGGGACCAGGTACCCTTTTACCAAATAAAGTACTTAAATCTGGTAAACTTTGAGGACATCCTTTGAAGGTGAATTACACCTCAACTAAATTAAGACCAGTGCTGACAGGCGGTGTATCCCAGCTTATTAAATTAGTATTTAAAACTTACATTAAGGCTCAAAGGTGGAAATTATGAAAACTGCTCTTATTTATAAAAATAATATTAACATAGATTATTAAATGTTAGATGTTTATTAAAGACAATTAAAATTAGTTTTCTACATCTACCATTTTAGGATGACAATAAATTATCATTATAATTAGATAGCATTTCTAATATTATTTTGACCCATTGATAATAGCACGCTTAAATTTATCAAATGACCAAGATTAAATTTAAAACTGTCAATGAAATTAAGTTCTTTAAAATATTATGCACTTATAAAATTAACAATATTATCTAAAAATAGTTAACCATAATTAATTTCAACATTATTTAAACAATTCTCATTTTTTAAAAACTTTAATAGAAAATTAGAGAAATTTGGAAACTTTAAAAAACCCAGACATGGGCCCGGAGAGATAGCACAGCGGCGTTTGCCTGGCAAGCAGCCGATTCAGGACCAAAGGTGGTTGGTTTGAATCCCGATGTCCCATATGGTCCCCCGCGCCTGCCAGCCTGCCAGGAGTAACCCCTGAGCACCACCAGGTGTGACCCAAAAACCAAAAACCAAAAAAAAAAAAAAAAAAAAAGAAAAAAAAAACCGACCTTATTTTCTTAAACAATGGGCACCCTGGGGCAATCGTTTCCCCATGAACAGATCTAAGACCTAGAAGCACTTGGATTTAAAAGTCAAGTACATTTTTTTTTTTTTTTTTTTTTTTTGCTTTTCTCTGAAGCCAGGTTTGACCGAGGAAAAACGGCTGGTTAAAGTTTACATATCTATGATACACGTAGTTATAGCAAATAGCACTCACTGTTTCAACACATGATTCCAACATACAATCTCAATGCACATTCAAGCAAACTTTCAGATTCACACAGCACATAAATTGACAAACAGTATATAGATGAGTTACAGATAAAAGATAAGAGAGATGAGAAAAAAAATGTGGGAACTTTTTGGACGTCTCCAAACTTTCCCGACAGATCTTTGCTGGCTATTATCAGCAAAAAAAATTTTTTTTTCTATTTTTTTTTTTTTTAAAAGAAGGCCTTTTAAGAAGAGTAAGAAGAGCCAGCTCCAGTGAAAAGGTAGTTTTAGAAGAGGAATAGAAGAAATTAACTGCATTTATTTCTTTAAATTCTTAGTTGGTAAACTTCTATTTTCATTGCATCAGACATGTAATTTTCTATAATACACACAACATGTTTATTATTTTACATAACATTGAGCAGAGACTTAAAGTAAAATTTTACTCATTAGATGTTTTAGATGTTAGTCACCATGATGTTTAGAAAAATTTTTTAGTATGTCTCTTCCTCATAAGGTATATGGTAAGTGAGGTAGAATATAGGGCTGGAAAGTTCCTTTGCTTACACCATCGTCCCAAGTTAAAATAATTGCACTTTTAACCACATTATTTGCTAATCCTAGGCCCATTAAAGGAGATGAAACATATTCAATAGCTCAGAGATAGGGCCAGTCCTTCTGAGCAATGCAATAAATATCTGTACCTGTATTCAAGAGTCCTCAGATTAGGGAGAGGATTCCCCTTATTGGTGACGGGGCCTGGGGAGGCCCAAAGATTATAGTTTTATTGCTTAGGCTTATCAGTTAGAGGGGGACCATTTTTATGGTATTTAGATTGGCAATCCTTACTCCAATGCCTCCCCTTCATACAGCGGGGGCAAAGTCTCGGAGCTTCCGAATTACCATATATGAATATACACTAAGCCACTCTTCTGTTTCTTCATTTAAGGTCAGTATATTCTTGTTAAATTTTATCATGGCTGATCTATCAAGAGGTGACAGAGTGGTCTTGAAGTATCCCACTATTATTATTAACTTTTTTTGTTTGTTTTTTTTTTTTTTTTGGGTCACACCCAGCAGCGCTCAGGGATTACTCCCGGATCTATGCTCAGAATTCGCTCCTGGCAGGCACAGGGACGACGTAGAATGCCGGATTCGAACCACCATCCTTTAGCATGAAAGGCAAACGCCTTACCTCCATGTTATCTCTCCGGCCTCAGTATCCCACTATTATTGCGTATCTATTAATGTCTTCTTTCAAGTCTATTAGCAAATGTTTTAAGTATTTTCCTGCCCCCTCATTGGGCACATATGTTTAAGACAGTGATTCCTTCTGAAGCATATATCCCTTGATAACTAAAAAATGACACTATTCATCTCTTTTACCCTTTTTATCTTTTAAGTTTGTACCTTCTGATATTATTTTGGTTACCACAGCCTTTAAAGGGTGTTGTTTTCTTGAAGGTTTGTCCTCCAGTCTGACTTTTAGTCTGTTTGCTCTGAATATTTAAATATGTTGGTGGGAATGTTGCACTGGAGATGGGGGGTGTTCTGTTTATAACTGAAACCCAACTACAATAGTGCTTGTAATCATGGTGCTTAAATAAAGATTTATATTTAAAAGAAAGTGAGAATCATAAAAAATGTGTTGCTGGCAGACCAAAAATTGTTGGATATATAAAATGCAAATTGGATCTAAGGCCCTTTTTGATTCACCAGAGAAGTGAGGGTTGGCTTGGCAAAAGGATGCCTGCAAACAGATCAACTCCCAGGTCTAACTCCACTGCTGGATGGCTATAGCCAATTTTACATCCTATATGCTCCACATTGGAAATTATCATGTATATGTAAAACAAAACAGTGGGATATCATGTAACACCATAAAGACTAGCCCAAGACCAAAAAAGTGCTAACATATATATGAAAAGGTTTTTCATTCACTGCTGGTGGGAAAGTAGACTGGTCTAGCCTTACTGCAAAGTAATTTGTAAATTCTGCATAAAACAGAAATGGAACTCCAATATGACCAGCAATACTACCCCTTGGATATAGCATAGGTACCAAGATATACATAGAAGGAAAGGCATTTGCACTCCTATGTTTATTGTTGGTTTAGTCACAATAGCCAGAATCTATAAACAACTCAATTATCTGAGAGCAGAAGAGTTAATAAAGAAAATTTGGTACATCTACACACTATACATAAGTTAGGAAAAATGAAGTCATGAATTTTCTTATACTTGGATGGATAGGAGAGTGTTATTCTGAGTGTAATAGTCAAAGACAGGAGATTAGATATAGAATATTTGCAATTATATGTAAAATATATAATATATAAAAAGTTCATATTAAGAAAAAATATATAAACAATAGAGTTGAGATCCAATACTGGGAGCTTGCCATTAAGACCTGAAAATTTTAGTTAGGTCAGAGAAAGGACCACTATTTCAATGATAATTAGAAATAGACAAGATGGCCAGAGAGATAGCACAGCAGTAAGGCATTTGCCTTCCATGCAGAAGAACGGTGGTTTGAATCCTAGCATCCCATATGGTCCCCCGAGGCTGCCGGGGGCAATTTTTGAACATAGAGTCAGGAGTAGCCTCTGAGTGCTGCCAGGTGTGACCCCACCCACCCCAAATGAAATGTACAAGAACTGGGTCCTGAAAGGTGCAGTATTTCAAGCCATAGGGAAAAAAGGAAGACTGAGATAGAGGAAGTAAGAGACATAAAGAGAGGGAGAGAATACAAATGCTATTGGGGGCAGTAGGGTGAGAGGGTAAGAGCAGGAGAAAAATTAGGCACATTGTTTTTGAGAAATGTGATCTGCTGAAGTAATGGTTGCTGAAGAGTGTATGACTAAAACTCAATCATGAATAACTTTATAGCTGTACCTTATGATGACTCAATTAAAAATTATTAAACTAAATTTTAGCAAACATGGCCAGAAAATAAAATGAAAAGAAAATCATGCTCTAGCACCCACTGTACCGAACTGTCTTATCAGTCAATCTTTTATTTCTGTCCAGGATGTTTCAATAATTAGTGTAAACATACTAGAACAAATTGTTAAATATATACATATGAATTCAAAATCCTACAAGGAGAAACATCACACTTAGATATATAATTTTAAGCTTTAATTATAAGAATAAATGATCAAGAGAAGCAATTATATATAGTGGTTGTTTTAGTATCTAGATTATGGACTCAGATTCTGCTTGAAGTCCAATATGTGCTAATATTTGAGTGAATGCAAAAATCATTTGAATATTCTCTTTTTATATAAATAAAAATTGAATAATCATTTTCATCGCATCAGATAAATGTGACATAAAATATGTACAGGTATTCATATTTTTCTTTTTCTTTTACTAAAATACAAATCAATTTTTTTTTTTGGTTCTTTTGGGCCCCACCAGTTTGATGCTCAGGGGTTACTCCTGGCTAAGCACTCCGATTTAGCCCCTGGCTTGGGGGGACCATATAGGACAACGGGGGATAGAACTGCGGTCCTTCCTTGGCTAGCACTTGCAAGGCAGACACCTTATCTCTAGCTTCACCTCACTGGACCCCAAATTAATTCATAATGATATTTTCATTTCCATTAATATTTTGTTTTATTAATAAAAAACTATGAAATATGATTTAGAAAACAATGGTGTTCAATATTGTTTTATTATTTTGTTTTGCTTTTTGGGCCAAACCCTGTGATACAGAGATCACTCCTGTATGTGCTTAGAAATTGCTCCTGGCTCGGGGACTATATGGGACTATGGGGATCGAACCAAGGTCTGTCCTAGATCGGATACATGCAAGGCAAATGCTATACCGCTGTGCTATCGCTTCCACCCCGGTGTTCAATATAGTATACATTTCAGAATAACTAAGGAAGGTTTTAAAAAATAAAAATGCCTGAACCCTATCACTAAGGGTTTTATACTAAAGTGGTCTTGGGAGGGGGGGAAATACGTATGCTTTTTAAATGTTTCTAAATACAACTTATTCTTTTTAAATTCTTTTAAAAGCAGCTATGCATGAGACCCACTATTTTAAAAAAACTTGAAAATTTTCTGCTTTACTATTATATTTACTTCCTTTAAGTTGTTATTTTTTTACATTTTGTTTAGTCTTGCCTCCCCTATCAGTTGAGTACAAATCTTTGTGATCTTATCAATACAAATCTCATAAATATTTCTCACATATTAGTATAGTGTGTTCCTACTTCCACAATTACAATATAAATTTTTGTTTACTTCCTTTATCTTTTAAGGAATACTGTTCTTAAGTTTCTTTAATAAGCAAGAAAATGTCATTTATTAACTCTTTGCAGTACTTACTTATCACATGGTTTTGAATTCAAGCTCTCTTTCTTCAATGATTTTCAATGTTTCCCACCACTTTTCTTCTGCTTAGTAACAACCATTATCTCTTGCTACTTTCACTGTAAAATTTTTGTTCAAGTACCATCAAATTGATTGCAGTACCATAATACTGTATGAAATATTGGGTATTTTTGCCTATGCCCATGCTGTTTCTTCTGCTTGAAATATCACTTTTATTCTTTCTTTTACTACATCACCATATTCAGTAATTTATCTCAGAAATTCATGGAAGGGAAAACCCTTAATCTTCTTGATCAAATAAAATAGTACCTTCATTATGCCCATAAAAATCTTATTACATTGAATATTTAATGAAAATGTTCTTAAAGAGGAAAAAGTAAGTTCCTTTATATGGGGCGCATGTTAACCACAAAAGCCTTCTTGTGTCCTACCATGCCTGACAGACAATTCTGCTAGAAGCTGCCAATTTAAATTCATCCAAACTAGGTGTGTTGACTGGACCAGGAATCCATCTTGATCCACAGGGAAAAGCCAGCAGCAGTAGTATCAGAACATAAGAACACCCATTACACACATGGACTCTAGCACAACTATAGTATTTTACCTAT
This sequence comes from Suncus etruscus, assembly GCF_024139225.1. Taxonomy (NCBI): domain Eukaryota; kingdom Metazoa; phylum Chordata; class Mammalia; order Eulipotyphla; family Soricidae; genus Suncus; species Suncus etruscus. Next base: position 48,006,457 of record NC_064849.1, on the reverse strand, counting down.
ATTATGCATCTAAGGGCTGGCAAAAAATATATACAGAGGATATGAAAAGTGCCAAGATACATTATAAGAGTCAATCAAAAGAGAGGAACTAGAATCTAAGCCGTCATGGCCACTAAAATTCTTTTACAAGTTTATACATGTTATGAATAACAATGGCACAAAAAATAGCCTGTTAGTATAAAGAAAAGTAAACCAGCTCAATATTCAGATAATCTAAAATTTAAAGCTCCACTTTCATCATTAAAAAAAAACCCTGAAACTTATAGGGAAACCAAGAAATTCAGTTCTTTTGACAAAAAACAAAATCAAGGAAGTTCTTGAATTTCTTAAAACATCCAAGCCTTGGCAATGATTCTACTTCATCACTCTGATTTTCTGCAGAGACATTAATAAGATCAACATTTCAGGTATGTTGGTATTTTTTTTATTTAACCAACTTTATTACATATATGATTGTGTTTGGGTTTCAGTCATGTAAAGAACACCACCCATCACCAGGGCAACCTTCCCATCACCAATGTCCCAAATCTCCCTCCTCCCTACCCAACTCCCGCCTGTACTCTAGACAGGCTTTCTATTTCCCTCGTATATTCTCATTATTAGGATAGTTCAAAACGTAGTTATTTCTCTAACTAAACTCATCCCTGTTGCTGTGAGCTTCATGAGGTGAGCTGTAACTTCCAGCTCTTTTTTCTTTTGTGTCTGAAAGTTATTATTGCAAGAATGTCTTTCATTTTTCTTAAAACCCATAGATGAGTAAGACCATTCTGCGTCTTCCTCTCTCTCTCTGACTTATTTCACTCAGCATAATAGATTCCATGTACATCCATGTATAGGAAAATTTCATGACTTCATCTCTCCTGACAGCTGCATAATATTCCATTGTGTATATGTACCACAGTTTCTTTAGCCATTCGTCTGTTGAAGGGCATCTTGGTTGTTTCCAGAGTCTTGCTATGGTAAATAGTGATGCAATGAATACAGGTGTAAGGAAGGGATTTTTGTATTGTATTTTTGTGTTTCTAGGGTATATTCATAGGTGTGGTATAGCTAGATATTATGGGAGCTCGATTTCCAGTTTTTGGAGGAATCTCCATATCGCTTTCCATAAAGGTTGAACTAGACGGCATTCCCACCAGCAGTGGATAAGAGTTCCTTTCTCTCCACATCCCCGCCAACACTGCTTGTTCTCATTCTTTGTGATGTGTGCCAATCTCTGGGGTGTGAGGTGATACCTCATAGTTGTTTTGATTTGCATCTCCTGAGGATTAGTGATATGGAGCATTTCTTCATGTGTCTTTTGGCCATATGTATTTTTTCTTTGTCAAAGTGTCTGTCCATTTCTTCTCCCCAATTTTGATGGGATTAGATGTTTTCTTCTTGTAAAGTTCTGTCAGTGCATTGTATATTTTGGAGATTAGCCCCTTATCTGATGGGTATTGGGAGAATAGTTTCTTCCACTCAGTGGGGGGCTCTTGTATCCTAGGCGCTATTTCTTTTGAGGTGCAGAAGCTTCTCAGTTTAATATATTCCTATCTGTTAATCTTTGCTTTCACTTGCTTGGAGAGTGCTGTTTCCTCCTTGTAGGTGCCTTTTGTCTCAATGTCCTGGAGTGTTTTACCTACATATTGTTCTATATATGTTATGGTTTCGGGTCTGATATCGAGGTCTTTAATCCATTTGGATTTAACCTTTGTACATGATGTTAGCTGGGGGTCTAAGTTCTATTTTTTGCAAGTGGCTAGCCAGTTGTGCCAACACCACTTGTTCAAGAGGCTTTTTTTTTGCTCCATTTAGGATTTCTTGCTCCTTTATCAAAAATTAGGTGATTGTATGTCTGGGGAACATTCTCTGAGTATTCAAGCCTATTCCACTGATTTGAGGGCCTGTCCTTATTCCAATACCATGCTATTTTGATAACTATTGCTTTGTAGTACAGTTTAAAGTTGGGGAAGGTAATTCCTCCAATATTCTTTTCCCCAATGATTGCTTTAGCTTTTCGGGGTGTTTATTGTTCCAAATGAATTTCATATGTGCATGATCTACTTCTTTGAAGAATGTCATGGATATCTTTAGAGGGATTGCATGAAATCTGTACAATGCTTTGGGGAGTATTGCTATTTTAATTATTTTAATCCTGCCAATCCATGAGCAGGGTATGTGCTTCCATTTCTGCGTGTCCTCTCTTATTTCTTGCAGCAGATTTTTATACTTTTCTTTGTATAGGTCCTTTACATTTTTAGTCAAGTTGATTCCAAGTATTTGAGTTTGTGTGGCACTATTATGAATGGGGTTGTTTTCTTAATGTCTATTTCTTCCATATTACTATTGTTGTATAAAAAGACCATTGATTTTTGTGTGTTAATTTTGTAGCCTGCCACTTTGCTAGATGAGTCTATTGTTTCTAGAAGCTGTTTTGTGGAGACTTTAGGGTTTTCTATTTAGAGTATCATGTCATCTGCAAACAGTGAGAGCTTGATTTCTTTCTTTCCTATCTGGATTCCCTTGATTTCTTTTTCTTGTCTAATCGCTATAGCAAGTACTTTCAGTGCTATGTTGAATAAGAGTGGTGAGAGAGGACAGCCTTGTTTTGTGCCAGAATTTAGAGGAAAGGCTTTCAGTTTTTCTCCATTGAGGACAATATTTGCCTCTGGCTTGTGGTAGATGGCCTTAACTATATCTTAACTCCCATCTTGCTGAGAGTTCTGATCAAGAATGGGTGTTGGACCTTACCAAATGTTTTCTCTGCATCTATTGATATGATCATGTGACTTTTATTTTTCTTATTGTTGATTTTGTGTATTATGTTGATAGATTTATGGATGCTAAACCATCCTTGCATTCCTAAAATGAAACCTACTTGATCATAGTGGATGATCTTCTTAATGAGACATTGAATCCTATTTTCCAGGATTTTATTGAGGATCTTGGCATCTGTATTCATCAGCGATTTTGGTCTGTAATTTTCTTTTTTGGTAGTATCTCTGTCTGGTTTAGGTATCAAGGTGATGTTGGCTTCATAAAAGCTACTTGGAAATGTTCCTTTTATTTTTTTCGATTTCATGAAAGAGATTGGTAGTAGTTCCTCTTGAAAGGTTTGAAGAATTCATTAGTAAATCCATCTGGGCTTGAACTGTTGTTTTTGGGCAGACATTTGATTACTGTCTTAATTTTCTCAATAGTGATGGGTGTGTTTAGATATTCTACATCCTCTTCATTGAACCGTGGAAGATTATGAGTCCAAGTATTTATCCATTTCTTCCAGGTTTTCATTTTAGTGGCATAGAGTTTCTCAAAGTAGTTTCTGATTACCCTTTGAATCTCTGTCATATCAATAGTGATCTCTCCTTTTTCAATCCTAATATGAGTTATCAAATTTCTCTCTCTTTCTCTCTTTCTTTGTTAGTTTTGCCAGGAGTCTATCCATCTTGTTTATTTTTTCAAAGAACCAACTTCTGCTTTCGTTGATCTTTTGGATTGTTTTTTGGGTTTCCACTTCATTGATTTCTGTTCTCAGCTTTGTCATTTCCTTCTGCCTCTCTATTTTTGGGTCCTTTTGTTTAGTACTTTCTAATTCTATGAGCTGCATCATTTAGCTATTCATGTATGCCCCTTCTTCTTTCCTGATATGTGCTTGCAAAGCTATAAGTTTTCTTCTGAGTACTGTTTTTGCTGTGTCCCATAGGTTCTGATAGTTTGTGTATCCATTGTCATTTGTTTCTAGTAAGGTTTTGATTTTCTCTTTGATTTCATCTTGGACCACTGTTTATTCAGTATTAAGTGTTTAACTTCCAGGTATTAATGTTTTGCTTCTGTGTCCCTTTGTAGTTCACATATAATTTCAGGGCCTTGTGGTCAGCGAAGGTAGTCTGCAAAATTTCTATCCTCTTGATATTATGGAGTTATGTTTTATGTGCTAACATGTAGTTTATCCTGGAGAATGTCCCATGTACATTAGAGAAAAATTTGTATACAGGCTTCTGAGGGTGGAGTGTCCTGTATATATCTACTAGGCCTCTTTCTTCCATTTTTCTTTTCAGGTCTGGTATATTCTTGTTGGGTTTCAGTTAGGTTGACCTGTCAAGTGTCGTCAATGCTGTTTTGAGGTCTCCCACAATTATTTTTTTGTTATTGATATTATTTTTCAGATTTTTCAACAAATTTATTAAATATTTTGCTCGCCCCTCACTTGGTGCATATATGTTTAGGAGAGTGATTTCTTCCTGCTGTATATATCCCTTGATTAATACAAAATGTCCATCTTTGTCCCTTACAACTTTCCTAAGTATATAGTTTGCATCATCTGATATTAGTATGGCCACTCCAGCTTTTTTATGGGTGTTGTTTGCTTGGATGATTTTTCTCCAGCCTTTTATTTTGAGTCTATGATTGTTCTTACTATTCAGGTGCTTTTCTTGTAGGAAGCAGAAGGTTGGATTGAGTTTTTTGATCCATTTAGCCACTCTGTGTCTCTTAACTGGTGCATTTAGTCCATTGACATTGAGAGAAAGAATTGTCCTGGGAGTTAGTGCCATCTTTATATCAAAGTTTGGTGTGTCTGTTGGTCAGTCTTGTCTTAATGTAGGCCATTCAGTTTTTCTTTTAAGAAGGTTTTGAGTCTGTAAAGTTTCTGAGCTGTTGTTTGTCTGTGAAACCATGTATTGTTCCTTCAAATCTGAAAGTGAGTTTTGCTGGTTGCAGTATTCTAGGTGAAGCATTTATTTCATTGAGTTTATCACTATGTCCCACCACTGCCTTCTAGCCTTGAGTGTTTCCGGTGACAGGTCTGCAGTAAATCTCAAGGATGTACTCTTTAATGTTATTTCTTTTTTCGATCTTGCTGCTTTCAGAATTCTGTCTCTATTTGTGGGATTTGTCATTTTGACTTGAATGTGTCTTGGGGTGTTTTTTCTGGGATCTCTTTTAGTTGGTACTTTTGGGCATGCAGGATTTGATCACATGTATTCATTAGCTCTGTCAGTTTCTCTTTAATGATGTTCTTGACCGTTGATTCTTCCTGGAGATTTTCTTCCTGGGTCTCTGGGACTCCAATGATTCATAAGTTGTTTCTGTTGAGCTTATCATAGACTTCTATTTTCATCTATTCCCATTCTTTGAGTAATTTTTCCATTGTTTGATCATTTGCTTTAAGGCTTTTTTCCTATTTCTTCTGCTGTATGGAATTGTTATTTGTCTCATCTTCCAGTGTACTAATGCTATCCTCAGTTGCTGTTAACCCATGGGAAAGCTCAACCATGTTTTTCTTCTATTCATCTACTGAGTTTTTCAGACCTGCTATTTGACCTGAAATTTCAGTTTGGAGTTTTCTGATTTCTATCTTCATATTCTCTTGATTCTTATTAGTGTTCTCCTCTATACTTTCTTTGAATTCTTTGAACATCTTCTATATTGCGACTCTAAACTCCTTATCTGAGAGACTGACTATTTGGTTGGTCATGTTCAAGTCATCAGAGTTGCCATAGTTATTCTCTATATCTGGCACTGGCCTGCGTTGTTTCTCCACTGTCACACTTGTATTGTGGGGTTTTCTACATGTCGTGGTTGTATTCATTGGCTAAATGATGTGCACGGCTGCAAAGCAAAGGCGAGTGGCCACACTCCTGTGGCTCCTCCCTTTCTGGGTGTGTAAACTCACCTCCAGGGAAGGCTAGTTGTCCGCAAATGAGCCACACACAGGATAAAATCAGGCTGAAAATGCAGCACAGCACAGAAGACAGGCAGATAGGGGTGCTGGCATCTGAGTTCCAGCAGAGTTCAGCGGCTTCCCCGTATGTTGGTGTTTGGGTTCTTATCATTAAGATTTTTTAAGTGAGTGTGGGTACCCTCCACCCAAGTTTTTCATATCCAAAAACCCAGGAAGATAAAATATTCCCCACAAAATTTTAATATCAGCATAATCCTTGGAATTCCTAATCCTATGGGTGAAAAAAACAAAACACTTCATTTATGTTTAATACTGTCATATCCACTAGAACACACCAATTAGATGTCAATGTGTATCTAAAGGCACTCAATGTTCTCAATCAAATGAAGTAACAGGAAGTCAATTGGGCAAGAAGAGATTTCTAAACCTTCTGCCAATGACAAGGGCTTCATTGGTGATACAACAATATTCAATTTTTTTCTTTCTTTTCCTGTTTTTAATAATTTACTCCAACATATTACTTATTTGCAACTATATTATTATTATTATCAATTATGCCAATTATGTGATACAGCCTCTTTTAATGAAGTAAATTAAATTTTAAAAATACTAAAAACAAAAAACCCTCATTCTTTTCTCTTTTTTCTTTTTAAATAATTTTGTTTCTATTTATCTGGAAACAACAGTATTATGATCAGTTATGCTATTGATTAATCATGTGATACAAGCTATTTTAATAAAGTAAATTAAATAAAAAATAACTTTCAAACCTGAATGAGAAAGTCTGCAAATCAACAATCTATTCAATGTAAAAAGAACCAAGATATCACTGATACTAGAAAGTAAATAATAATTAAATCAAAATTGATTCAGTCTAAACAATTGATTCAAAATATGAAAAAAATCCATACAATTGGAACCAAAGGAGCTAAAAAGTACATTTCAAGCCTCAGTAATAGAATTCTGAGAATTCTAAATCTGGAGAACCAGTGCTCTTGTGAAATTTCTTGATAGTGATCTTTATAAAATAAAGCTATTAACATAATCTTGCATCAAAATAAAAGATAATAATATAATTAAAGAGAAAATAAGATATCAAACAGGTAACATCTAGAGGAATGGTCTCAGACTGTAGTGTATCAAAAGGAGAGGGAAAAGGGGAGAAAAACAACTTTCCAATTGCAAGAACAGCTATACCAACATACAGAAAAAAAGACAATATCACTCTTTTTAGAAATAGTTTTTAATATAACATCATGATTTTCTAAGTTGTTTATAATACAGTCATTTCAGGCATTAAATGTTCCAACACCAGTTCCAACACCAGTGTGGCTATCCTTTTAACCAGTATTCCCATTAACTCACCTAGCACCATAACCTGCGTATACACAGGTACAAACAAATTTACTTCATATTTCTTGTTACAGTATAAAGACAAATGGGGAATTATCAAATCTTAGGTTAGAACAGGTCAATTTTACATGACTTTTAGATCTCTTTATGAAATTACTAAAATCAGTGACTAAGAATTTATTGGACTGTGGTTTGGTGCTAGTTGATCTTTTGTGTTACTGTTTAGTCTTATTGCAATGGGTAGATTACTATTTAACTTTTTCATCTGATTATCTGTGGTACTACTGGACTGCCACTATGAGATATTGAATTGTTTTGCCTTTATGTGTAGCCACAGAGTCTAGGATTTATAGATATAAAACATATTATGTGGCTTTGAATTTTAATAAAGATAGGTAACAGAGCTGGGCTGTTTCTATCCGAAGGTAATGGGGCTAGCATTTGGCTGCTGTAGTTTATGCATAAATGAATATCTCTCTCCTCCTCCTCTCTGGGAAGGCCACATCGGTACAGCCTGAATAAGACTATGTGGAAAGTATCACCAGCAATTATATACTTTTGGAGCATGGTAGGAGAGGTAATACATTTTTTTGCTTGGAAGGTAGAAATGGGTAACATTGCTCTTTTATTTAATATCAATGAATTAAGAAATTATCCTATTCCATTAAGAGAAATCAGGTAGCTATATAGAACAAGAAAGTAATGCATTTATTTTCTGGTTACAGAAATAACACATAAATTTATAGAATAAACAGACTCAAAGTAAAAGTATGAAAACAACAGTACAAGCCAATAGTAAACAAGAAAGCTCAGATATCCATATTTATTTGAGAACTAGTCACATTAGATCTAAAGAAATTAATTAGAAAAAGTATGGAAACTATACATTTTCAAAATTAGTTAAGTAAAATATAGTAAATTTTATAATAGTTTAAACTGTCTTGATATATACATATATCTATGTAAATGCATGCATGTATACATAGATGTTTTCTTCTTGTAGATTCTTTGTAGCCCTGTTTTTCTTGTGGTAGCTTCTGCCTTAATGAGATAGACCTCTTTTCCCTGCTTGATGTCCCTCATAGCCTTTTATGTCATACTATAACTAAGATTCATGTGGAGAGAAATAAGACACAAGAATTAACTTGATTGGATAAATCAGAAATGAAAAAAAAAAACATATTTAAAGAATCAGAGACTATCTCCTAGATCTTATTCAGATAATTGATTCTTGAATTTGGTTTAGCATTTTGCAAGCATTATATACACTCTCAAGCTCCATGCTGATCTCAAGTCTAAAATATAAATTATATGGATTAGGATTATAAAACACAAATTCAGAACATATAGCTCTTCCTTTACAAATAAATATTTCCTGGTACCATCCTACTCCCCAAAAGAATTATTCATTCTCAAGATTAAAGCCCATATTAATTAAAAAATCTGAAAATGCTACTACAGTTTTTAAAACAAAAAATATTCTTAATCCTGGCACCAATTACTTGATAATTTCACTACACTTTTATGGATAATTTGACTACATTATAAAATAGTAAGTTTACTTTGATAATGCAGCCAGATATTTATTTTGCTTCCAGTGAATTAAAATATACAGTTAATTATAATATAACTGCTTGATTTTTAGAATTCATTTTAAATTTAACAACATCATTTGAACATTTATAAAATGTGCTTTATTATCATAGTTATAAAAAAACCCTCTTTTCTTGGAATATACAGTATGGTATATTCCCAACCAACACGACAGAACTATAAATGGAGACAGTATTTAATTTATAGTTTCAAGTCTTTTAATAACAAAGTGTATTTGAGGAACAACTTAGTCACTTTAGTGACTTTCTTCTCAGGGAATCAAAATTTCTTCCACATCTATAGACCTGATGCCCCATAAAAGTGAATCTGCCTTCATGTAAGTAATCTTGAGATATCACTGGCCTTTGTATTGTACCTATACTTATAAGAAAATGTGATTTTAGAACTAAAATGCAGGCACAACAGAAAACTATTAATAAATAAAAATATAAATTATATGCTCCTGAATACCAACAATCAAGTAAACCATAATGTGCTCTTAGCACATTTCTATTATTATGTTTAAAAAGATATAAAATATTTTTACATACACCTTTTCCTTCCTAGAGACTAAGAAAAATCATGGTACAGAATTTTGTATCATGTAACCAATAAACAATAAATTTACATGATATGTGCTTTGTTAAGGAGTGAAATGTTGGTAATTCATTATTGAATTTTTTCTCCAAAGCCAAAATATATCTATTAAAACAGAAAATGATTCTATTGCTAATTCATAATATTCAAATAAATGGGTCGTTTTTTCATAAACTTGGAGTGATTTTTACCAAGAAGCACATTCTCAGAATTTAATGATCCTATCTTTGGCTTTAAAATGTTTACAGGAGAAACTTAATTTCTAAGTTTTTTTCAAAATTTGGCAGAATATTAATTTACATAGCCAGCACTTTGTGAAGTCTGTAGAAAAAAAATTATTTTACTTTGGCCTTGTAAGCAGTTTTTGATTGGTGATACATTTTAAAAAGACTGCTGAGCTTGAGTTATAAATGATAAGTCCTTTTTATCACAGCTGTCTCAGTTTAATCACTCAGCATGAATAGTCACGTGGTTAAATGTACCTCTGCTCTCTACATATTACTAAGCATTATTGTTGGAGATATTTAGATTTGTAACTTTGCAGCTGCCAGATATGCCTTGTTATATATTCCTTAAACATGAGTTTCCAAAGAACATGAATAAACAGTATTTTTGATAACAATAGTTATCTTTCTCCTAAGGAAGTGGCCTGTAATTTTGCGAGTTTTCAATTGAAACAGCAAAGGAATTGCAGTAAGCCCCATATGAGAACAGATGTTTTCCTTCTTGGTTTCTTGAAAGTTTACATAATATAAGTGATGTACAGTCTTTGATAAACATCTCCATAAACACATATTATTTTCATTCTCAACAGCAAACATTTACAATGCCTGATATGTGATGAAAAGTTTGTAAATGTTATAATGCAAAGATACCATCCACATTCTAAACTTGATTATGATCATGATAAATGAGGAAATGAAAACAAAATAGCTGAATGAAAAGATAAGAAAATGATAAATAGACATAAACTACACAGGAACTCAGAATCTGAAAATAGTTTAATTCTCTGTATACAAAGATAAACTCTTTTATTTAGAAATATGTACCTGTATGTATATATGGTTAAATAGGAAAAAAAATAAGTTAGAAAGACAGGGACTGGAGTTATAGCACAGCAGTAAGGAGTTTTCCTTGCACAGGGACAACACAGGAAGGACAGTGGTTCGAATCCCGACATCCCATATGGTCCAACGAGCCTTCTAGAAGCGACCTCTGAGCAAGGAGCAAGGACTAACTCTTGAGCGCTGCCGAGTGTGACCCTTCCACCCCCCCCAAAAAAAAACCCAACCCAAAACAAAAACAAATTAAAAAAAAAGCAAAAAAAAATTCCTGGGGCCAGAGCAACTGCACAGCAGTAGGGCATCTGGCTTGCAAACGGCTGACCCTGGACGGACCTGGGTTTGATCTCAGGAGTCCCATATCGTCCCTCAAGAAAGGAGCGATTTCTGAGCACATCACCAAGAGTAGCCACTGAGCATCACCGGGTGTGACTCAAAAACAAACAAATAAACAAACAAACAAAAAGATAGAACATAGGCCTCCAACAATATAATACAGTGTATAGGGTGTTTACCTTGCATGTGTTCATCCCGGATTCTTTATGAAGCATTCCATCTTGTCCTCTGAGCTCCTCTGGAAGTGATTTCTGAGTGTGGATCTAGAAGTACCAGTGTAAGACCTAAGAAGGGGGGAGAAGAGAGAGAAGGACAGAGATAGATAGAGGGGGAGAGGAAAGAGAGAGAAAGCGAGAGAGACTTAAGTCCCTCCAGGTGTGATCCCTAAGGAGTAATCCCTGAGCTCTATCAATAGATCCCACAGTAGATCCCAGATGTGAGTAGAATAACTGCTTCACCATCTCTTTCCACCCCGCTTCATATAAATTATCTGCAACAAGGACTCAATCTCTCTTACTCTACAATTCATTTTATTTAGGATTGGAATGATAATTCAGTGGTTAAGGCACTTGTCTTGCGTATTGCACATCTAATTCATTACCCACATAACACATGGTCCCCAAGCTCAGTAGGAGTGACCCCTGAGCACAGAATCCAGAGAAAGTTCTGAGAGCAGCTGGTTGTGACCCAAAAACAAACCAAATAATGGAATACAATTCAAAAGTTTGTGCAAGCCTTTCAAAGATTCCATATTTTATTAAAATATAAATGCTGAATATCATTATTTTGTGAGAAGGCCAAGTACACAGATTCACTGTTTTGTTTGTGGGCTTGGATGATTTGAATGAATATGTCTGAATGTTTACTGTATTTTGAGAGTTTATAATTAATTTGTATTTAATAGAACTTGAAGATTTTTAAGAGTTATAGTTTTGAGACTCACTCACAAAATACATATTTATTGTAAAGTACTATTTAAACAAAAGTACTAAATTTATTTATACACTTTATCTTCAGCTATGAATTGTAACTATAAAAAATCAATAAAAATGTAAACCTGCATATGTATATACATGATTTTAAAGCTATAGGATAAAATAAAATTCTACTAAACTGAAATTTTGTGTAATATAATTTATTATATTAAATAATATAATTAAATTATTTTATTCTTAGGCATAAGAGATAACTACAATACACCATAATTGTTTAGTGGTATATCTTAGCTTCTTTGTAATTTATTTAATTGACATTTCTACAATTTAGAAAACCTATTTTATTGAATAGAGCAGTACTGGACACTAACTTCTTATTATATTTATTTATTTACTTATTTTCTTGGTGTTTTGTTTTACATTTGATGACAACCAGGGGCTATTCCTGGCTCAGTATTCAGGGTGACCCATGGGTGGTGTTCTAGGAATCTTATAAGGTGCTGGAAATTCCAACCTGGATCGGCTGCATGCAAAACAAGGCTGAACCTATGTACCAGTTCTCCTTCATATGGTGTATTATTTACTCTAAAAGTAGCCACAAAGTGGTTCTCTTAAGTAAGTAGTTTTAGGTGTATTTTTGTACACATTTTTACTTATGTATAGCAAAAAAATCAATGACCTTCTTATACACTAATAATGATAGAGAAGAAATGGACATTAAAAAACAATCCCATTCACATTAGTGTCACACAAACTCAAACAACTTGGAATCAATTTAACTAAAGACATGAAGGTTTTATACAAAGAAAATTATAAAACTCTGCTTCAAGGAAAAAAGAGGACACAAGAAAATGGAGACAAATCTCCTGCTCATGGATTGGGAAGATTAACATCACTAAAATGTCAATACTCCCCAAAGAATTATACAGATAATGCAGTCTCTCTAAGGATAGCCATGACATTCTTCAAAGAAGTGCATCAGACACTCCTGAAATTCATTTGAAATAATAAACACCTGTGAATAGCTAAAGCAACCCATGGTAAACGGAATGTGGGAGGCATCACTTTCCCCAACTTTACATTGTATTACAAAGCTATCGTCCTTAAAACAATATGGTATTGGAATTAAGATAGACCCTCAGATCAGTGGAATAGACTTGAGTATTCAAAAAATGTTCCCGAGATATACAATCAATTTATCTTTGATAAAGCGCAAAGAAATGAAAAAATGTAGCAAGGAAAGCCTCTTCAACAAGTCATGTTGGCACAATTAATGAGCCACTTGCAAAAAAAATGAACTAAGATCTCCATCTAACACCATGCACAAAGGTCAAATCCAAATGAATTAAAGACTTTAACATCAGACTAAAAACCGTAAGTATATAGAACACACATAGGTAAAACACTCCATGGCATTGAGAATAGAGGCATCTTTAAGGAGGAAACAGCACTCTCCAAACAAGTGGAAGCAGAGATAAACAGATGAACTATATTAAGCTAAGAAGCTTCTGTACATCAAAGAAAATAGTGCCTAGGATACAAAAGCCACTCACAGAATGGGAGAAACTATTCACCCAATACCCATCAGACAATGGGTTAATAATCAAAATTAACAAGGTACTGACAGAACTTAACAAGAAAAAAAAGTCTAACTCTATCAAAAAATGAGGAAAAGAAGTGAACAGTTTGTCAAAGAAGAAATACAAATGGCCAAAAGGCACATGAATAAATGCTCCACATCAATATTCATCAGAGAGATGCAAATCAAAACAACTGTGAGGTACCATCTCATGCCACAGAGAATGGCACACATCACAAAGAACAAGAACAATCAGTGCTGGTGTGAATGTGAGAAAGGAACTCTCATTCATTGCTGGTGGGATTGCCATCTAGACCAGTCATTATGAAAAAGAATAGGGAGATTCCTCAAAAAACTAGACATTAAGCTCCCATATGATCCAGCTATACCTCTCCTGGGATATATCCTAGGAACTCAAAAATGCAATACAAAAATTTCTTCCTCACACCTATATTCATTTGCTGCACAATTTACAATAGTCAAACTTTGAAAACAACCAAGATACCTTTCAACAGATGAATGGCTAAAGAAATTGTGGTACATATAAACAATGGAATATTATGCAGCCATCAGTAATGATGTAATATTATATATACATGTATGTACATGGAAACTGTTGTGATAAGTGAAATAATCCAGAGGGAAAGAGAGAGACATAGAATAATCTCACTGATTTATGGGTTTTAAGAAAAATTAAAGACATTATTGTTATAATCCTCAAGATGAGGGCCAGAAGGACTGCCTCATGATATGAAGCTTACCACAAAGAGTGGTGAGTGCAGTTAGAAAAATAACTACACTAACAACTACCATGACAATGTTAATGAGTAGGATAAGTATAATGCCTGTCTCAAATACAGGCAGGGGGTGGAGGATGAGGGAGATAGAGGACATTGGTGGTGGGAATGTTGCATGGTGAAGGGGGTTGTTATTTGTATGACTGAAACTAAACTACAACCATATTTGTAATCACAGTATTTAAAAAAAGAAATAATAAAATAAAAATTAAAATGATACATACTTCTATGAATTTTAAAAATATATATGCAGTTCTTTAGTCAACATCATAAGCATTGATTCTCTTCATCAGCTGGTATATGTCCTAATGCTTTTTTTAATAGATAATCTTATAAGTAATTAAATAAACCTATTAGTTTTTATTGCTTTTTAGTTTTCCAAGTTATCAGATAAGTTGAGTCATATATTATACTACTAGCATTTTGAGTCTGGGTACTTTCACTTAAATATTTAAAAGCAGGGTTATGAAAATGATTCAGACTACTTGCCTTTTAGATGGCCTACCTGAAAAAGGTTAATTCTCCCTTCCCTTTCTTGTATCCCAAAAAGTCCTTGGATCACTCCCAGAAATAATTCCTGAGTACAGAATAAGGACTGAACCCTGTTGGGTGTGGCCCCTAAAACAAATGGTCAAATTGAATAATCATTAGGGTGATGCAAATAAGTGGAACATAAAAGAGAATGGTTAATAAAAAGAATTACAAAAAATTCTGAGTTTGGAAATATAAATTAACTAGGACTCTAGTAAGCTCTTGGAAGGAGCAAAAACTAAAATTTGGGGAAATTTATTCTCTAGTGTAACCTAGAGTTACAAGATTGTGTTCAATCTAGACTGACAGTTTTATTATTAATTATATGCTAATAGAGGCTATATGGCTGTTTGAGCAAAAATCTACACCAAGCTTCCATAACACTAATGAGATCAGAAAAATAAGAAGCTATGAAAAATGTTAATCACTAAAGAATTGATAAAATAGTTATATTTCATAAAAATGTCACAAACAAAACTGAATAAAAGAAGATAGGTACAAACAATATGAAGCTCCAGTTTCTCTTTAAAATAGTGGCTGGCAAAACTTAACCTCCATAAAGATTTTTAAAATTCTTAAAGAATTCTTTTGATAATTTTACATAAGAATTAGTATTTCAGGGATGTAAAGCATAGAGGTTGGGTATTCTGCTCAATATTTTGAAATATATAAATCACTACTTCCTAAAGAGAACTCTTTAACCCAATAGGTAATTTTATTGCTATTGGAAACTCTGCCATAAAAAGTAAATGGCGAGCGTGTTGTATCTTTTTTTTTTACAAGACAACCATCTAGTATGAAATATAAGATGATAGAATGCCTCTACACCTTAAAACAAGGTATTATTTTTTTTTTGGCTACTATTTCTGTAGATACTGTCACCAAAATAAATAACAAGTGTTAAAAACCACAAGTAAACATGAGGGTAAGTAACCCAAACTATGTTGATTTCCATGATATTGAGACTAAAGGCATCTATCTCTAAGGAGGAAACACCACTGTCCAAACAAGTGGAAGCAGAGATTAAACAGATGGGAATACATAAATCTGAAACACTTCCACACTTCAAAGGGAACATGATGAGGGTGCAGTGGTCACTCACAGAATGGGAGAAACTATTCACACTAAACCCATCATATAAGTGGTTAATATTTAAGATATATGAGGTACTGAAAAAAATTTAACAAAAAATATCATATAAACCCATTAGAAATTGGGAGAAAAAAATGGACAGACATTTCCTCAAGAAGAAATACAAATGTCCAAAAGGCACAAGAAAAAAATGCTCCACATCACTAGAAATCAGAAACATGCAAATTGAAATAATACTGACTCAAATATCATCTCATTTCACAGAGATAGTTACACATAACAAAGAACAAGAACAACCACTGCTAGAGTGGCTGTGGGCAGAGAGGAACTCTCATTCACTGCTTGTAGGAATGCCATCTAGTCCAGCCTTTCTAAAAAATAATATGGAAATTTCTTAAAAAACTGGACATCGAAATTCCTTAAAAAACATCTGTTCACCAATACCATTATTAGAGTCATAACCTAGGACCACAAAAACACAATAAAATAATTTCCCCTGCACCCCTATGTTCATAGCAATGCTGTTAATAATAACTAGAATCTGGAAACAGTCCAGATGCCCAATAACACATGAGTGACCAAAGAAACTGGTACATAAATACAATGCAGCTGTTAGAAAAATGATGTCACAATATTTGATTATACATAGATGAATATTGAGACTACTATGTTCAGTGAAATAAATCAAAAGAAGAGAGATAAACACAGAATAGTTTCACTTATATGTGGGATTTAAGAAAATAAAAAGTGGTATAATAATAATAATAATACCCAGAAACAATAGTGATGAGGGCTGGAAGGACCAGCCAATGATAAGAAGCTTATCACAAAGAGTAGCAAGTGCAGTTAGAAAATAACTAATTAACAACTACCATGACAATAATAGAGAGAGATATATAATGTCTGTCTCAAATTCTGGCAGGATGAGGAAGGAGGGAAATGGGGACATTGGTTGCTGGAAAGTTGCACTGGTGAAGGATGGTGTGAATTTTATGGCTGAAATCCAATTATAAACTTGTTTATAACCATGGTACTTAAATAAAGAATTTATATTTTAAAAAATTAACAGATCATATTCATTAAAATAAAGTATTTTTTTGTAAAAACTATAGGTGATTTACTTTATGTTTTTTTCTTTCCTTCAAACAGAACCACATAAATTGAACCATCTTGTTCTGCCTCACAAATTGAGGGAGAAATAATGGAGGGTATCAAGATCAAACAGTCTTATGAACATTAAGTATAAATAAAAAAAAAGTGATCAGACTTAAACACCAAATCCAAAGCCAAGGACAACAGAATCAATATCCAATCTATAACATGCTAGACACAGAGGGGAACACTTACACTAGCAGCTCGGCAAGGGGGGGTGTACATGAAGGGAATATGGGGTACATGCTGGGAACAGGGGTGGAGGGAGGACAACATTGGTGGTGGGAATGCTCCTGATTCAATGTCACTATGTACCAAAAATTTTACTATGAAAGATTTGTAATCCACTTCGGTCAAAATAAAAATAAAAAAAAAAGTGTAAAAGCAATTTTAAAGAGTAAAACAATAAAAATTAATATATCAACAATTAATTACTTGAAATAGCATAAATCATTTGCCATAATTTTGGAAGATAGAATCTGAAATTAGTTTCAATGAACCAAAATCAAGATTCTGACATGGCAGCATTCTCTCTGAAAGCAGTAAGGAATTAGAACCTATGGAATTAGAATCTAGTATTCCTTTATAGGTAACTACATCTCCTGTTCCTTATCTTCAAGGCAACAATGTCTTTTCTTTCATCTGTTGTGAGACTTCCTTTGTCATTCTCCTATGTTAATATAAAAATACAGAAAAATATATTTAGTATCCACTTAGAATATTGAAAACATATTCACATTTTAAGATCTTTAGTTTTTTTATCATGGATTTTTTTTTATTTACTGAGGATCAAGATAGGGCTACCATCAAAATTTAGAAATTGTGGGAACACTAGGAACTGAAGAACTTAGCAATAATTCTTTAGACATTTTCCAAATAGGTACAATCTAATACTCTAGAGAAAGACAATCGGAGAGTGCAGATCATAGGAATGCCACTTTGTGCACAGCAAGAGGAGCTGGAGGCTTGCAGAGAAAACTCAAGTACCAATTACCTTTCCCAGACATTCCTTTGAAACAGAAGTTTTAATCCATGGGTTTATTTACTCTCTGAGATAAAAAAAAAAACAATAAACCTTTGGGCATAGGTGATCATTACTTACAGCTAAGAAACAAAACAAAAACAAAAATAAAAACCCAACTCTGTAGCAGGCACTTGTTTTTATAATGTGTCTATATACATAATATTGTAAATTTGGGGGTCATGGAAAATTTCTCAATAAAACCACTATAGATAATCAGAGCCTGGAGGCAGAATATCAATTTCAACCTGCAGTTAAACTAGAACAATCAACAATACTCATGATTTAGCAGCAAGCAATAGTTAATTGAGAACTAGGAAGAAATAAAAATGAAAATGCAAAAAAAAATGAAATGCTCTCTAAGAGACTATATATAAAGTTCTTTAGAATAGATAAAATGGCATATAATTGAATTTAAGAAGAGTAGAGGACAAAACAGAACAGAACGAAACAGAAAAGAATATAGTACAGAGAAAAATCATATGACAGAGTACTCATCACACTTAACATAGGATTACTTTTGCAGAATGTGCTTGGACATTTTGAGGTAAATTGGTGAGGGAATTGAATCAAATACATCCTTTTATCAGGGATTACTCTTAGTTCTGCCCTCAGGGACCAAGGCTAGTGATGCTTGGGGTATGACTTGTGGTGTGAGGTTCAAACAGAATTGGCTGACTGAAAGAGAGGTCCATTTATTCTACTTTTTTTTCATAATAAACATAAGAGTGACCATAGCAACAAGTCATTCTGATTACAATGATTCAGACTCCAGTATAAAAACGTATAGAAAGGTAGATAAATTTATACTTTAATTAATAAATATTACAGAATTATTTTGTTTTGCAATATGCTAGTGATTAGATTCTGATTTAAAAATAATTTTAAAATATAATATAACCAGTTAATTAATTAATCCATAAAACATATTATTATAAATTGAATTACACTATATTTGGTGTAGGCAATGTGTAACTTATTTCACAATACCAAAAGATATATTTTTGTAGAAAGGTTGAATTTCACTCTCACATTAGAAAAGATCAGTTAATGTGTTTGTGAATGTGATAAAAGCTTATAGAAATAAATGTGTTATTAACAAACCTTTAAAATTTGTATTAAAGTAAATTAGAGATTAACTGTAAGAAACCTCTAATTAATATCAAAAAGATTAGTGCAAAATTAAATGAGCAGTGTGGCTGTCACTCAGAAGTGGAATATACATTTTATGACAAAGTTTCTAAGCAATTTGAGAAAATTTTCATAAGAATACAACTTTTGCAAAGATTTAGGCTACCCCACATTAAAAACAAATATTTAATATTGAATTAATATCAAAATTACTAAATTAAACATTGATTTGAAATAATATAGTACCAGAGAATGGCTAAGATGCTCGCCTTGTACTTAATAACCAGAACTACATATGAGCTCCAAGCACTGCCAGGAGTGATGGCGAAGCCCAGAGCCAGGAGTAATCCAAGAGTATAGCAAGATGGGACCCAAAGAAAAAAAAAAGGGAGAAAAAAATAAGTAGGGTTTATACTTAATATCTCAGTTGATTCTTACATTAACTATTATCTTAGCTAATCTGATGAGGCATTTTCAAGACTGGGATGAAAACTACATAAATATGTAACAATCAATTCTTGCAGCATTTATTTTTTATTTGGAAAATTGATTTTAATCTATAAAAGATAACCTTAACTTCTAAAATATTTACTGGAAACAAAAAATTATGTATATAACTATTTACAGTGTTTTAGAAATGAAAAATAATTGTTTTTTAATATACTGAACTCTTTCTTGCAATTTGAATTTTTAACAAGTTACAACTAGGTCAAATTAAAATAAAATATTTGTTCTGCATAATAAAGCTTGCAAAAGCTAGAAATTATAAAAAGACTTTTATGATATTTTATTCTTTTCTCAACTTATATTTTCAAATAACTAAAATTTGATTATTATCAGCATTTTATAAAACATTGATTTGAGATAGAATTCTCATATCATTTCTAAAAAATAGTATTAAATGCTGTAGAAAGTAATTAACACCTTGAATTTCAACAATGGATATCCATTAAAGATAGTTCCTATGATGTTTAATAAGAAAGCATGAGATCATAAATAAGAATTTCAACAATGGATATCCATTAAAGATAGTTCCTATGATGTTTAATAAGAAAGCATGAGATCATAAATAAGAAGACTACAACAAGAAGTGATAGAACTAGCATTTAGTAGATGATATTTAAAAAAAACTCAAAAAACTAAACCTTCTGCTATTGTATTAATGACTTTATTGGTGATACAATAACTTTCACAATATATATCTCCTTTCTTTTTTATTTTCTATTTTCTTTATATTTTAATAACTTTGCCTTCTGTCATCCTGAAAAAAAATTATATGATAAGCTATGTCAACTATGTGATACATTTCCTTTAAATAAACAAATTTAAAAAACTCAGTAAACAACCTTAAAAGCATTGTAATAAGAGTTGCTGATAAAATCAGTGAATCTCAAGGTAGGATACTGAAAACCTCCAAAAATACACCAGACACTTCCAAAAAATATCTCGAAATAAATAAACAGCAAACAAAAAATGGAATGAATTTGTTAAGAACAAAATAAAAGTCACTGGAGTACCCGAGGGAGAGACAATTTCAATAAATAATCATTAGTCAATGAAATCTTTACACCAAGAAAGTGAAGAACATAAAAAAATAGATGCATTTTTATATTGCTAGAGTTATCCAAGATTAAATCAAGAGAAAAGAGAGCATCCAAGTAAGCCACTGACTATTAAAGACCTAGAAGTCTCTGCAATACAAAAACAATAAATTTATATCCACAGACCGGAATAAAATATTTGCCAAGCACACAACTGATAAAACTTATATACTTATAATATATAAATAATTGGTGTACCTTTATATGAAAAAAATCTTATAAAAATGTGGGGTGAAGAGATAAACAGAAATTTCCTCGAAGAATTCATAGAGATGACCAAAAGTCATATAAAATAATGTTCTGCATCATCAAGGAAATGCTGCAAACCAAAACAACAAGGAGGTAACATCTTACACTAGTGAGACTGGAACACATCATCACAAAAACAATCGATGTTGGTGTGGATGTAGAGGAAAAAGGAACCTCATTGTTTTCTGGATGAAATGTTAATTGGGTCCATCCCTTTTTTTGAAAATGTGAAAAAAAATAAAACCTAGAAAGTGAAGTTCCATAAGACTCAGCAATTCCACGTTTGGGCATCTTCCTCAAGGGTTCAAATATTATTCAGAAGACAGTTAAAACCTGATATTCATGCAGGACTATTCATAGCAGCCAAAACCTAGAAATGATTCAAGTATCTAAGAATAGATGACTGGATAAGGAAACATGATATGTGTTACTCCACCCTGGATTTAGGTGTTCGTATCTGAAACTTACCCATTTCTGGGAGGGGTCTTGGGAACCGGATATTAGGTGTGACCTTACCTGCAAGACCAGGCCCATTCCTGGGAGGGGTCTTGGAAAAGTTAGATAAGCCTGGGACGAAGGGGATTCGGGAGCTTTTTGGCTCTTTGCCCTTTCAGCCCTGCTGAGCTCGCTGGCTTTGGGTTTCTGTGTTCCGGTCTTGGACCAGCATGGAGCCCAAAGGGAAGATGGCTGAAAGGAGTTTAAGATGCAGGGCCAAGAATAACTAGTGCTTGAAAGGTTATGAGTAGGCCACACACACGTGGTGGCTAGGGCCTGAATAAAGCTGATGGTTCCTGAGGCCTGCCTGTGAGTGAGTCTTCATTACGCCGTTCACCTGGGCCTGGAACCTGCCGGTTCATGGGGGTTGCTGAGCCACGTGGCCTGGGATGGCAGAAAGAAATCCATCGCCATCCATTGCCATCCAGCTCCATCGTTAATTATTTCATGCTACAGATTTGGACAATTAATAGTATAAAATCTCAGCCAATAAAAGATAAAATCATGAGATTTGCTGCTAAATGGATTAATCTGAAGAGTATCATACTGAGCTAAGTAGTTAAAAGGACAGGGACTGACACAGAATTATGTCTCCCATGTTGGAATAAAAGAAAACAGTAGAGAAAAATAGCAGCTAAGAACTGGTCTTCAATAGAAATTTCTACTACAGGGAAGGGCTGATTGAGGGCATTCGGATGGAGAGGAGAAAAGTACATAAACTTTGGAGAGAAGAGAACACTCTGGTATAGGATGTAGTATTGCAATATTTTATACATGAAACATTATCATTACACATGGTACCTAAAATTAAAAATAATAATTTTGTTTAGGGTGATAGGAAAATTCTTAACATTTCTGCTACCATCTCTATAGTTATGAATACATAACACTGGAAGTGTCTGAACTGACCTTCAGATAAACTTATTAAAGTGGGGAAAGACCCAATATTTCATTGTATAATTTTTTCTCTTTACATTTTCCTATTCTAGGAGGACCAAATATAATGAAACTTTAAGGCAATAAATATAAATACAGTAGTCCCACACTAACAAGATGTGAATTGTATAAAAAACACATCCTACTTCCTGCTGCCAAGAAAAATGGGTGTCTTTTTTTCCAGGGTAACTGAATGTAACCACTATTCCAAGGGAGGAAAATATGATAACCAAAAATGTAAAATTGAAAAATATGCAAGAGTATTCTATGGCTCCATAGAAATAGAAAAAAAAATAAAATAAAATGATCAAAAAAATTAAAATGTGGGGAAAATAGAATGCAATTCCAAGAATTTATTTCCAGAATTAAATGCTTATACAGGAGAATAACAAGAGGAAAATAAAGCTCTTAAACATTTGGGGATTATTATCTAAAAAAAAATCATTGAAACATACACTTTAAAATTCAGACTATTAAGCTGATATCACTATGAATTTTAACATGTGAATTTAAGGTCAACCTCATTCATTTACATATATAATCCAGCAACTTGTCTTTTTATTTGATTGAATTTGAGTCTAACAAAAATAATAAAAAGCAAACTTTATTTTATATATACATATATATACATACACATATATAAGTATATATTAACTATGACAACTCAAGGTTTACATTGTATATTATGTCTATTTTTCAACTTTTCTCACCCAAATATTTTAAAAGGTCAAAATAAACATTATTTTTATATATTTGGATATAGAAATATAATTTTAGCATCATACACATAAGAACTTTTTTTTTTTAATTTTAATTATTTGACTGGGGTGCTGAGAGCACAACAGGTTGTATTCAGAGCCGGCTCCAGGCATGTGTTCAAAATCACTTCTGATGAAGCTCAGGGGACCATGAAGGGCACTGAATAGAGTATTTAAATTGGGGACATGCAATGCAGAAACCCTACAGCTATCCTATTTCTCCAACCTTAAAGGCCATATTCTTTTTGTTTGTTTTGGGGCCACATCCATCAGCAGTGCTCAGGGTTTTATCCTCTTCTGTGAAAGATAAGAATTTGACCCACTGTCCTATATCTCTGGCATATCTTCCTCCAAAAAATTTTAATCCTAAAAGAAATATAAAAGAATTTTTTTCAGAAAAACTTGAGGAAACAGTACCTTGAAGAAAATTCCCTTCAAGTGCAAATTTTAAGATACGTACTTGCCAGAAAGTTAACTTTTGAGTTTTTAATAATTAATGTTTTCCTTGGCCTAGTATTGCAATTTATAATTTTGGAACTTAAATGCTATCAACTGGGAGCTCTGAAAAGTTTTGTTCCCTGACCAACTTATATTTCAATTAAATATGAATCTCTGGGAGTAACATCCATGCATCAATATTTGTTAGAGTTGATCTAGTGATGCCAATGGAGCACCAATATTGAAAACAATAATTTCAGGGAAAAGGGTAACAGTGCAGTACAGATCTGTGTCTAATTCTGGCCAAAATTCTTATTTGATAATTTAGAATAATCCCATCTATCAATTAATTATACAATCACATATTTTCCCTTTTATTTAAACACTGTGGTTACAAAGTTGGTCATGATTAGATTTCAGTCTTACAATGTACACAATCCTTCACCTGTGCATATTCCCACCACTAATGTCCTCAGTTCCCTATTCCTACCTGCTTTCTTCTTCTGGTGTAGGCATTCTCTCTCTCTCTCTCTCTCTCTCTCTCTCTCTCTCTCTCTCTCTCTCTCTCTCTCTCTCTCTCTCTCTCACACTCACTCTCTCGATCTTTCTCTCTCACTCTCCCCTTATTTTTCCTTTTAAACACAGTGGTTTGTATTATTGTTAATGAAGGGTACTGGACAAATTGCTTAATCTTTACTCCGTACTCAGTGTACAGTTCTTCTACAGTGTGATCATTTCTAACTATTATTGTCTTAGTGGTCCCTTCTCTACACTAACTGTACAGTCCCACTAATTGTGGCAAGCTTCCTATTACAAACGGGTCCTCCTACCTTTCATCTCTATTGTCTGTGGATATTATTCATGCTATGTATTTTTTCTTATATCCTACAAATGAGTGAGATTATTCTATGTCTATTCCTTACCCTCTGGCTCATTTCACTCAGCATAATAATCTCCATAACTATGCATGTATAAGCAAATTTCATGACTCCATTTTCCCTAACAGTATAGTATCCATTGTGTAGAGGTACCCACAGTTTCTTTACCCACTCATGAATGAATGAAATTATGTATTTACATGAAACACTGAAATAGAAAAGATTATCTTAAAACATATTTATATATTAATATTTATTTTAAATAATAATTTCTAAGAAAACATTTGTGTGTATTCTGCAAACAAATTTACATAATTTTGAATGTTTTTATTAATAAGTTATATTTTAATACATATTATTTTCCAATAGAAATTGTTGTATTTAAGAAAATATTTATAATTTTTCAAGACAGAATTTATTTTTTAGATCAGGTTTAAAGGTTCTGTATCATCCACATATTAACAAAGAGAAACAAAAGATTGTAGAGATTAGATAAGCAAAAATTTCTTAAGATACAAGTATTTTGGGCCCAGAGAGATAGCACAACGGTGTTTGCCTTGCAAGCAGCCAATCCAGGACCTAAGGTGCATGGTTCGAATCCCGGTGTCCCATATGGTCCCCCGTGCCTGCCAGGAGCTATTTCTGAGCAGACAGCCAGGAGTAACCCCTGAGCACCGCTGGGTGTGGCCCAAAAACCAAAAAAAACAAAACAAAACAAAACAAAAAAAAGATACAAGTATTTTTTAGCATGTAGTGTTGCCAAGTAAGTCTAGATACATTATGCGTGAAAAGTGTAGCATTCCACTAGGAGACACACTTACAAATATAACTCTAAAATGCTTCTGACCTGCAGCATCCTGATAGTACCAAGTTCCTTTAAAATAGTGAGTTTAAATAAACTTCTTGTCTAAGTCATAAATCTGAAATAAACAACCCGATCTGGATTCTTGCTGAACCATAAAACAAGGGGCACAAGGGCAGGTTGCCCTTATTCCTGTGATCTTGGTATTGCAATATGCTTTTTATACTTCAGGTTTTTTATTAAATGCTACATTGAATTGATAAGAAATATTTTGCTTCCTAAAACCATTTAAAAATAATTGTCAGTACATTAAAATTAAAATAAAATAAAATTTAAAATATGTCAGTATATTAAAATTATATGTTTAAATGTATTTTATATTAAAATTAAATTTCAATTCAAGTTAAAATTGGGCCAATTAATTTATGAGAAATATTTATCATATAATATGTTAAATATTAAATGAAAAAGAACAATTTCATTAATTGGTCTATGTCTAGAAAATTTATTATTTTGATGAATGCCAGTAATCCTAATGTATACTTATTAAAATATCCATTTTATAGATAAAATTATAGGATACTAATAGATTATATAAATTACCTCATTTTATAGAAAAATAAAGTTTCTATATTCTGTCTCTAACTCAATTTATGATACCATGTGCTTTGATTATTTTATTAATATAGCAAAACTGGTAGTTGCTAAATATATGTGTCTCAGTTTTCTTTTTCTTTTTAATATTTTTTTAAACATCTTGGTTACAAACATGATTGTGGTGGGATTTCAGTCATATAAAATGACACCCCCCATCACCAGTGCAACATTCCCACTACCAATGTCCCAAATATCACTCCTCCCCTCCCCGCCCGCACCTGTACTCTAGACAGGCTTTCTATTTCCCTCATACATTCTCTTTGTTAAGATAGTTCTCAATGTAGTTATTTCTCTAACTAAACTCTTTGTGGTGAGGTTCATGAGGTGGGCTATAATGTCCAGCCCTCCTCTCTTTTGTCTCTGAAAATTGTTGAGAAATGTCTTTCATTTTTTCGTAAAACCCATAGATGTGTAAGACCATTCTGCATCTTTCTCTCTCTCTCTGATTTATTTCACTCACATAATAGATTACATATACATTCATGTATAGGAAAATTTCATGACTTTATCTCTCCCGATGGCTGCATAATATTCCATTGTGTATACTGTATCTTCTGGCGTATAAGACAACTTTTAAAACAAACAAAAAAAAATCAACTGAAAATCAGGGTCGTCTTGTATGCTGAGTATATACCGAAAAATGTTTCAACATGCCACTAAACAAAAATTGTCTGATATTGTCACAAAACTAATTGTCCAACTCGATCCTGCACTAATCACTGCAAGGCTTTTCAGACTGCCTCTCTAACTCAGCCAATCCAAGTAGGCTTTTTATGCATGCAAATTAGACAATGTTCTGGAACCAAATCTACACTGTAAAGAGGCTGCTCAGATTGGCCAGAGTCAAAGAGGAAGTCTATTACAGTATAACCTTTGAACCTTTGCTTGTTGTGATTAGCTCGCTGTGGTAGATACAGTTGCAGCACAGGAACGTTCTGTATGATACAGCAAATATAGGTCTAAACCTATGTTTTAAATACAAATTTAGGGGGTCATCTTATATGCCAGAAAATACAGTATGTACCACAGATTCATTAGCCATTCATCTATTGAAGGGCATCTTAGTTGTTTCCAGAGTCTTGCTATGGTAAATAGTGCTGCAATGAATATAGGTGTAAGGAAGGGGTTATTCTATTGTATTTTTGTGTTCCTAGGGTCTATTCCTAGGAGTGGTATAGCTGGATCGTATGGGAGCTCGATTTCCAGGTTTTGGAAGAATCTCCATATCGCTTTCCATAAAGGTTGAACTAGACGGCATTCCCACCAGCAGTGGATAAGAGTTCTTTTCTCTCCACATCCCCGCCAACACTGTTTATTCTCATTCTTTGCAATGTGTGCCATTCTCTGTGGTGTGAGGTGGTATCTCATCATTGTTTTGATTTGCATCTCCCTGATGATTAGTGATGTGGAGCATTTTTTTCATATGTCTTTTGGCCATTTGTATTTATTCTTTGTCAAAATGTCTGTCCATTTCTTTTGCTCATTTTTTGATGGGATTAGATGTTTTTTTCTTGTAGAGTTCTGTCAGTGCCTTATATATTTTGCATATTAGCCCCTTATCTGATGGGTATTGGGTGAATAGTATCTCCCAATCAGTGGATGGCTCTTGTATCCTGGGCACTATTTCCTTTGAGATGCAGAAGCTTCTCAGCTTAATATATTCCCATCTGTTAATCTGCTTTCATTTATTTGGAGAGTGCAGTTTTCTCCTTGAAGATGACTTTAGTCTCAATATCATGGAGTGTTTTACCTACGTGTTGTTCTATACACCTTATGGTATCAGGTATGATATTGAGGTTTTTAATCCATTTGGATTTTACCTTTGTACATGATGTTATCTGGAGATCTAAGTTCGCTTTTTGCAAGTGGTTAGCCAGTTGGCCAACACCACTTGTTGAAAAGGCTTTCTTTGCTCCATTTAGGATTTCTTGCTCCTTTATTAAAGATCATGTGATTGTATGTCTGGGGAACATTCTCTGAGTGCACAAGTCTATTCCAAAGATCTGAGGTTCTGGCTTTATTCTAATACCATGCTGTTTTGATAACTATTGCTTTGTAATACACTTTAAATTTGGAAAAAGTAATGCATCCCATATTCTTTTTCTCAATAATTGCTTTAGCTATTTGAGGGTGTTTATTGTTCCTAATGAATTTCAAAAGTGCCTGATCCACTTCTTTGAAGAATTTCATGGGTATCTTTAGAGAGATCGCATTAAATCTGTATAATGCTTTGGGGAGTATTGCCATTTTAATTATGTTAATCCTGACAATTCATGAGCAGGGTATGTGTTTCCATTTCCGTGTGTCCTCTTATTTCTTGGAGCAGAGTTTTCTTCTCTCTTAATTTTGGCACAAGGCAAGGCTGTCCTCTCTCACCACTCCTATTCAACATAGTACTGTAAATCCTTGCTATAGAGATCAGGGAAGAAAAATATATCAAGGGAATCCAGGTAGGAAAAGAAGTCAAGTTCTCACTGTTTGCAGGTGACATGATACTCTACTTAGAAAACCCTAAAGACTCTACAAAGGCTTCTAGGAACAATAGACTCATATAGCAAGGTGGCAGGCTACAAAATTAACACACAAAAATCAATGGCCTTTCTATACATCAATAACAATACAGAAGAAATGGACATTAAGAAAACAACCCCATTCACATTAGTGCCACACAAACTCAAATATCTTGGAGTCAACTTGACTAAAGATGTGAAGGACCTATACAAAGAAAACTATAAAACTCTTCTCCAAGAAATAAGAGTGTCTCAGTTTTCAAGCAGCATATCTATTGAGTACAGATACTCCTCGCTTAATGACCTACCTGTTTACTGACCGCTGCACTTAAGACCATCTCTTCACCATTATCACTGCTCACACTTAAGAGCATCTCATGAAGGTACATGCTAGAACATGGTAGTGGCCCTGCCTCTTAATGTCATTCATGGCTGATGTACATTATTCTGAGGTCTGGTACTGCTGTTTTCCTGGTCACTATTCACATTTCAGCAGTGTAGTGTACCTGAGACCCTGGATCTGGGTGTAGTTACCTGAAACCCACCCATTTCTGGGAGGGGTCTTGGGAACTGAATATTAGGTGTTACCTTACCTGCAAGACCCCGCCCATTCCTGGGAGGGGTCTTGGAAAAGTTAGATAAGCCTTGGACCAAGGGGATTCGGCCCTTTCTGCGCTGCTGGGCACTCTGGCTTTTGGGCCTCTGTGTTCTGGTCTTTGACCAGCATGGAGCCCAAAGGGAAGATGGCTAACAGGAGATAAGATGCAGGGCTAGCAAAGTATTGCTGTGCTTGAAAGGTTATGAGTAGGCCATATACCTGTGGTGGATAGGGCATAAATAAAGTTGTTGCTTCCTGATGCCTGCCTGTGAGTGAGTCTGTTTTCGCCTTTCACCTGGGCCTGGAACCCGCCGGCTGAATGGGGGATTGCGGAACCACGTGGCCTGGGATGGCAAAGAGAAATCCACCTCCATCCATCTCCATCCAACCCCATCGTTAATTATTTGATTCTACAACTGGCGCCCGAACAGGGACCTGAACCCTGGACCCTCAGATGAGAAGAATATCTCCATCCATCTCCATCCACCACCATCCAGCCCTATCATTAATTATTTGATTCTACAACTGGCGCTCCGAACTCTGACCTGAATCCTGGACCCAAGAAAACAGCAATGATGGTGAGATTTCTGCTTTTCAGTTTCATTTGGGCTTTTTTCAGTTGCGGTGAGCCCAAAACCTTGGGCTACCACATGAAGCCATTTTCAAAGATGGCCAAAAACTTTATAAACAGCTATACTGTATTGTATATCTACCTGAAAACACAACTTCAATCCTTCAGCCAATGGACTAGGGAGCTATAGCCATATTTAAAGCATACTATTTATGCACAACTTTTTTCAAAGCTGTAGCAGCAACAGAAAATGATGAAGTAACTCTCTGATTTCTGGAGATCTTACAACATTTTAGACTGCATAGATCACATTAAATACTCTTGGAAGGGAGTGACAGAAAAGTGTATGCAAGGCATATGGAAAAATGCCTAAAACGTTTTGTGAACAATGTTGCAGTTTTTGAGAAAGATGAACATGTTGATGCCATACATCAAACAACTATGGAACTTGCTAAAGTGCTTAATTTGGAAATTGAGGTGGAAGATATTGAGGAATTAGTGAAATACAGGGAGGAAGAGCTAACTACCGAAGATTTAACAGAGTTGGAAGCACAACAGAACCAGGTGGAGAAAGATAAATATCCTATTTTATCTTATACACTCTACAGTACAGTACTGTGGTTTTTGGTGCTTTAATGTACCTACTTTGCTAACTTATGTTTTGTAATATATTGCAGTACTGTGTGTAAATTCCACAAGCTATGCAAATTAAAACAAGTGGAAGTTTTCAGTTTGATCTTTCTCATTATTTTACTTATTCAGAATACTGTATTGTCAAGTACTATGAATATACTGTACTACTGTATACAGTACATGCAGTTCCTCACTTAACGACCAATTTGCTTAATGACCAAGTCGTTGAAAAGGAGCTTGGTCGTTAAGCAAGGAGTAACTGTATTCTGGATCGAAATATTTGACTATTGTTTCTACCTCATTTTGTTTTGTTATACTTCTCGATTAAATCATTGTTAATGTACATCGAATGTAACAGAATGAACACTTAAATTAGCATATGTTGCATGTAAAATAAAACATATGCACCAAATCAAGACTGTTCTAATTATTTCTCTTTTTATTGTTTTTGTTTTTTGTTTTTTGAGCCACAGCCTGTGGCCATCTATTCAGAAATTATTCCTAGCAGAAACGTCCTACCCACTGTGCTATCACTCCAGCCCATTATTTCTCTCTGTAGAAGAATGTCCCATTAAAAAATTAATTCTTTTTATAACTAGTTATATAATATTATGTTCTGAAATGATAGTTATAGAAAAACACAAAGGCAAAAAAAATTATAAAGAATGGTAGCTCAAAATTTACTTCTTTTAAGAATGTCCATTTTATAAAGTTCTTAAATATATGTAGAGTCAGACAAAGGTCATTGTTTGTCACCTGAAAATTAGACAATTTGTTTTATCAGAAAGGTAACTTGTGAACAGTTATAGCTAATTTCATACTACTGTCTATAAAAATATTTGGTTCACTGTTTTTCACATTATTTTGTTATCTAAATTTTTTAATATGAATGTATTGAATAATGTACTGTGATATAAACATAATCATTTAAAGTACTTAAACTTTCATTCAATTTACTAAAAGGTAAAACAATTTTAGTTTTTGCCTATTTAAAAATTTTAATATATGAGAGAAAACAAGATGCATAAAATGTCAAAATACCTTTCTCCCTTGACAACGTGATTGTATCCATCTATTTATTCTGTTAATTAATAAATTATATACATAAAGCAAACTATGACCACTATTTATATATGGCATATTTATATATGCATATGGCATATTCATATATAATTCAATAATTTATGAATATATGATGATTCAAATATGTGGAGATAATTAAACTATAAGAAAAACCAATGTCCCAGTTTTCTTCCTGCCTTTTCCTCTTTCCTCTCTCCTGCCTGCCTCTATTAGCAGGCATTTATCTTCTCTTTATCTCTTTTCTTCCTCTCTCTTCTTTAGACAATGAGAACAATTATTTTATCCCAAACTGACCTTATGCATTCTCATTTTCATAGTCACAGATAACCAACGGATTTAGCTTTATATATGTTAGAATTACAAGGTTTCAATTGCCCCCCCCCCCATCTCTCTCTTTGGTTTTTGTGTTTGGGTCACACCTGGTAGTGCTCAAGGATTACTCCTGGGCTATGCTCAAAAATCACTCCTGGCAGGCTTGAGGGACCATATGGGATGCCAGGATTCGAACCACTGTCCTTTTGCATGCAAGGCATATAACCTACCTCCATGCTATCTCTTGGGCCCCCCTTCCTTCTATTTTTAAAGAATATTAAAAGTGATTTATAGTAAGCTAATGACTTTTCCTCTGCTACTGGGGCAGAATCCTCTAGGTATGTATCCATTACTTCATTATTTTAATTGTTCTTTAATACCCTAAACACAAGCTATACAGTCTTTTTCTCTCTCTAAGTCCTCATTCAGGTTGATAGCCAAAACACACAAACAAACCACATAAGCAAAGATAATGTTATTTTTATTTTCTATTATTTGACACATTTTTCTAGTTATATTGTCTTTTGTAAATTGGAAATCCAAAATAAAAATTTTTAGATAATTTTATGCCCACTTGCTTTTCTAATATTTGCATAGAATATAATTATTACAGTTTTAGAAAATTTTTGTTAGCTTACATTCATATTTATTTTTCTTATTAAAAGATTTTTAACAAGCCCTTCATATCATTTCTCAGGGTATTATGTGGTGCTCGGATCAAACCCTGACCTTAAACATGTAGAGCATGAACTCGAGTTCAATTTGAGCTATCTCTTTAATGACATTTGTATTTTTGATTTCAAAATGTCATCTTGATGAAGTTCTGATAGCAATACTAATTACAATTGACAATTAAGTGTACAAATACCAATTTACAAACTTAGTCAATGTAAAATTCCATCCATGCATTAGGATGGAACTACACTGAAATTTAATTCAGGAAATCCAGGAAGAGCTTTGGGGTAGTTTGTAGATCTCCAACTGCAAAAGCAGGATTCTTTTAGGACACTAGATTCAACTAATCTCAGTACTTTCACAGGAGTCAGACTACTCATGGACTTTTCCAAACTGATTATAGAGCATACCAGATTATTTTCTGCGAGATATGAAACTCTTTTGATTACCAGTTTCACTTGAAAGACCCAGAAGTCCTTGCTGATGTTGTTTTGCTTTGTATTGCAGTGTCTCCTTATTTAATTTTTCCATCCCAATTTAATTTTCTTTTCTTTCTTTTAGCATCAAATTTGCATAGTGGCTGCAGGACTATTTCAGCCTCTCTTCTAATTTTCCCAATTTTTTTACTAGGTGTTTCCAACAATATCTCCACACATTTAAACCTCTTTTGATTTTAACTTCCCTAAAAACTGATTCACACCACACTAAATGGGAATTTGTGTCAAACCAATAAGAAATAACTAATTTTTATATAATGAGAGGAAGCAATTTGAGGAATAAACTTCAGAAGTAAAAAAATTTCAGGATCACATTTCTAAAAATAATATGATAATGTTTTCTAGGATAGCATTATATGCAGACTCAGATTAGTATCGATAGAATCTAGTTATTCTCAGATCATCTTATGAAATTCAGCAAACAATTAAATTGATCAGTTTGTAGGGGAAGCCTGATACCTGGTTTCTGGGTATCCCCATACTTAGATGCTGCGGGTAACTAATTTAAGACTTAACCTTCTTATAATAAGCAAAATCTGTAGTTAGATGCACAGTTAACTATGTAGTAAGAAGGGAAAGAGATAATAATCAGTTTACAGGTAGGAAAAATGTGTAGATATTGGACAAAGCCTATACATTTTAAGTTATAAACCAAATCAATTCTCATAACAATGTGTACAATAGTGACTAAGTAATGCTCTATTGTATACTTGAAATTTGCAGAGAATAGCTTTTAAAAGCTTTTGTCACACTTACACACTAACAAAAATACTATTACTACTATTTTTGCAATATAAGAACATCAAAATATCACTTATATAGATGAAATATATACAATTTTGATTGGCAGTTCTTCAGTCATGCTACTGAAAAGTACTGGTTCTTGATCTGGGCCTCCTCTCTTATAAACAATTGTTAGATGCATAGATAATTTCTGTCCTACACAAAACTCCATGGAACCTGTAAGGACAAATACACTAATCTGGCTTATTGCTTTTGCCATTGGTGGTAACAAAGTCTTTTGTTTTTGCTCCAGGAGTTTCCTATCTGTTCTCACCTTCTACACACTTGTAGCAGGAGATTAAATTGTTATCTTGGCAGTCAGGTAAAATTCATAGCCTTCTCAGTGGGTAACACTAACCATTTAATTCCCAAACCTGCATCTTGGTTTTCTTTTTTCTTCTTTTACCACTTTAAAATGAATGAAAATATTACTCATTTCACTAAGAAGAAAATGTACCAAGTGTAGAAGAATAACATTGAAGTCCAGTGCAGTGTTTTGAGAAAATCAATTATCTTCAACATTTATTTTTCTTCTAGCAACGAACACTTTTAATTAACTTGATGTAACTGAATGCTATCCACTGAGGGCTCATCCTATAGAATTTAATGAGACACTTTTCATGTTCAGGTTATGGTTAAGAAAGTAATAATCATGCATTTTAAAAATTATATTGACTTGAGTATAACATCAGTATAATGAGCTGCCTTTTTCATTCCAATGATTTTACTCCAATCTTGCAATTTACCTTAATTAAGTAGTTAGGACAAATTATAGTTTAAAGGGGCTTGAACAAACCTAATTTAACTGTTCTCTTGAGTGTTTTGCTTGAGCATGGATTCCAGAATATGTGTACATAAATTTTCATTAAATAACTCCACAAAACCTAGTGCATTATCTAATCATATTTTTTTGCAACTGGCTTTTAGCCATCTTGGGTAAGGATCCAAATGTCCAGATGTTTTGAGGAATTCAGACAACAAGAAATTACATATAAAACCTTCTGTGCCAAATAAAAAATTAACATTTCTTCCATTATCTATGGAAAATTAATGATTTTATGATAGAACAAAATGTTAGATTATAAAAGGAAATACTAAGAATGTGTACTTTTATTTCTTTCAAAAATGTCATTACACAAACTTATAAAAATAAAAATTTTACTATCTAAAGCTTCAAAATATTTATTAAATGTTTTGTTAAATTATTCCATTTTCTTTTATATAACTGCAAGCCATAAAATAAAAATTAAATTAATATATATTATATTTGTAATACTCATTTGTTATTATTTATTGTAGTATACAATTATAGCATTTAGTTTTCACACACATATATATAACCTTCAAGTGCTAAAGAAATTATTTAAATATTTTGGATCTCAATAACTAGGGAGGTAAATAAATGGGATTTTATATATCATATTTTATTCATTATCATTTGATAAAATATTTAATACTTTGTTTTTTTCATTATATATAATATTATTTAATTATATACTATAAATAACATAATAATTAATTTCACCATATATACCACTATATAATGGTTTAATTTATATTTGCTGTCTGATTGCTCTGACAAAGACAACTAATACTACATTAGTAGAAGTGATCAGAGTAGACAGGTTTATCTTTCTTTATTTTTTCCTAAATTCAAAGAGAAAGCATTGCTTATCACCACAGAGAATGATAATATCTGTAAGCTTTTGATATGCCTTTTGATGTGTCTTTTCTTATCTGCTTTTTAAATTCGTATAATTTTGGTCTTATAAAATGTATTTGAGAATATTCCTCCCTCGGCAATATTTAATGTCTAGAAAAATTAGTATAAGTTCTTTTTTAATTTGAGTTGTCTTAAATTTCTCTCTTCCTTTCCTTGTGAATTTTTCTAATGGTTTATTAATCTTGATTATTTTTTTTTACAAAGAACCAACTCTTATTTTCATTTATCTTGTGGATTGTTTTTGTGGGTGCCCAGTTCTTTAATTTTTGCCCCAAATTTTATTATTTCCTTCCACCTACTTACTTTCAGCTCATTATTTTGCTCTTTTTTCAATTACTTTTTTTTTTTTTTTTTTTTGGTTTTTGGGCCACACCCGGCGGTGCTCAGGGGTTACTCCTGGCTGTCTGCTCAGAAATAGCTCCTGGCAGGCACGGGGGACCATATGGGACACCGGGATTCGAACCGACCACCTTTGGTCCTGGATCGGCTGCTTGCAAGGCAAATGCCGCTGTGCTATCTCTCCGGGCCCTCTTTTTTCAATTTCTTAAGCTGGGCCATAAAGTTATTTATGCATGTCTTTTCTTCCTTTCTGATAAATGCCAGTAAAACTATAAATTTCCCTCTTAATACTGCTTTTGCTCTGCCCCACAGATTCTGATAATTCATGTCTTCATTCTATTTGTTTCCTGAAATCTTTTGATCTCTTCTTCGATTTCGTCGATGACCCACTGATTATTCAGTAATGAGCTGTTTAATTTCTAGGTTTTAAAGTTATTTCTCCTTGTTTGCTTGTAATTCACCTCTCTTTTCAGTGCATTATGATCTGAAAAGTTAGCAGGAACAATTTCTATCTTCTTGATTATATGAAAATTTGTTTTATGGCCCAGCATGTGGTCTGTCTTGGAAAATGTCCCATGATGCATTGGAGAAGGATGTGCACTCAATTTTCTGGGATGAAGAGCTCTCTCTCTCTCTCTCTCTCTCTCTCTCTCTCTCTCTCTCTATATATATATATATATATATATATATATATATATATATATATATATATATCTACTAAGGCATTCTCTACATTCGAGTCAGAACATCTGTTATGTTTTAGATTGGTTGACCTATCAAGGAGTGAAAAGACAGTGTTGAACTCTCCCACTATTACTGCGTTGCTATTGATATCTTTGTTCAAGTTTTTCAGCGGTTGTTTAAAATATTTTGCCAGCCCATTATTGGGTGCATCTATGTGTAGCAGTATGATTTCATCTTTGATTATACATCCCTTGATTACGAAATATCACCTTTTTCATATATATTGGGCCACAAAAAGTAACTCCTGGGATATTCAGGGTTACTCTTGGCTATGCACTCAGAAATCTCGCTCCTGGCTTGGGGACCATATGGGATGGCAGGGAATAGAAACAAGGTCATCTGTAGATCTGCTGTGTGCAAGGCAAATGCCCTACCACTGTGCTATCACTCTAGCCCCCATTTTATATATTTTTACTTTATTTTTTGTCCCCCAATTTACAATACAGACCAGGCAAAGGGCCTTGGTTGAGGTGTATATGGGGTGCATTTATTGTACCTCCTCTTTCTATACAGTCAGTGTAAAGAACACAGCCTGTGTAAGAATTGGGAGGCTTTATCTTATCTTTACTTTTTTTATTTTTTAATATATATATTAGTACTTAATATATATATTAAATCCTTCACCAGTGCAACATTCCCACGACTAATATCCTAAGTGTCCTTCCTCATATATTTTTAAGCTAAAGTCTGTGTCATGTGATATTAATATGGCCACCCTATCCGTTTTAGGGAGGTTTTTTTGCATGAATGATTGCTCTCCAACTTTTGACTTTGAGTCTATGTTTGCGCTGACTATTCAGATGTGTTTCTTGCAGGCAGAAACATGTTGGATCCAATATTTTGATCCATTTTTTTACTGTGTCTTTTAATTGGTGCATTTAGTCTATTGACATTGAAAAATATAATTCTCATGAGATTAAGTTTCATTTATTTCTTAAAGTTTGATGTGTTTGTTAGGTCTGCCTAGCCTTAAAACAGACCTTTCAGTTCTTATAAGATTGGTTTTTAGTCTGTAAAGTTTGTGAGATGTTGCTTATCCTTAAGTTGTTTATTCTTCCTTTAAAACTGAATCTAAGTCTGGCTGGGTAAAGTACTCTTGGTGAAATACTCATTTTGTTGAGTTTTGTCACTATATCCCACCTCTGTCTTTGGGCCTTGAGGGCTGCTTATGTAAAGCCACTGTAATTCTTAGGGATGTTAATTTCCCATTTTGATTTTGCTGCCTTCATTATTCTATTCCGATCTGTAGTATTTGTTGTTAAGATGCATTGGGATGCTTTTATTTGGGTCTCTTTTAACTTATTTTTATTCAGGCATCCAGGATGTATTTGTGTATACTTTTTTTTAGAGTAATGCTCAGGTCTTACTACTTGTTTTGTGGTCAGGGATCATATGGAGTGTCAGGAACTGAACTCAGGTCTACCTAATGTCTTAACTTCTATACCACCTCTCTGACTCAAAAAATAATATCTTTATTTAAGCACCATAATTACAAACATGTTTGTACTTGTGTTTTAGTAACAAAATAAAAGAACACCCCAGTGCCACCTTCCCACATTTACTCTTTTGCTTTGTTTTTGGGCCACACCCGGTAATGCTCAAGAGTTACTCTTGGCATTCAGAAATCGCTCCTGAATTGGGGAACCATATAGGATGCCAGGGAATCAAACCGTGGTCCATCTGGGTCAGCTGTGTGCAAGGTAAACTCCCTACTGCTGCACCATCACTCCGGCACCTCCCACATATATTCTTAAAAAATGTATTTTTTGAATGATTTTCTATTCATATTATTCTTCCTAAGGATTTTGTTTTCATTGAATTTAAGAGGATTTTTAAAAATAAATTTTGATATTAGTAACTTGTTAAATGAATGATAAATATTTTATTCTATACAGTGAGGGTGTTTTTGTATATTAGGGAGTGTTTCTATCACGTACAGAACTTTTTAGTTTGTTGTAATTTAATTAACATTTAAATTCCCAAAGATATCATAACTTTAGTGTCATTTGTTTCTTTTTGTTTTTAAATAAAATCTTCTCCAAAGATGTTGTAGAACATGAGTTACTCCTGGCAATAACATACATAGAAGTGAAGAATTGATGGTATAGTGCACATTGTTGCTGTGTCCAGCTTACTGGGTTATCTGAACCTCACCTAAAGGCAAAGGACCCAGTACTATACTCCAACAGCGATGCAACCATATATTACAGCATTTTCATCAACCATCCTAGTACAGATATATATTTTTTTGTTTTTTATCTGTCACACCCGTTTGATGCTCAGGGTTTACTCCTGGCTAAGCACTCAGAAATTGCCCCTGGCTTTGGGGAACCATATGGGAAAACAGGGGGAATCGAACTGTGGTCCTTCCTTGGCTAGCGCTTGCAAGGCAGACAACTTACCTCTAGCGCCACCTCACCAACCCCCAGATACTTTTATTAATAGTATTTTGAGACTGCCAGAATGAAATACAATGGGTAGGGTACTTGCTTTGCACTTTGCCAGACTGAGTTCAGTCTCTTGATTCTGAATATGGTTCTCTGGGCCTGCTAGGAATAAACCCTGCCTGGGCAGAATCAAGGTAAACTCTGAATGCAGCCTTGTATGGTCACAAAATAAACAAACAAAAATATTGGGTAATACAACAAACAAACAACTTATGAGCCATTCTGTGGTTTGGGGATCCTGATGCTGAAAGCTAATTTTGATGAGACCTGACTGATGACTGATCAGTAGCCATTTTCAGTTTACCAACCAATAGTCAATAAACTGGACTACACCCAGTAGTCAGAAGCAATTTTATTACCTCTGGGCAGGCTCTACATGACCGGTCTCACATAGCTAAGCTTACAGAAGTTAATCAAAATGGGGGCGGTGGCATATAATATGAAGTAAGAGAGTTCATATATCATGAGGGCAATTAGGGAAGAATGAACAAAGATGTAGATGTTATTCTAAAGATAGCATAAAAGCAGATAGTTATGTGTTCACCAGGGACAGACAGATACAGATAGAGAAACATAAATGAGAGGCACAGAGTCAACTGTTATCTTGGGGGAGTCACATGTGTGAGCTTTGCCTAAGACATCTTAGAAATGCTGTTCCAAAGTCCTTACCTTAGGTCAGGCAACCTTAATGCTAGACTTCGTCAAGAGTAGACTCCAATACCAAATGGAATTTTATTTTATTTTAATTTGGGGACACTCCTGCATTATGAGAGGTTAATAAATAATAATTAATAATACAAATAAATATAATAAATAAATATAAATAAATAATAATAAATAATAAAGACCTTAATAAGAGGTCTTTATGAGAAATCACCTTGAAATGTCATTTAAACTCTAGGTTCCACGTATTCAGGGAACGTGCTCAACAACTTAAATCATGTCTTGATACTTTATCGACATTTTGCCTTAGGTTTTTTGTGGTTTTAGATCTTCCATTCCACCTTTAATTGATTTTAACTTTGTTTTGTGTATTTTGTTTGTTTCCTTGTTTGTTTGGTGTTTGGGCCACACCCTGCAGCGCACAAGTGCTACTCTTGGCTCTGTGTTCTAGGTATTGTTCCCTAGGGGAGCATATGGATGCTTTAGATTGAACTAGGGTCAGCCACGTGCTGGGCCCCCAGAATTTATTTTTTATAATGTGTGGTATTTCTGCCTGATTCCATTATTTTGTATATGCCAGTTTAGTTTTCTTAAAACACTGTTAGAGAGACAATTTTTTTCTACTGTTTGTTTTTAGTTTTATTTTTATATGTAATTATTTATATCATGGTTATTAGGTGGCTTGTAGTTGCATTATACTGATTACTGGGTCTATTTTTTGTTCCAATATTAGTTGCACAGTTTTGTTTATTATGATTTTGTGTGTAGTTTGACAATAGACACTCTGATACCCTTATCAATTTCTTTTGGAAAAAATTGTCTATTTGCAGTCCTTTGTGATTCTACACAATACTTTTATTCCCCCAATTCCTAAAAGACTGCTTTTGGAATTTTGGTAAGGCTTCTATTACATCTATGGAAGTTATTTGATAGTAGTAACAGTTTAACAATATCAATTATTTTGTTCCAACATGTGGTTTATTCACAAGAATTTTCAATTTGTATTAAGATCAAGAAACTGGAAGCCAGTCTCCCTTCCTTCCTTTATATAAATGTATAATAATCCTGTGCTTTAAATATTTTGGCTATCCTACATTTGGTGCATATAATAGGCTAGAACACTCAGTGGTGAGCCAATTACCTTGCTTGGAAATGACCCAGGTTTAATTCTTGCACTGACCAGTAGTTAGCTCTGATCAGGTGTGGTCCATAGATTGAAACAAAACATTCGGCTGCATCTATATTAGAGTGTTATGTTTTCTTCTATATTCATCATCATGACTATAATAAATGGAGTCATCAAGAAATGAAGTTATGGGCCCGGAGAGATAGCACAGCGGTGTTTGCCTTGCAAGCAGCCGATCCAGGACCAAAGGTGGTTGGTTCGAATCCTGGTGTCCTATATGATCCCCCGTGCCTGCCAGGAGCTATTTCTGAGCAGGCAGCCAGGAGTAACCCCTGAGCAACGCCGAGTGTGGCCCAAAAACCAACATCATAAAGTTTTAGTTTGAATAAACATAAGTTATTTGGCTATGTTTATATGCCTTTTCCCACTAATGCTACACAATCTATATTTATTCTTTCCTACTTTCCACTTGTGAGTACTTTTCTCTTTGATTGTGTTTCCAAGTAATGGGGCACCTATGTAGGTGAATGATTTTCAGTCCCCAGGGAAAGTTTCCTTCCACTGGTTACACTTAGTAGAAATTTTCTTTAAAATGTTGACCTTTGTATATGCTTTATTCTTTTTCAGAATCACTGCTCCAATATTAATATATGTCAGTTGTGAGAATATGGTGACTCCAGGATAATGTAGTCTGCTTTTCCAAATCACTAATTTAAAATGTTCATTTTAATTATTAAATTCTATAAATCTATAATTTATTAGCAAACAATAATTTTTTTTATTTAAACATCTTGATTACATACATGATTGTATTTGGGTTTCAGTCATGTAAAGAACACCCCCCATCACCAGTGCAACATTCCCATCACCAATGTCCCAAGTCTCCCTCCTCCCCACCTGACTCCCGCCTGTACACTAAACAGGCTCTCCATTTCCCTCATACATTCTCATTATTAGGACAGTTCAAAATGTTATTATTTCTCTATCTAAACTCATCACTATTTGTAGTGAGCTTCCTGAGGTGAGCTGGAACTTCCAGCTCTTTTCTCTTTTGTGTCTGAAAATTATTATTGCAAGAATGTCTTTCATTTTTCTTAAAACCCATAGATGAGTGAGACCATTCTGTGTTTTTCTCTCTCTCTCTCTGACTTATTTCACTCAGCATAATAGATTCCATGTACATCCATGTATAGGAAAATTTCATGACTTCATCTCTCCTGACAGCTGCATAATATTCCATTGTGTATATGTACCACAGTTTCTTTAGCCATTCGTCTGTTGAAGGGCATCTTGGTTGTTTCCATAGTCTTGCTATGGTAAATAGTGCTGCAATGAATATAGGTGTAAGGAAGGGGTTTTTGTATTGTATTTTTATGTTCCTAGGGTATATTCCTAGGAGTGGTACAGCTGGATCGTATAGGAGCTCGATTTCCAGTTTTTGGAGGACTCTTCATATTGCTTTCCATAAAGGTTGAACTAGTCGGCATTCCCACCAGCAGTGGATAAGAGTTCCTTTCTCTCCACATCCCCACCAACACTGTTTATTCTCATTCTTTGTGATGTATGCCATTCTCTGGGGGTGTGAGGTGGTATCTCATCGTTGCTTTGATTTCCATCTCCCTGATGATTAGTGATGTGGAGCATTTTTCATGTGTCTTTTGGCCATTTGTATTTCTTCTTTGTCAAAGTATCTGTCTATTTCTTTTCCCCATTTTTTGATGGGATTAGATAGTTTTTTTTTCTTATAAAGTTCTGTCAGTGCCTTGTATATTTTGGAGATTAGCCCCTTATCTGATGGGTATTGGGTGAATAGTTTCTCCCACTCAGTGGGTGGCTCTTGTATCTTGGGCACTATTTCCTTTGAGGTGCAGAAGCTTCTCAGCTTAATATATTCCCATCTGTTAATCTCTGCTTTCACTTGCTTGGAGAGTGCAGTTTCCTCCTTGAATATGCCTGTAGTCTCAATGTCCTGGAGTGTTTTGCCTATGTGTTGTTCAATATATTTTATGGTTTTGGGTCAGATATTGAGGTCTTTAATCCATTTGGATTTTACCTTCATACATGATGTTAGCTGGGGGTCTAAATTCAAGTTTTTGCAAGTGGCTATCCAGTTGTGCCAACACGACTTGTTCAAGAGGCTTTCCCTGCTCCATTTAGGATTTCCTGCTTCTTTATAAAAAATTAGGTGATTGTATATCTGGGGAACATTTTCTGAATATTCAAGCCTATTCCACTGATCTGAGGGCCTGTCCTTATTCCAATACCATGCTGTTTTGATAACTATTGCTTTGTAGTAAAGTTTAAAGTTGGGGAAAGTTATTCCTCCCATATTCTTTTTTCCAATGATTGCTTTAGCTAATCTAGGGTGTTTATTGTTCCAAACGAATTTCAAAAGTGCCTGATCCACTTCTTTGAAGAATGTCATGAGTATCTTTAGAGGGATAGCATTAAATCTGTACAATGCCTTGGGGAGTATTGCCATTTTGATTATGTTAATCCTGCCAATCCATGAGCAGGGTATGCGTTTCCATTTCCGCATGTCCTCTCTTATTTCTTGGAGAAGAGTTTCATAGTTTTCTTTGTATATGTTCTTTACATTTTTAGTCAAGTTGATTCCAAGATATTTGAGTTTGTGTGGCACTATTGTGAATGGGGGTTGTTTTCTTAATGTCCATTTCTTCCTTATTAGTATTGGTGTATAGAAAGGCCATTGATTTTTGTGTCTTAATTTTGTAGCCTGCCACCTTGCTATATGAGTCTATTGTTTCTAGAAGCTTTTTGGTAGAGTCTTTAGGGTTTTCTAAGTAGAGTATCATGTCATCTGCAAACAGTGAGAGCTTGAATTCTTCCTTTCCTATCTGGATTCCCTTGATATCTTTTTCTTGCCTAATCACTATAGCAAATACTTCCAGTGCTATGTTGAATAGGAGTGGTGAGAGAGGAAAGCCTTGTCTTGTGCCAGAATTTAGAGGGAAGGCTTTTAATTTTTCTCCATTGAGGATAATATTTGCCAATGGCTTGTGGTAGATGGCCTTAACTATATTGAGAAAGGTTCCTTCCATTCCCATCTTGCTGAGAGTTTTGATCAAGAATGGGTGTTGGACTTTATCAAATGCTTTCTCTGCATCTATTGATATGATCATGATCATGTGGTTTTTATTTTTCTTGTTGTTGATGTTGTGTATTATGTTGATAGATTTACGGATGTTAAACCAGCCTTGCATTCCTGGGATGAAACCTACTTGATCATAGTGGATGATCTTCTTAATGAGGCATTGAATCCTATTTGCCAGGATTTTGTTGAGGATCTTTGCATCTGCATTCATCAGCGATATTGGTCTGTAATTTTCTTTTTTGGTAGCATCTCTGTCTGGTTTAGGTATCAAGGTGATGTTGGCTTCATAAAAGCTATTTGGAAGTGTCTCTGTTTGTTCAATTTCATGAAAGAGTCTTGCCAGGATTGGTAGTAGTTCCTCTTGGAAAGCTTGAAAGAATTCATTAGTGAATCCATCTGGGCCTGGGCTTTTGTTTTTGGGCAGACATTTGATTACCGTTTTAATTTCATCGATGGAGATGAGGGTGTTTAGATATGCTACATCCTCTTCCTTCAACCGTGGAAGATTATAAGAGTCCAAGAATTCATCCATTTCTTCCAGGTTCTCATTTTTAGTGGCGTAGAGTTTTTCAAAGTAGTTTCTGATTACCCTTTGAATCTCTGTCATATCAGTGGTGATCTCTCCTTTCTCATTCCTAATACGAATTATCAAGTTTCTCTCTCTCTTTCTTTGTTAGGTTTGCCAGTGGTCTATCAATCTTGTTTATTTTTTCAAAGAACCAACATCTGCTTTCGGTTGATCTTTTGGATTGTTTTTTGGGTTTCCACTTCGTTGATTTCTGCTCTCAGCTTTGTTATTTCCTTCTTTCTCCCTATTTTTGGGTCCTTTTGTTGAGCACTTTCTAGTTCTATGAGCTGTGTCTTTAAGCTACTCAGGTAAGCTCCTTCTTCC
Organism: Suncus etruscus; assembly: GCF_024139225.1. Classification (NCBI taxonomy): domain Eukaryota; kingdom Metazoa; phylum Chordata; class Mammalia; order Eulipotyphla; family Soricidae; genus Suncus; species Suncus etruscus. The sequence goes on along the minus strand of NC_064849.1, from coordinate 47,962,089 downwards.
TTCCTGATGTGTGCTTGCAAAGCTATAAATTTTCCTCTCAGTACTGCTTTTGCTGTGTCCCATAAGTTCTGATAGTTTGTGTCTTTATTGTCATTTGTTTCCATGAACCTTTTGATTTCCTCCTTGATTTTATCTTGGACCCACTGGTTATTCAGTATGAGGCTGTTTAACTTCAAGGTGTTAAAATTTTTCTTCTGAGTCCCTTTGGAAATCAAAAATAATTTCAGAGCCTTGTGGTCAGCGGAGGTAGTCTGAAAAATTTCTATTCTCTTGATATTATGAAAGTATGTTTTATGTGCCAGCATGCAGTCTATCCTGGAGAATGTCCCATGTACATTGGAGAAGAATGTGTATCCAGGTTTCTGGGGATGGTGTGTCCTATATATATCCACTAGGCCTCTTTCTTCCATTTCTCTCCTCAGTTCTAGTCTATTCTTGTTGGGTTTCAGTCTGGTTGACCTATCCAGTGTTGACAAAGCCGTGTTGAGGTCCCCCACAATTATTGTGTTGTTATTGATATTATTTTTCATATTTGTCAACAGTTGTATTAAATATTTTGCTGGCCCCTCATTCGGTGCATATATGTTTAGGAGAGTTATTACTTCCTGCTCTACATACCCCTTGATTAATATAAAATGTCCATCTTTGTCCCTTACAACCTTCCTGAGTATAAAGTTTGCATTATCTGATATTAATATGGCCACTCCAGCTTTTTTATGGGTGTTGTTTGCTTGGATAATTTTTCTCCAGCCTTTTATTTTGAGTCTATGTTTGTTCTGACTATTGAGGTGCATTTCTTGTAGGCAGCAGAAGGTTGGATTGAGTTTTTTGATCCATTTAGCCACTCTGTGTCTCTTAACTGGTGCATTTAGTCCATTGACATTGAAAGAATTGTCCTTTGAATTAATGCCATCTTTATATCGAACTTTGGTGTGTCTTTTGGTTAGTCTTGTCTTAAATTAGGTCTTTCAGTTTTTCTCTTAAGACTAGTTTTGAGTCTGTAAAGTTTTTGAGCTGTTTTTTGTCTGTGAAACCATGTATTTTTCCATCAAACCGGAAAGTGAGTTTTGCTGCGTACAGTATTCTAGGTGAAGCATTCATTTCATTCAGTCTTGTCACAATGTCCCACCACTGCTTTCTGGCATTGAGTGTTTCTGGTAACAGGTCTGCTGTAAATCTCAAGGATGCTTGCTTGAATGTAATTTCCCCTTTTGATCTTTCTGTTTTCAGAATTCTGTCTCTATCTGTGAGATTTGTCATTGTGACTAGGATGTGTCTTGGGGTGGTTTTTCTGGGGTCTCTTTTGGTTGGTACTCTTCGAGCATGCAGGATTTGATCACATATATTCTTTAGCTCTGGAAGTTTCTCTTTAATGATGTTCTTTACCATTGATTCTTCCTTGAAATTTTCTTCCTGGGTCTCTGGGACTCCAATGATTCTTAAGTTGTTTCTATTGATCTTATCATAGACTTCTATCTTCATCTGTTCCCATTCTTTGACTAATTTTTCCATTGTCTGTTCATTTGCTTTAAGTTTTTTTTTCCAATCTCTCCTGCTGTATGGAATTGTTATGTATCTCATCTTCCACAGCACCAAGTCTATTCTCAGCTTCTGATACCCTGTCCCAGAGCTTATCCATTTTGTCATTCACTTCGTTTTCTGACTTTTTCAGACCTGTTAGTTGACATGTTATTTTATTTTGGAGTTTTGTGATTTCTGTCTTCATATTTTCTTGGTTCTTATTAGTGTTTTGTTCAACTCGATCCATGGTTTCTTTGAGTTCTTTGAGCATCTTCTATATTGCTAGTCTAAAGTCCTTATCTGAGAGGTTGATTAGTTGGTTGGTCATTATCTGGTCATTATCTCAGAATTGTCATCTTCATTCTCTATGCCTGATCTGGCCTGCGTTGTTTCCCCATTGTCACACTTTTATTGTGGGTTTTTCTACGTGTTGTGGTGGAATTCATTGGCTATATGATGCAGGCACTACACTCCTCTAGTTCCGCCCTTTCTGGATGGGCGACTTGCCTCTAAGGGAGGGGAGTGCTCTGTGGATGAAGCCTCACACAGGAACAAATTTTAGGCCCGAGCACGCAGCAGAGAAGACAGTCCGGAGAGAAATGCTTGCTTTTGTGATCCAGCACGGTTCTTAGTGTGATTTTTTTTTCTTGTTGCGATGGTGTTCTTTTCTTAAAAGGAGCGCAAGGCCTCGTAGTGAAGCGGAGCTAAGTACTCTGCTGGAACCTCTTTTCTTCCCACTCCCAAGAGGTTTATGCAAGAGGACAGGAGACAGACACACTCAGGCAGCACTCACAGTTTTTCACAGTCGGGCCCCACTCAGTCAGCAATTTCTTACTCATTCGCTCGCTCACTGGGTAGCTTCAGAATGCAGTTTTTTGTGGGTTCACTTCTCAGGGCTCTGAGGAGAGCTTCAAAGATTCATAAAAGACAGAGAAGCACAAGACAGGGCTCCTTTCAGGTCCTAAGTTTCCTCAGGTTCCTCAGAAGAAGCATAGCAGGGCGGAGACTCTGCAGGTGGAGCAATCAGCACTTCACCTGGCAGTCCCCATGGTCAGCAATTTCTTACTCACTCACCCGCTGGCTGGGTAGCTTCAGAATGCAGTTTTTGTGGGTTCGCTTCCCAGGGCTCTGAGGAGAGTTTCAGGATTCAGAAAAGACAGAGAAGCACAGGACAGGGCTCCCTTCAGGTCCTCAGGTTCCTCAGAAGAAGCACAGCCAGGTGGGGACTCCGCAAGTGAGTCAATCAGCACTTTACCTGGCAGTCCCCACGGTCAGCCATTTCTTACTCACTCCAAAACAATAAATTTTAATATTAAGATATCATAAAATGTGAAAAGGAAAGAATAAAAGTTTTTCTTATGAATCACTTGTCAAAAAATATTAGATAAGCATTTTAATGTAAATTAAGAAAAATGAATTAATATAAATTATGAGCTCTTTTTATTCCTTGGTTTTTTAAGCCACACCCAGTGACACTTAGGGGTTACTTCTGGCTATGCACTCAGAAATTGCTCCTGGCTTGGGATAACATATGGGATTTCGAGGAATCTAACTGAGGGTTTTCCTAGGCTAGCGCTTGCAAGGCAGATGCCTTACGTCTAGCGACACTACTCCAGCCCCAAATTATGATTTTTATAGATGGCATTTGCCTGTTTAATTTTGGCTGTGAATTAACTAATAGCAAAGAACTCATTAGTACTGATTTATGTGCTAAAATAATTCTGTTTTTTAACTTATTTTTTAAGATTAATTTATCAAATATTTTATTTTAGAAATTTAATTAGTGTGAAAATGTGAATAATTAATTCATAGCAAATATCAACTTTCAGTTTTCTTATTTTACCTTCATTATATATATCTGTATGTTATGCTCATTTATTTAGTAACATAAACACAAATAATTCAAAATGCTTTAAAAGTTTAGCTATTAAGCCCTAAATAATAAAACAGAATACAGAAGAATAAGCTAGAAATTTATCATACTTGACATAACTTTAATATATGTAAACAGCATGTTTTGTAGCAGTATCAATGAGTAGTAAAAGAGATTAAGAAGAAAGTAAACTCTACAACAAGATAAATTAAAAATTGAATTATAAATATTAGTACATAATTGATTACATATTTAAATAAAATGTATTCAATATCATAAAGTTAAGTATTTAACAAAAATCATAATATTTAATTATTAATATTTAATTATATGCTAGATATATTTGTACAATGTCAAGGAGTCATATATCTCAATTTGCTAAGGGACCCCTAGTTCATGGTTGCTGGCTCAGAATAAGGGTTTTATATGTGTTTTCATAGTATATTATTTAATAGGCCGGAGTGGTGGTGCAAGAGGTAGGGTGTCTGTCTTGCGCCACTAACATAGAACAGACCGTGTTTGGAACACCCCCATCCCCATAGTTCCATATGGTCTCCCAAGCCAGGAGTGATTTCTGAGCACATAGCCAGAAGTAACCCCTGAGCGTCACACAAAAATCAAAAAACAAAAATGTATATTAGTTAAGAAAAGTCTTATAGTCAGTGGCCCTAAAAATATTTTTAATTTTTATATAAAACAATTTTATTATTTTATTTTATAATATACAGAATACTAAATTGTAGTTTATTTTTCAATAATAAGAATAAAAGTAATATTTTCTGTTTAATGAATAAAAATATGACATCTATGCCTTGATTTTAAAAATAACATAAATAATTATTTTAACTTTACTTAATGCCATTTTATGTAAGATTTTGAATTAAACCTATGCATAGTTCAATAAAAGAAATGTCATTATTACTATAAAATGTGAAGTAACTATCTACACACCAAATGAATATTTCTAATCCATAAATACTGACTCACTCATAATCTTATTGAGCTCTGCTATCTACCTAGGAATAAACATACAACATCAGCAGTAAATACTAGAGTAGTCATTGTTAATTATATTAGTAATAGTTCTGAAGCTTTTAGATTCATCTGTATTCCTGAAATGACTCTGTGCCATTATTTTTTTTCAGAAAAAAATAAGTACTTAAGACCCACTTCAGAGGAGCATTTTAGTCTATAAAATTATGACATAATAAAAATATACTTATATTTAAATTATATGAAATCTTACTAGATATAAAAATTATTTCTGTCTATTATGAATGTCCAAAATTTAAAGTAAAGAAATAGACAGCTATAACTTAAGTCTATAATCAGGTTTCCTGACTTCTGTGGTAATGATATTTTTTTAGGAAATGTTCAAGGAAATATAATAGAGAATGCCATATGAAACCAAATGGTTCTATCATAGTATTCCTCAAAAATACAATGACTGGTTACTGGTGTAAATTGAAGTAAACAGTAAGCTATTAGTTAGTGGTGGAAGTAGTGACACAAATGGTAGATTGGGTGGGTCAGGATTACCAAATTGCACACCTGTTACTTGCTTTAAAAGCTTCATATGTAAATGTAATGCTCAATAAACCATTAAAATTACAATTTAGGGTGCCAACTTCAAGAAAGAGTATCTTTTTAAATTATGATTATTATTGTTATTATTGTTTGGTTTTGGGGCAACATCCAGTGACACTCAGGGGTTACTCCTAACTCTCAGAAATCGCTCCTGGCTTGGGTGACCATATGGGACACTAGGTATCTAACCGTGGGCCACCCAAGGTTAGTGCCCTACTGCTTGCACCACCGCTTTGGCCCCAAAATATTAACTTTATTTACACACCTAGATGAAATACATGATTGAAGTTGGGTAAGAACACCCCCTTAGCCAGTATAACGTTCCTATCACCAATGTTCCCAATCTCCCTCCTCTACCCCTCCACTCTACTCCCAAAAAATATCAAGTTGAATATTGTGTTCATGAAATATGTAATTATTATAAATGTTCATATTTTATCATAGATTTTGAGTAATAATTAGTTTTTTAACATTTCTCCTAAATGAAGTTTTTCGTAGGGCTTCATGGTATAAATATGTTGTTCTGCATCAATTTTTGAACCTCTTTTCTGTTTCTTACTTAAAAAATCATATTGAGAATGATTTTAAAGCTGAGACCAAGAAATAAAAAAAAACTATATTGTTTATCCAAGATACATACTAAAAAGATAAGTTTAGGGAGCTGGAATGATAGCACATTTGTCTACACACAGATAACACAGGACAGACCCAGCTTCAATCCCCGGTATCCCATATTGTTCCCTGAGTCTGCCAGGACCAATTTCTGAGCCCAAAGCCAGGAGAAACCAGGTGTGGCCCAAAAACTAAAAAACAAAAACAAAATTTAAAAGATAGTTTAGAAGTAATGTTTAAATTCAGGTCATAGTTTACAGGATGATTATACTATAACTATCATACAATGTGTTTTTGTTTATCAGTTTTAAATGTTTTTAAAATAAATTTAAAATATGTATTCAAATGTAGATATAAAGATAGAGGGAAAATAAATATTGAGAAATAAGATTGAGATACAATGAGAAAGAGATACCAACACAGAGAGACTGGCTTTTGGCATACTGAGCAATGTTCTGCTTCCAGTTTTGTTTGTGTTCCAGGATCATTCTCAGAAGTGCTTAGGGGACCTGTGATGTCAGAGATTGAACTGGGGAATCACACATGCTAAGTATTTGCTCCAGTCTTTGAAACATCTCCATGAAACCCCATGTAATTTTGTTTTGTTTTGTTTTGGTTGGGGGCCACACATGACCATGCTCAAGGTTACTCCTGGCTCGGCTCTCAGAAATCGCTCCTGGCAGGCTCAGGGGACCATATGGGATACTGGTAATTGAACCTGGGTTTAGCAGAGGTCCACAGAATGTAAGGCAAATGCCCTGTCGTTGTGCTATCTCCTTGGCTTCCATGCCATGTAATTTTGATAACAAAAACAAAAAAAAAAACAAAACAAAACAAGATTAATTAATGAAAGTAAAAAAATAATGAGACTAAACTTTTAGCTAAATTGATTTTGGGCTTAGGATAATAAATTAATACAAAGATTATAGAAAAGGACAACTGTATCAATATAGTTTTCACAAAAACTTCATGATAATGTACAGATATATTTCTTATGTCTGTTTATGTTCTTTTTCCTCAGATAACTAGAAACAAACTCCATTATGCCACACTATGTTTCAAATAATATAATAATTTCTCATGGATCCTCGGGTTATTATTTTATATCTACATTTTAATTCTCTACATAAAAATTATATTCTTAAATATATATGAGAACTGCAATGATATCTTATATCTACTTTTTAAAATCCTCTACTTAAAAATTTTATCCTCAGGGCCCAAGAGGTAGTGCTGCAGAAGGGGGCTTGCCTTGCATGTGTCTGACCCATGACAGGCCTCGGTTTGATCCCTGGGTTACCATATTGTCCCCCGAGCCAGAGCCAGGAGTGATTTCTGAGTGCATTGCCAGTAGTAACCCCTAAGTATCATCAGGTGTGGCCCAATAACAAAAAGAAAGAAGGAAATTTTATCCCCTTTAAAAATATATTTGAGATAAAGTATTTATGAGAAACTTGCCTTTCAGGTAACCAGCCAGTGTTTGGTTCCTGGCATCTATAGGTCATAAGGTCCCCTAAGCATGGTCAGGAATAACTGCTGAGCACATCTAAATGTGGTCCCAAAACTAAATATATGTATATGGGAGGTTTGTCTATGTACACATATTTGAGGCTAGGGTAAATGATTTTACAAGCAAATATTGCTTGTTCAAAGTCACAAATGAAACTTTGGCTCTTTGTCGCTCCCATAACAGAGTGAGGTATGCCTATCAGAACAAATATAAATTATAAATAATGCTCAAGGTTAGATAGGCCAAGAAAAAGTAAGGCATTTGCTTTCCACATAATGTGGTCCAATTCAATGCTAAGCACCTCGTATGAGAAAATCCTTAGCACAACCAGGTATGCCTCCCTATAATAAAAATTAATTGTAATGTTTAATTTTCTCCAGTAAACATAACCCATCCGAAGACATCAACTCTAACCTTTGCTATCTTTGTTCAAAATATTAACCTGAACTCTTATTTGCTTGTTACAAAATAGCAAATATTATTAAGCCATAGCTAAAACATCATTCACATCTCAAGATTTTTGGCTTTCCAAGCACTTGAAATAAAATTACAAATATTAACGTTCATCTATCTATTCTTCTTATTACTATTCAGTTTTATATATGACTTCTTATATATTCTTATATTTCATTCTCTTCAACTTAATAAGAATATTATCCTCACTCAAATTACTAGTGTTTCCTCTGCTTGCTATGCTTTCATTATTACTAATTAGGCAATAATCAGGTATTAACTTAAATGTTATTCTCCAAACATATTCCTAGAGGTTGCCATCTAAATTAGGTGTTTTGGTTTTTCTGTTTCATGATACTCGATACATATCATTCAGTAGTGAGAATTATTCACTGTTGCATTCTGAGTATTAAATTTTATTTAATGAAAAACTAACAGCTAAGAAGTATGAGAGCAAGGATAAAGACTTTAATTGCTAGCCTTGCAACACTGTGACTAGTGATTAAAAAGTTTGAAGAACTCTGTGGACAGATATTGTAAGCCCCTTTTGTAAGAATATATATAAATAAAAGAATCAGCTAGAATATTGTGTTACATTGCCCAAGTAATGTTACAATATATACTATTTATTATATATAAAGTTTATTTACACTATTTATTATATAAGATATTATATATAATAAATATAAAGTATATATAATAAATAGTATATGTGATATATCATATTTTATAATTAGAATAAAATTTTCTGTCTTTTCAGTTTCAACCTAGCTATATAAATACATCAATATGTCTGAGAAGGCTTCTAATATAAATATCATTTCCATGCTTCTACAGGAAAAATATAAACATTAATAGTTAACTCAGTACAAGACATTATAATTTTAGCTAGATATATAAAAATTTAAGAACATATTAATATCAATAGAAAATATTTTCAAAATTTATACATATATCTAAGTTTGTAAGTTAATATTTTATATACTATATGCTTAAATTTTGTAATTTTTATTTTTATTATTATTTCAGATAGAGCAATGCTAGTTGACTCAAGACATCACATTTTATATTTTATTTCTCACTTATGCAACAGTCCATGCAGTTACTACTAGACATGAATCTTGATTTTTTTCATGTGACAATTATAAAATTCAAGATTTTAACTTTTTGTGATCCTCCATCTCTTAGTGAACCTTGGTGAACTCTCCTATTAGCAGACTAGGAAAACATCAAAAAGAAAATACACTAGCTTTTTATTTGGCAAATAAATGACAAATACCATCTTCATGTCTATTCCACTGATAAGTAGTGTCCAAATGGTCCGATCTATAAACAAGGAAAACTAAGAAATAGAGTTTAAGGCGGCTGTAACTCTACACTGTTTTAAGTCAAATGTAATTTTAATGTTTACCAACTTCCTACAATAAAGTAATAAATTTGGAACTTTTATTAGATCACATTATAATTTAACATAAAGCAAGTAGAAGTTGTAAAATATCTGGTATTATTATGCTCATATTTTTTCTTTAATAATACATTTTGAATTAAAATTCAAAGACTTTGAAGTCTAATTTTATAATTTTATTGCATTAAAAGAAATACAAGATCTATTTAATAATTTAAGAAATTCTAATAGCCTCTATTTTATTAACATCCCAACAAGAGTCAATGTCATGTTTGATCTTGAATTGCATACAGTAGTAAGTAAAATGTTTGACTTTTTAATTGTATTTAGGCATGCTAATCTTTACTCAAATGAAGTTTACACTTTTTCTATTTTGTTTTTTGTTTTTGGGCCACACCCAGTGACTCTAAGGTATTACTCTTGGTTCTGTGTTCAGAAATCGCTCCTGGCTGGGGGGACCATATAAAAAGCTGGGGGGATAGGATAGCATGCAAAGAAAACATTCTACCACTGCATCACCATTCCAGGCTCAGGCTTACACTTTTAAAAAAGTGAACAATGAAGAATAAGCTACCATTTTCTACATATAATTTGGTCTGCGTTTTTACAGGTTTTTTTTTTATAAATGATATTAATTGTTCAAGTTAAAATGTGTATACCAGTAAAATGAAAAATGCAAGAAAAATAACAAAGACATAATTTATAATAGCTAAGCCAGAGGTTCATAAACATAGTTGGTCTATCACCCTTTCCAGAAAAATATACATCACTCTGCATGTCACCTTATTTAAGCAAACAAACAGAAAACATCTCTATTTTCACCTGGCATTACTATTTTAAACCTAAATTGTTTGAGTTTCCCAGGGACAGTAGCAACCATTTTGGGAAAACTGAGTTAAACTGTACTTTATTCTAGGTGCCATTTCTTCTCTTTGAATGCAACAGAAAACTCATAAAGTTGTTGCTTTTCGTATCTTTTTCTAAGTAAGCCTAATAATTATACATTATGTTTTTTGGCAAAACTATACCCAACAGTGCTCAGGGGCTATTTCTGTGCTCTGTGTTCAGAACTGAGTCTGAGCTGTGCTCCTGGGACATACGTGGCGTTAGGGATTCAATTACATGCAAGACAAGTGCTATACATTTTCTATTATTTCTCTACCCCCATTTTAAGAATTTCATTTTCAAATGACCTAGTTTAAAAAAAAAAACTGAATAAGTGGAATTTTAATGGATCCATTTGTTTTTTTTTTTTTTTTTTTTTTTTTTTGTGGTTTTTGGGTCATACCCGGCAGCGCTCAGGGGTTATTCCTGGCTCCATGCTCAGAAATTGCTCCTGGCAGGCACGGGGGACCATATGGGACACCGGGATTCGAACTGATGACCTCCTGCATGAAAGGCAAACACCTTACCTCCATGCTATCTCTCCGGGCCCGGATCCATTTGTTTTGTGAAAATTCTCAATAAAAAAGGAGATATTTGAGTATTTTATAAAGTGAAGAAATTTGAATTGATTTTCTATATTTTTTATATTTGTATATCTCTGTGTCTCACCTATTGGCATCCAGAATGCTTTATTCAGTTCACAGTGATATTTTCTTATGTAGTAAGAAATTACAGTACTTGTATAAACTTATTAAAGTTTCATAATGTAAAATGTTGTAAATGAAAAACTATTTATGTATATTTTGTTTGGGGCCACAATTTAGTAGTTCTCAGGGTTTACTCTTGGCTCTGTGCTTAGAGATCATTTCTGGTTTTGCCTTCTATGGTGCTAGGAATCAAAGTTAAGTTGGATTTATGTAAATAAAGCACCCTACCTTCTGTACTATCTCTTTAGCTCCAAGAGTAATTAGCAACTATTAGATAAATAAAAAAATTTTGCTATTTTTTTATTTGTTTTTGGGCCACCCCAATGATTATCAGGCCCTGCAATTTTAAATTACTCTTGGAATTACTCTTGAATTACTTTCGGCCCTGCACTTTGAATTACTTGTGGAGGGGTTTAAGGAACCATTTGTTGTAACAGGGATTAAATCTGGGCTGGGTGCTTGCAAGGCACATGCCTTACCCACTATATTATCTTCCCATCCTCGTATCTTTAGTTATTTCTGAAGAATTATATTTGCCACTAGAAAAAGTGATAAGAGCCACATAACTTGAAAAGAAGAAAGTGGTGTGCAAACATATAATATTAATCTTTGATATGAATTCGAACTGTTATTCATTATTTACATATACAAATGAAAATCAATGTGAGAAAGTATTCTAATAATCAAGCAAAAGTACTATAAAAATTAAAATTCTACTTAATTGAGTTGGGAATATCAGAAATTCTAGATACTCTAGATTCTTCTATTCATTCAAAATATTTTACTTACATTTGCCTTGAATATCTTTTTATAACACTTTATAAAATTTTTCAATATTTACTGAATAACCTAAGTACATAATATTATGTATAAAATTTATAAAAGCTTTCAATCTTTTAAACAAAATTCACAAAAACAATATTCTTATTGCTTTACAAAATGAGTCATGAATTTACCCATTATTCCCTCCAAGTGTACATTTTCTTATACTCTCCAGGGAGAATTTCTTCCTTGGAAATACCTGATCTTTTTCTCCTGATGCCCTGTATTTAAGGAAGATAAATAATTATTTATGTAACAATATGTTCCTCCTACTGAAAATTCAGGAATATCTAAAATAGCACAACTCTATCTTACATTTCAAATAAATCAATTCATTGAAAATAAAATTTTCTTTGATGAAGGCAATAGTCCGAATTATGATATAATCTGGGAACTACATATTTAGCTTTTTCTGATAGTAGCAGTTGGAAAGATAACAATGATTTTTCTTTAATTTTAAAGGAAAATAATATTATAAAAATTATACATGATCGGGGTCGGAGAGATAGCACAGCGGTGTTTGCCTTGCAAGCAGCCAACCCAGGACCTAAGGTGGTTAGTTCGAATCCCTGTGTCCCATATGGTCCCCCGTGCCTGCCAGGGGCGATTTCTGAGCAGGTAGCCAGGAGTAACCCCTGAGCACCACCGGGTGTGGCCCAAAAACAAACAAACAAACAAACAAACAAACAAAAAACAAATTATACATGATCCACACAGTAAGATTTCTAGAAATAAATATAATTTCATTGGGAATTAACTATCATGTTTATTATAAGTATTTGCACTTGCTCATTAAGCAAATAGTTCCAGTAAGCAAGAGCTTAAAATAAACTGGAAAAAAGTTGAAGACAGGCAGTTCTATTTGGGAAACAGGGATTATATGAGACTAATGGAGATAGTTAGTATAATTTTTTCAGTAGAAAACTGACTCAGTGTTTCAGCCATCTATACTTACCCTGAGGCACTATCTCATTAGGAGGCAAAAAATAGCACCTATATCTGAAGCTAATCCTTTGAAAATGGAAGATTCTCAGAGAGACTAGTTAAAAAATTTTTAGATTATTTCTTCATGAACCCAAAGTAATAAGTACAGTTTTATATACAACATCTAATTTCTGTTTGAATTCTAGTGATTTTATCAAGATCCTCAATTAGGCCAATTGAGATTTAATATTATAGAAAATGACTTATCTTGTATATATTTTAATATATAATTAATAATAAAAGTAATTCTATTACTTTTTGATGTAATTAAACCCTTGATAAATCTAAGAGCCTACTACAACTATTTATTCTACTACAATAGCTTAAAATTATTTTCCATTCATTCAAAATCAAAATGCAAGTTTTTGATATGCATTATTTTATTTAATGTCCCTTTCTAAAAATGAGTAAAATACTGGTATGTCATTCCCATAATTTATATAAACTAAGCTTGTTCAGAAGATGACATTTTACTATGTTTTAAATAATACTAGGACCCATATCTTTGAAATAAAAAATTCAGTTCATTTTTATTTTGCCTTTCTAGTTTTAGGAAAAAAATATTTGTTGTACATTTACTTCCATTCCTCCAGACAGATACAATAAATTCAAGTTCTGTTAATTATCACACTCATTTTAATTATATCGATAAGTTCTAGACGGTTTAATAAAATTCAGTCATGACAATAATTTCTAAATAATAACAATGAAAATATCAATGATAGTAAGTTAACATTTCATGGATGTTAAGCCCCAGGCACTGCATAAATTGCTGTTTTTTCAATCAATTTTAATTTTCCTAACAACTTCTTAGCTAATATTAGTTATCTCTATTTCACAAGTAGTCAAAGTTTAGAGAAGTCACTTGCTCAAGGTGACAAATTAATAATTGGCAGATTTAATAGTCAAATGTGATAATTAAAGGAACACTTGATTAACTATCCTATGTATTGTTTTGTCTTTATTGCATATAAATAAAGCACATAGCTAAGAAAAAATCTTATTAGATCTTAGTTTCTCTTTTTGTTTTGGACTGTGCCATGTGGTTCTTAGAACTTACTCTTAGATCTGCACTCCTTGAAGTTAGAGGACCATATAAAGTGCCCGGAATTGATTTGGTTGTTCTTATGCAAGGAAGTGCCCTACCTATTGTACTAGCCTTCCTGCCTGAGAGATTAGATCTTTTCTGACTCTATCATCTTTGTATTTCCCATGTCTTAGAAGAGTGAAATAACCAAGAAACACATATTAGAATGAATGAAAGTACCATTATTTTGAGTCTAATATTTTCATGCTTTCTTTTTCTCATTCCTTTACTCATCTCCCTTGACAGTCTACTCCAAACTTTAAAAAGCATGTTTTCTTTTACAATTTCTCATTGCTATATTGCACACTGTTAAACCTTTGAGCAGATCTTTACTGACTCATATTTCCTAGTTATTCTAGTTTTCTCTCTGGCAGCTTATTCAGAGGCAGAAATCTTTAATCTTTGAAGTTCAGTTATCTGCCTATTATTTTTAATTTAAAAACTTTTTACCTAAAGGAGTATGTTCACTGAGCAATGAACCAGTAAAGTCCCTCATCATCTGCTGAATTCTTTTATAGAAAAAAGAAGTAATAGAGAGAGCATTATGGAAAAGGAAAGGTTTTCCAATGTAGTGTGTGAGCATGCTGTGATTGAATACAGTTCTAGCATGGTTTTCCTTACAGGAGACAGAGAACGTTTTTCTATTTTCTATTTTCCTTCTTAATCATTTGTGTTTCTTCTGACTTCTGATATGGTAACTACAATATCTCTTCTTTCTCTCCCTTCCCTCCACTCCTCTACCTTCCCCTTTGCTCTGTTCTCCTCTCCTCTTCTTTGCCCTTTCTCTTTCTTTTCTCTTTACTTTTACTCTAACTTGAAACAATTAGACTTAAGAAAAATACCATTCCCTTATAATCTCCTATTTTCATTTTTAGCTTTTTTGAGACCATGCCTGTTGATACTCAGAGACTACACCTGATAGCATTCAAGGAAGCTCTCCACAGTGCTCAAAGATCTTTTCAGAGCCTGAGATCAAACAGAGGCTACCCACATAAGGAAGAATTCACTTTAGCCATTAAGCTAACTCTCCGGCAGTTTCTAATATTTAAAACATTTAAGAAACTTCAAACCTATAGTGAAGAGCCCAGCTATTCTTGATCTCTGACCTTCTCCCTTAGAGAGGAATAATTGTTCACAAATCTTAGATTCTGAAGTTCTAGTGTTTACCAAGCCAATCCAGTTCTAACTTCTACCATTACTTGACTGGGTTTCAATGAATCATTTAATGCAAATTCATATATTATTATTGGTGGTCCACATTACAACACTAAACTTATATAATTCAATTAACAGCAAAGGGTCCTGAAGGCACTATGAAGCAATAAAGAAGAAGGTTCAAGATATAAATTTTTTGATACAGGCTATCAAGATACAGGACAACAGTAAAAATCAGAAGAATTTTTTGCAATGTTTTATTCCTGGGAGAAAATGATTGTTTCTGAGTATGTACATGCAGTTGATATTTCTGGAAAATAAATCAAAACAGGTATAGCAGACTTCAGAAAATATCAAAATTATGGCCAAATTTGATGTTAAGTTCATAACATATTTCATAAATAAGTTACTCAGCCCATTTGTTAATTTTAACTGAGTCAGGTACCCTTCTACAGCCAAATATTTATCTAATACTGCTTTTCAGTTGTCTACTTTAATCAATAGCATACAACACTCTCTATTGACCAAAATTTGTCATCACCTAGAATCATTTTAATGTCAACGCATACATGTTTTAACCTTGAAAGATCATACATTATCTATATGATATATGGTCTGAGTAGAAGCAAAAGACTAGGAGGTTTCAGTTAATCTAGTTAATTTAGTTGATCTTTTTAATATCACCAAAGAGAGGCCAGAGAGATGGCCAACCCCAGTTCAAGTCTTAGTACAACATATTATCCCTAAACAGAGTCAGAAATAAGCCTGAGGACTATCAAGGTCTGACCAAAACCTCAGTTCTGAAAAAAATATTTAAAAGACAAGAGTTATAATGAATTCTGTGATTTAAAAAAATAGGTCAAAGGAATTAGACAAAAACAGAAGCTTCTTAGTCTCTAGGACTTATAATGCTCTTCTATGATCTACCTTCCTAAGTAATTGGGACAGTTCTTCAGAAATTCATTGAGTCTCAATGATCTTTAGTTCTTTATGCCAAGGTAACATGTATTGGAAGAAATTGTTCCTTTGGGAAGACTGATTCCACAGAAATCATTTTATTTCCTGTGTTGGAAATCAAAGAATTAGCAACATTCCAGAAACAGAAATGCTGCTTTACATATAGAATCGTGATAAAGCATGGAAGGAATTTGGATATATGGACCTGTGATATCTTTAAGGAAACCTGTCTGAACTGTTCACATAAAAAATAAGATGCGGGGCCAGAGCGCTAGCACAGCAGTAGGGTGTTTGCCTTGCACGCAGCTGACACAGGACGAACCTTCGTTCGATTCCAGCATTCCATATGGTCTCCAGAGCCAGGAGCGATTTCTGAGCACATAGCCAGGAGTAACCCCTGAGTGAAGATGCCCCTCCATTCAGAGTTTTGTTTATTCATAATTAATATAAATTTTTGTACTTTAATTTTCTTTTTATTTAGATTATGAATATCTCCTTTTATAGGCTAAAATAAAACAAAATCATACTTATTAATTTATATTTTAAAAGTATAGGCCATATTTATGTTTTCATCACTCATTAAATTCACTAGGCCATATTTATGTTTTCACCACTCATTAAATTCACTAGGTTTTTGTTTATACATAAAGAAGAAAATTCCCATTAAGAAGAAGCTATTTTTGATGAGCTTAAAAGAAGGACCACTTAAATAAGATTATTTTCTGTTCTACTAAGAGGAAAAATAAATTTTAGAATTGCTCTAAGTCATTTTTAGAATATATCCCACTATACCATTTCTAAAAGCAATGATAAAATCCTTATGTGAGAAATTATGTTAAAATATTTTAGTGATTAAAAGTCATAATTAATATTTCATACTTAACAGCTGAAACAGAATGTGAAAGATGGTCTAATACTGAAGTTAAAGTAGTTTTGATACATTAGGAAAACTTCTGATCACTCTTTTACTTTTTATGTCTCCTTCATATCTGAAGATATTGTATTAGTTGAGAATACATGAAAAATAACCTTCACAAATTTATAAAACTAAAGGCCTAGAACAGATCTTGATATTATTGATTATCCAATGAATAATTATTACTTTTAATAAAATGACAGACTAAAACTTATTGAATTCTGTACTTCTATATGTTCTTCCATAGGGTCATTGTAATGTCAGGGTTAATTCATTCCCCATATGATATCTAATTGATGATTGATAAATTAATGATGATCTACAATACATTGATGATATCTAATGTAGCATATTTATATATGCAAGTGAAAAAAATTTTAGGGTCTTAATTCTCGTTAATAAATTCAAGTCAAAAAGTATGTCAGGAAAACATCAATGATTATATTTAAAATAGTACCATATTTGTATCTATATAATCCTACATATATAAACAAAATTATGTTAAGAAATAAATACATACTTATAAAAATTATTAAAATAGATTTTTCCCTTTAGAAAACTTTGTCTAAAATGGAATTTAATCAGAGAGAAAAAGTAAGGAATATATATAAATAAGATTGAATAAGTTTTTAAGAAAAATATTTGTATGACTAGCAATCAGAGATATAGAACAGTAGGAAAGACACTTGTCCTGCACAGGGTCAACCCAGGTTTAATACCTATATCCTATGTGCTCCCAGGAGTAATCTTTGATAAAAGAGCCAGAAGAAAAACCTGACTCCTGTTGGGAGTGGTCTAAAGAATAATATTTTTGTTTGTTTTTTTGGGAACATTCAGAGGCACTTAGGTATAACTACACTCAGAAATTATTACTGGCAGGCTTGCATAACCATATAGGATGTCTGGGATCAAACCCAGCTCTACCACATGCAAAACAAACATCCTATCTATTGTGCTGAGGCTCTAGCTCCCCCTGAAAAGCAAATTATTAAAAAATATTTCCATGACTATAATATGGGTGGAATTTTTTTCTATTCATTAAAACAACTATTGGTTAATTGACTACAGTTAGAGATGGGGATACTTAGAGGTATTACTTAACATCATCAACATAGTAGCAGTCATATTATTAAAATTTATTAAATTGTGATCATGATAGGTCACATGATACCTCTTTACATCATATTCTAAAAGCTAAACTATATCAGACAACTCCATGCACATGATTTACTGCAATTATAAAGCAAAAGTGGACTGGGGTTAACATTCCTCTCAGAAAGGAGTTAATATTTTCTTTTTTTTATAATAAAGACCAATTCATATTTTAGCCTTTAATGTCACATTTCCAATAGCCCAATTTTTATTGCCTCACCTGCCATAAAGCATGTCTTCTACTTGTCAGACTCAAAAGGGCATTGTGATGAACCTTGCATTGTAGAGACTTGTGATCATTTTCCTGTCAACATCTATCACAATAGCTCAGCAGAAGTAACTTTCCTGCAGCTACCTCAATGAGATCATAATGATTAGCATGTACTATGAAGAAACATAATTTCTCAAAATTGATTTAACAAAAATTTTAAAAACTTAATTTATACTAATTAATTTTCTTAAATGATATATATTTATGTATATGTCAAGCAATTGCTTCCAAAAAGAAGCTACCTTAAAAACGTATGTTCACTGAATTACTCAAAACTGTTAAGAAACGCTGTAGATTGAACAAATCTGGGTCAACTCAAACCACAATCTAAATGCTGCTTTAGAATTTCATAACGCAAGTGAGATTTTATGTCTTTAGAGGAAGCTGATTTTATGAGTAGCTAAAAGGAGAAATTGATACATAAAAATCAAAAGGGTTATGAGCAGAAAATAAACCAGATAAACAAATGTTTTGTAGAAATATTAAGAGCCTACACTCAAAGGAAACAGAAAGGCTAATCCATGAAATATTGCCAAATTGCCCAATGAATACTCTGTGTCTAAGATAGAGAAAATCAGATTCATTTCCTCTCTACTTCTCATATTTAGATGACTTGAAAATGCTCAGTCTTGAAATTGCATGCCCTGTAATGTCTTGCTTTGCTGCTTTCTTGCTTGTGTTGTGACACTGACTAAAATTTGTATTGCTTGTCCATAGTTTCTGCATTCTTTAGGTGATGTATGCTTATGTTGGAATATAGATATTTTACAAAACATGCAAAACCATTACTAGTGATTTTATGTTTTAAATGGTAAACTTAAACTTTGTTCAAAAGTAATTTGATTTAATGAGGATAGTGCAGAAATCTCTGTTTCTTGAGACAAATTGACATAAAATAGGTAAGACACTTGCCTCCTATGTGCCTTCCCAGTCTCTATCCCTGATACCTTCTCATATAGATCCCCTGTGCCCAATAGGAGTGAACCAGAAATAAGCCCTGGGCATCACCAAGTATAGCTCAAAATACAAAAAAAGCCTTCTTTGACTTAAAAAAAAATAGGGACAGAGATAGTAGAATGAGGAGAGCAAGAAATCAACATGGGTTACAAAAGAAATAACCACTGAGCTCAGAATCAGAAATAAGCCCTGATCACAGAGACAGAAGTAAGCCAGGTGTGCTTCAGGAACAACAAACAAAATTTAATCTAACACCTGTTAACATTTATACCTTATGAAAGCTTTACCAAATGTGGTACTGTAAGTTAAAACATTAATACAAAATAATGATAGTCAACCAATTAACACTTCAAAAATACAAAACAAAAAACAGTTGACAGTTACTTTGCTAACAAGATAATTTGAAGTGGTGTCAGAAGTTGTCAATTTGATAATCATTTAACATGCTACCTTGGAACTAATTTGTAACACAGGTAACTTATATTTTTAAATTATTATAGTTAAGGTAATATGTTTATAACTGTGCTAAAATTTATGTCTTTTATATAGAGACTTACCTTATTTAACCACCTCCAACGTGTCCATTCCTACATCACATCCTGCCCCCTGTACTCCAAATCTAGAGTTCTTAGTTTGTATTTCAGTACCAAATGG
The DNA here is from genome assembly GCF_024139225.1 of Suncus etruscus. Taxonomy (NCBI): domain Eukaryota; kingdom Metazoa; phylum Chordata; class Mammalia; order Eulipotyphla; family Soricidae; genus Suncus; species Suncus etruscus. The sequence goes on along the minus strand of NC_064849.1, from coordinate 47,942,581 downwards.
CATTATCTATCCTCTTGTTTTGTTTCTCCAAAAATCACAGATAAGAGAGATACATTTTGAACTTGTACACTCACTAGATAATTTTCCTCAGTAAATATCTTTCAAATCCATTCCATTTGCAGCAAGAATCATGGTTTCACCTTCTTTTGCAGTGGCATAAGTTTTTCATTGCATGTATACAAATACCACAACTACTTTAGCCATTTGGGCATTTGGGTTGTTTCCATATTCTGGCTATTGTGCTAAGTACACCAATGAACATAGGTGAGAGTATATTTTAATGAATAAGTGTTTTACATTTGGCTATAGATACCAAAATGTGGAATCAAACACATGATTCAGGAAACTAAGAAACGCTTCTGGAGACATGTCCAAACTATTTCCCTTAAAGGCTGAACCAGGCAACAGTACCATCAACAGTAAATAAAAATTTATTTCTTACCACATCCTTGCCAACATATGTCATAAACACTAGTGTGAGATGAAAGCTCATTGTTGTTTTCATTTGTATTTCTCTGATAAAAAGTGATTATGGACACTTTTTTTTATATGCTTGTGATCATTTTTATTTCTGAAGTTATGTTTTTAATAGATTAGAAAAGTATCTTTCATAGAGTTGATGTAATCTTCCACCAAGTCCCACAGCTATAAATTACTTGGTAAATAAGTTTATTTTGGATGGAAAGGAATTAATGACATGGCTTTGAACCTAGCAACTCTAGTTTGTCTTGGCACAAGATACAGCCCCCAATCACCTCTTAGAGTGATCTATGAGCAGAGAGCTAGGATCAAGCTAGAAAACAAATTTATAAAAAGGAAAAAGACAATGATAATAAAGTTAAAAATAATTTCAGTACAGTAGCAATGTGCTTGCTATGTAGGTGACTGACCTAATATAAGATTCCCAACCACTACATAATTAGATCTTAGACATCATATTTTTGTAAAATCTACCTACCAAGTATTCTCTTGTAGTGTACAGATTATATGAGATCTTAGAATTGATAGTTAACAACAATAAATCTGATAATTTCCCCCACAAAACTAGTATTTATAACTGCAACAATACTTCTATTTTATTATAATTATATAATAGTACTCTTACCATGTTGCATTTCTTAATAGATCACCTTGCACCTAGAGCTTGCCTGATTTAGAAGAAATTAAAGTCTCATTCAAAAAGACCTGTAAACATTTTTAACAAAGTAATTTAAAAAGAGAAAATGAAAAGTAAATACACAGAAATGGAGTCACAAACCTGTTCATATAGTGGGAGGATTAACATCATTAAAAAGGAATAATTCCCAAAGCATTATACAGATTTAATGAAGTCCCAATGAGGATACCCATGGCATATTTTCTCAACCACAGAGACTAGTAAACATCAAAAAAGAACAAGAACCACCAGTGCTCACACAGATGCAGGAAGAAGGGCTCCCTCATTCACTGCTAGTGGGAATGTTGACTTGTCCAGCCTTTTTGTAAAACAATATAGTTATTTCTTAAAAACTAGAAAGCGAACTTCCACATAACCCAGCAATACTATACTTAGTATTATTTTCTAAAAATCCTAAAACACAATGCATAAAAGCCCTCTGGATTCCTAAATTCATTGCAGCACTATTTACACAATAGCCAGAACTTGGAAGCAACTCAAGTGTTTGAAAACTGATGAATGGATAAAACTGATGAATGCTGCATCTATTCAATGGAATACTACACACATGTTAGGAAAAATTAAGTCAAAAATTTTGCTTATAAATGGATGGATATGCAAAGCATTCTGCTGAGTGAAATGAGTCAGAGAGATATATACTTAGACTGCATCATTTGTGGAAGATATATATATATCTTATAAAATATGTTTATATATATCCCATATATATGTTACCCTCCCCCCAATTCCATATGCTAATCTCACCTGGATAGATAGACACAATGTCAGCTGGGAAAGGTCTGTGGTTGGTAGTTAAGGGATTGCTAGGTGGGGATAGAGAGAGCAGACACAGAAGAGCAGACACAGGAAGGGTGCTTGGAGGCAGCTGTTAGAGGCTGCTTAATAAAACTAAGCTTAGAGGTCATGAGAGGAAAATGCACATGGTGGCTAGGGCCATGAAATAAAGCTGGATATCTCCTCAATCTTCAACTGACTGACAGTGGATTATTTCTCCACTGTTACCCTACAACCTACAGATCTGCCCGTCAATGGGCTACAGGCGCCAGACCAAGCCCAGAATGGCCTCACCCTACCAACGCCAGGACTCTATATTTTATATGAATACAACATATATACACACACACACACACAGAGACACAAACACACGTTATATATATATATATATATAAAATCCAGAGACAATAGAGATGAGGGCCAGGAAGACCATTCCTTGACAGTAAAGGAAGCTTGTCACAAGAATTGAGGTAGTGAAGTTATGGCAGAGAATCTAACACTATGACAATGTTTGTTGGAAATGATCACCACTCTGAACAAGAACTGGATGCTAAAAAAGAGATAAAATGATATGTATGATAACCTACAGTTTCAAACCACGGTATTTAAAATGGAAAAACAGTGAATTGTGAGAGGGAGAGGGGGAAGAGAGATGAGAGAGAGAGAGAGAGAGAGAGAGAGAGAGAGAGAGAGAGAGAGAGGAATAAAGCTACTTTTGATTCACAATTTACCACTTGGTTTCACTCAAAACCATGATTATTCCTGGCTCCTTTGCATCTGTTTGTTTACAACTTGGTTTTACCCAAAATAGGAATTTTCCTAATTACCATATTGTTTTACAAGTCTCAAGCAAACTTGAGCAGGACTGGCTCATGATAGGCATTTTATTCTTCCTCTCCTATCCTCACTCTCCTGAGGGCAGTCTCTGTACTCAATGAAACTGCAGTCTGGCAGGCAGGTCTCTCTTGCTTTGATGAGGTAGAAAGCTACCCAACCACACATAATTCAATCCTCTCAGCCTAGTTTGAGTTATTGCCTTTGGCAACTTCTACACCAGACACTTTTTCAGCAGGTGAGGTAAGTGGGGGAGCCATTAAGTGCTAAATAGGCAGGCAGGTGGGGAAGAAGGCAGGGAGAGGTACTGGGGACAATGATCACAGGAAATGTGCACTGGTGAAGGGTGTTGTACATTGTATGACTTAAACTAAATCATTATAAACTTTGTAACTGTGGGAGAGAAAATACAAGTGTAATATAAGCAACCTTGTTAACGATGGTACTTAAATAAATTGATTTATACAACTAAAAATGGTCTCACTCTTTTGCAACTATATGCAAAGTATCACTATTTTACTTCTCAGCAACTGTAAGGCATTCATTTGCATACGCTTGATAAATATGACCCTTAATATTATCTACTGTGTTAATTTTCTTGGGAGATCCTTGTTCCAAGAACCTTAGCCTTAGTTTCTACGTCAGCAGAACTTAAGTTTGTTCAGTCCTACTTTGTTAAGGCTCAGTCCTAGAGAACACAAATGCTTAAAAGGGAAGGCAAAACAGGGAGAAGGTGAAATGCCAACAAAAATATTGTACCAAGCTGGATCCTCTGTAGGAAGGAATGAAATATTTTTTTTAGTAGCTTCCATCATTGAAAATTGCTTTGTTTCATAAAGTTGCACTTCTTGTACACTTTTTTGTTACAATAAAGCCAGTAGATTTCATAGTATCTTTATACTTAATGTAAGTGGAATGAAGAAATGTGCCTTGAGTCTGAGACTATTGGATATTTCACTTGTATATTTATTTTATATAAATGCACAGAAATTTCTTTTCCCCCAAGATACAGTATGTTGGGGCTGAAGAAATAGCACAGTGGTAGGGTGTTTGCCTTGCATGATGGCCTGGGAGAAACCAGGTTCCATTCTAGGCATCCCATATGATCCCCCAGCCTTTAGGGGAGATTTCTTCGTGCAAAGCTAAAAGAGACCTCTGAAAGCCGCTGGGTGTGGGCCAAAAAACAATCAAACAAGTTAAAAAAAAGGATAAAATATGTCAAATAATATCCATTAAAGAGAGAATCAAAGGTGCCTAAAGTAGGGTGTAAAAGTTGTAATTATCTGAGAGACATATTTTACTCTGTGAATGTGTTATCTATTCATCTGAGAGGCTTATTTTGATCTTAATAATTATATTTAGATGATATAATTTGTATTTTAGTACTCTTCTAGTTATATTAAAATAATCTGAATATCTTATACTTTTATCTGTTATTCTTCATTTTTGTTTTTTTTTTTGAATATTAGTTACTGCTATGCTTCTCTGTTTACAAATATGGCACTACGTCTATACATTAATGCTCTAAGATCTCCTAAATAATGAAAAGCATATTACACAGAGCAAAATCATAAAGCTTAATCTACTTCAAATCTCAGAAAAGTCAATACTTAGAAGTAAAAATCTTGTCTGTCATAAATGATTCTTGAAAGTAGTATATTTGAACTCTATGTGATGAATTTGTAATATTTTTCTGCATAGATATATTAGTTAAATTAGTTATAATGTAATTAAAACCAGATATTGCATTTCCAAAAATGTTTAAATCTTATACTATATTGCACTTTTAAAACCAATTTTACACATAATTCTTTCTAAATCATGTTTAACATTGACATTTTGAGTATAACATCTAATAATATAATTGCATTGCTTTATATAAAAATGTCTTATTTTCTTTTTGTTTATTTTTATTTTAGGGCCACACCCTGTTGCCTTCCATGTTTACTACCGGCTATGTTAGGAACTATATATGATGTCAGGTAGTACACATAAAAGGCAAGTGTACTACCCACTGTATTATCTCTTACCTCAAAATTTAGTAATATTTATTATTTTCTTAGAAACATTGAGGAATGATTTGCATGTCAATATCATGTTAATGCTAAGAGGAGAGTTTAGCTTGATCTCATGCTTCTGATATGAGTATTCCCATTTCATTTATTTATTTTATATTAATTATAAACTACATAACCTATATTAATATCATGACAAATGAGCAATAATGTCTCTAAGAATTTACATTCTTTTTTTGGAGGGGGTCACAACAGGCAGAGCTAAGGGTTTACCACTGACTCTGTGCTCAGAAATAGCTCAGGGCAATCTTGGGGGAAATATATGAGACGCTGGAGATAGAACCTGGGTCCGTCCAGGTCGGCAGTGTACAAGGCAAACACCCTACCACTATGCTATTGCTCTGGACTCTACATTCTAAACTTACTCTGTACTTCCAATAGTTTTCTTTTTGGCTTTGAAAATAAACTCATCACAATAAAATTTTGGCAAATGTGTTCACAAGTTATATATTTTTGGCTCTCATTTATTTTTATCTGCATTTGTTTATGTATGTGTCTTTTTAAAGACGCCTTCAAAACAATGTCTGATTAGGCTAAAATGATAAATAGCTCTTCCTTGTTATTAAGTGACATATTTTAGAGGGACACTATTTCCTCAAATATTAACTTATGAGCTTAACAAAGAAATAGTAGAGAATGGTGAATTCATAATAGGTAATAATATTAAGACTCTTACTCTAAAAAAGATAAGGGCTGATTAGCATGTGAAGTGTATTCTTATGTATTCCATTTCTATAGCAACTATTTGAAGTATGATACATGGTATAATTTTGTGTTTTTGTAAATGAACAGTATAAATATTAAATTTTCTGTGTGTGTTAGCTTTTGTTCTGAACCTCAAATAAAGTAAGAATGGAGTAAATGAACAATGAATTATCTGAGTTTTCAATGTTCTTCACAAACACAATTAGTTTTGTATAACTATCAGAAAATGATTGGAAGAAAACATCTAAGAAAGTTTGCTAAGCTTCCAGGTATCTAGATGTTTTAATAGTTAATTATAGCTATATCAAAACAAAATAATAAGCAAGACTATAAGTTTATCTCACCTTGCAAGTAAAAGGGAAAGAAAAATAAATGTTTCATTTTTCTTCATTAAAGAGCAACAAGTTAGGGCCGGGCGGTGGCGCTGGAGGTAAGGTGCCTCTGCCTTGCCTGCGCTAGCCTAGGACGGACCGCGGTTCGATCCCCCGGCGTCCCATATGGTCCCCCAAGCCAGGAGCGACTTCTGAGCGCATAGCCAGGAGTAACCCCTGAGCTTCACAGGGTGTGGCCCAAAAAAAAACAAAAAAAAAAAACAAAACAAAAAAAACAAAACAAAACAAAAAAAAAGAGCAACAAGTTAAGGTTAATTGTATGACATCTGTTGCAGCTACGGAAAATGTCTACTTCAGAAATGCCCTCAGTAAAATATCCCTGCTATGTGATGTACATAGAGAGTCCAGAGAAAAGGCAAGGAGAAATTTTGAGAATGAGGGAGTTCTGAGAGTAACAAGTATCCCATTTAGAATCACCCTATTACATAGTAATACAATGTTGTTGAAATGTCCCTCGGTTACAATCACTTGAATAAGGAGTTTTTAGAAATTAGAAGATTGGGGAAGTGATACATAGATACATATGAGTATATTGGTCCTAATGTGGAGCAGGTAACCTGAGACCTTGAAAGCAAATTCAGACCACTTGAGACTGCAGTATACTGCTAACCAGAACTTTTCTGGCATGGGGCAGCAGAATCAATCATAAACTATGTTGGGAGAACTCTGTAAATACATCTATTTTCAGTTTTGAAAGACTTTGACATGATTTTAGCCCAGAGCCAGACTTGCAGAATCTGGGGTTGTAGGAACTCCCCTTCTTAAAAGTCATCACCTCCTCCCTAATCTGGGTGCATATCTTTTCCTTTTAATTCTTTTGGAACACGTTTTACTTTTAGAAGTTGCTTCCCAATCTGAGATTTGTAATTTCTTAATTTGTGGGGATCTCTCCTCTCTTTGGAGAAATCAATGTTATCAATGACATTTTTTTTACTTTTTCTTCTTCTATATTTTCTAAATAAAACAAATTTACTTTTTTAAAATTTACTTTTTTTACTATTAAAAATACAAAGAGGGGCTGGAGAGATAGCACAGTGGTGTTTGCCTTGCAAGCAGCCGATGCAGGACCTAAGGTGGTTGGTTTGAATCCCAGTGTCCCATATATTCCCCCGTGCCTGCCAGGTGCCATGTCTGAGTAGATAGCCAGCAGTAGCCCCTGAGCACCGCTGGGTGTGGCCCAAAAACAAACAAACAAAAAAACCCAAAAAGACAAACAAACAAAAAACAAACAAAAAAAAAAACAAAGAAAACTGAAGTTATATTTATAACAACAAATATGCTTAAGATTTAAGGATATAATTGAATTTAAATGCAAAAACAAGTCATTTCCCTACTTCTACAAAATGACATACTATAAAATGAAGATGTTATAGTCTAGCACCCAGATAAATTAGCATGCTTTTGAGTCTTCAGCAACTATCAGGAAGTTGAATGTGAGAGATGAACTATATGATACTGTCCACGTTTTTTGTGTGTTTGTTTTGTTTTTGGGTCACATCCAGCTGCACTCAGGGTTTACTCCAGGCTCAGCGCTCAGAAATCGCTCCTGACAGGCTCGGGGATTTTATGGGATGCTGGGATTTAACCACCATCCTTTCTAGATCCTCTGCATGCTCTGCAAATACCTTACCAATCTCTCTGGCCATTCTTCAGGCAATTTTAAGGATTCCTAGGGTTCTCTTAGATACATAAAAGGCATGTGCTTTTAAATCTTGTATTATTTCTCAGGACCAGAATATTATGCTTTAAAAGATACCAAAAGGATTATAACTAGGACTATCCAGGATCCCCAAACCACTGCCTATTTCCTTTTCCAATCTCTAGCCTTCACCAGTCCTGATATTTGGTTCGTCTCCTGTCCCAAGCCAGGTGCATCATAGAGAGAGTGACCTTTGGTACCTGTCTATACAGGATTGTCCAGGCTCCCAATGCCAATGGTAATCTCCTCCCCCAAGCTCTGGCCTCATTCTGATACCTGTCCTGACATCTGGTATGTCTGCCTTCCTCTTACCAAACCATATCAATGTATATTTAATATGTCCAAAAAATAAAGACAGGCTCTATCACTTCTTTCTCTTACACAATATACATCCTCAAAACTCAATCAAACCAAACAATCATTTCACATTTTGTAATCATATTCAGATAACCTTGCATGTTTAGAAAAATAATCTGTAAGATAGATATACTTGTAGTCACCTTTTGTATAATCAATTCAGTAGATCACTTTATTAAATAATGGGAAACGTAAAACTCCAGCATTTTAATCTACAAAATGCAAAGAACAATGGGAAAATCATGGTGAACAACAGCAGTTGAGTATATGGAGAGAAATCTAGGATAATCTCCAAGCCCATCAAAATGCCTGAGCCTCATAGATGAGGACCTAAAATCAACACTTAATGCTTTAGCAACAGAATTCAAAGATGCACTAGCCTGTGAAATTAAGCAATGAATAGATGAACAATTCAATCAGTTCAAAGAACTATTTTAGAATATGAGAGAATCTATAAAATTGAAATTGTAGGAACTAAAGAACATGTTACCATCTTCACAAGCCATAATAGCAGAATTACATAGGTGGAGAACTTCAAGACAAATTACAAGCCAGCATTGAGAAAGAAGTCAAAAGGGAAAGAAAAATCAAAACTACAGAAGAAAATGTAAGGTACTTTATGAACAAAGACAAGAAAAATAGTCTCTGAAATTTAGGAATACCAGAAGGTGAGGAAAAAGGAAAAGGGGAAGAATAAGTAGGAAGAGAAATAATAGCAGAGAACTTCTCCACTCTCTGGAAAGAGGCTGCTGTGCAAATTGAAGAGGCAAAACAGTCTCAAACAAAATAGACCTAACAGAACTATATCAAGGCAAATAGTAATTCAAATGGCAAAAAATCAGAGAGAAACAGTCTCTTTAAAGCAGTAAGGGAGAAGAAAAATCTGAAATAAAAGGGAAAGAACATAAGCATCAAACCAGATTTTGCATTTGAAATTAAAGAAGCAAGAAAGGAGTGGAATGGCATATTCAAATTGAAAATTGAAAATAAATTTTCAACCTAGTGTCCACTCCTCACAAACCTCTCAATTTTGTAGGATGAGAGATTAAAAATATTTTCAGACACAACAACTTGGAACATTCATGCTAAACAAGCTATCTCTAAAGGAACTAGTAAAGGGTCACATATATAAAACACATAACCAATTGTAACAATAACTCTATACAATATAATGGCAAAACAGCCCTTTCAGTCAATGCTATCCTTAAATGTCAATGGACTAAACTATCCCATCAAAAAGCGCAGAGTACTAGGTTTGATCAGGGATCAAAACCCAACCATTTTCTGCTTGCAGGAAACATACTTAAAATTTCAGGATAGTTTAGGCTCAGAGTAAGAGGATAAAATAAAGTACCAAGCTACTGGAAAACAAAGAGCTCAGGCATTCATACTTATATCAGACCAAATTGCATTCAACCTTAAGAAAGTACTTAAAGACAAGAATAGGCACTACTTATTGATCAAGAATATAGTGACAAAGGTAATATTGATCAAGAAGTGATACCTCTGATCAATATATATGTAACAAAAGTAGAGTCAAAGCAAAGTATGTAAGGATTTTACTCACAAAATGAGAGTAACATGGATGGAAACATGATAGTAGTGGGAGATTTCAACATGCCATTCTCTCCAATGGGTAGATAGATACCCTAGGCAGAGTATTAGTAAGAACATAACTATAAATGAGAAACTAATAGATTTATATAGGGACTTTTATCCTCAAAAAGCTGAATATATATTCTTCTCATGTGATCAAGAAACATTTTCTAGGATGGATTTTAGAACGTAAATCTAACTTACAAAACTTCACAAACATAAGAATTATATTAAGCATTCTATAAGACCACAATGCTACAGAGAGCAAGATTGATTCTAAAAAGAGGATGTGTAGAAAATTTAACACCTGGAGATTAAATAGCATGCTGCTCAGTAACAGCTGGATCAAAGAGTAAGTTAAGAATTTCCTTGTGTTGGGTTACAACCTGTTTTCACCCTAAAAAAGGCAGGCATCTGTTTTCATCCACTTACTTTACATTTCAAAGACTACATAGATAGAATCAGGCTAGGGAAAAGGGTTTGGTTTTATTTATTTATTTATTTATTTATTTATTTATTTATTTAATGTTTGGGGCCACACCTGGTGACACTCAGGAGTTACTACTGGCTATGCGCTCAGAAATTGCTCTGGCTTGGGGGCCATATGGGACACTGGGAATTAAACCAAGGTCCATTCTGGATCACCACATGCAAGGCAAACACTCTACTCAGTACCCCTTCTTTTTGTTTGTTTGTTTTTTGGCCAGTCTCTTTCCCCTGACTAATTGTGCATTCTGGTACTTAATCAAAACTGAAAAACTGCAGTTTTGAAAAACTGCTCTCTTTCTCTCTCTCTTTCTCTCTCTCTACAAGGTGGAATTATCCTGGACCACCCATTTGCAGTAATTAATGGGAAATTCATAATAATAGTGATACAGGCCTACATAAAAAAAAAGAAAAAGATAAAATCGACAACCTAAAAGAATATCTTAAATATTTGTAAAACCAACCACAAAGGAACCCAAACACAAGCAGGAGAAAAGAAATATTAAAAACCAGAGGAGAAATCAATAATATAATACTAAAAAAGATACAAAGTAAAGAAATAAAGATGGAACAAGAAGCTGTTTTTTTTAAAGAATAAACAAGAAAGTCAACCCATTGGAAATACAAGGAAATAAAAGAGAAAATTCTCAAATAAATGAGATAATAAATGAAAATTGAATCATTACAATGGAATCCCAGGAATCCAACACATAATGAGAGCTTATTATGAAAAAATTTAGTCTGTTAAGCTACAGAAACTAGAAGTTAACTTATTTCTGGAGACATATAATCTCCAAAAATGGAATGAGGAGGTAGTAAAAAGCCTAGAGACAATCACAAGAAAAGAAATTGAAACTGAAATTAAGAATCTCCACAAAAATAAAAGTCCAGGACAAACTGGGTTTATGGTGAGTTCTATCAAACATTCAGAGATTTGCTACCACTGATGCTTAGACTCTTCTAAAATATTGAAGAAATGAGAATCCTCCCTAATAACTTCTATGAAGGTAACATTATGCTTTGACCAAAGCTGATAGAGATACAACCAAGAAATAAAAAACAGAACAATCTCACTAATGAACATTGATGAAAATATCCTTAAAAATATCTTAGCAAACCAAATCCAACACTCATGTAAAATATTGTATAACAAATTTAAAATCCTTATCAAAAATGAAGAGGGGAATGAACAGTCACCACTCTGAGGAAGATCAACAAATTGCCAACAGACACATGAAAAGAAGTCTCAAATTACTTATCATTACGGAATCTCAAATCAAGACAAAGATATATCAATTACACCAGTGAGGATGGCACATATCAAAAATAATGGAAACAGATTCTCTGTGCTTGGAAAAGTTTGCATGGAAGGGGACCTTGCACCTTCTCGCAGGTAACTGAGGGAAAAGAACTGAGGGCAGACTCAGATCAGCTTCATCACCTCTATTGTCTGTGCTTGGGGACTGCAGAGCAGAGATGGGACCCTGCACATTTTTGCAGGTATCAGGGGAGGGAAGAGACCTAAGGAGAGGGCCAAACCTGAGGGACCACTGCCATCGTCACCATTTAGGGCCACGCTCCAGAGAAGGGACCCACCCCTATGCCACAGGTGACAAAGGAGGGCTGAGACCCGAGGGCAGAAACCTCTAATTCATCAAATGAAAAGAAATGTGGGTAAAGTAAGGAAGACACTAGGAGCCCAGGATATAGAGAGAAATCCTAGCAAATTTCCAAGTCCACCAAAATATATGAGCCTAATAGATGAGGACCAAAAAGTGGCAATAAATGCCACAAGCAATAGAAATCGAGGAATCACTAGCCATCGAGATTAAGAAATCCATAGATGAACAATTCATCCAACTCAAAGAAGAACTTTTACAGAAGATGAGAGAATCCATATAAATGAAATTAAGGAAAATAAAAAACATCTTAGCAACCATAATAGCAGAATTATACAGTTGAAAATTTGCATAGATCTTGAAAAAAACCTACAAACAAAAAATGACAAAGAAGCCAATAAGGAAATAAGAGGTAAGTCACTGGAAAAAAATGTTAGGTATTTAATGAACAAAGAAAAAGAAATAATCTACAAATTGTAGGAATAGAGAACATGAGGAAATGGGAAAAGGAAAGAACAATCATGAGGGAAATAGTAGCAGAAAATTTTCCCACCCTCTGGAAAGAGGTGCTGGTAAAAATCCAAGAGTTGAAAAGAGTACCTAAAAAAAAAAAAAAAGAAAAGAAAAGAAAAGAGTATATAATAAAATAGACCCTAATAAACCAAAACGAACTCATAGTAATCCAAATGGCAAAAAAATAAAAAGAGTAGAGAGATGAATTCCTTAAAGCAATAAGTGAGGAAAAAAACTTCAAGTTTAAGTTCAAGAAGAATCAAACCAGAGCTCCCATTTGAAACAATTCAAGCAAGAAGACAGTGGAGTGATATATTTAAACTACTGAATGAAAGAAACTTCCAACCTAGAGTCCACTACCTAGCAAAACTCATTCATATGGTAGGACTAAAAACATTCTCAGACAAAAAAAGCACTCTCACTATTTATGCCAACCAAACTGACTGTAAATGAACTACTCAAGACGAATTACACAATCCAAACATCCAATTGTATCACCACCCTACAGAATACAATTGCACAACAGCCCTCTCTTCTTAAATGTCAATGGACTAAATTCTCCCATTAAAAGACACTTAGTAGAGGATTGGATCAGAAAACAAAATACAGATATCTGCTACCTGCAAGAAACACACCAAAAAGTACAAGATAAACACAAGCTTAAAATAAAAGGGTTGAAGTAAATTATTCAAGCCAATGAAAAACAAACAAAAAAACTGGGACAGCCATTCTTATATAGACCAAATTGCATTCAACCTCAAGAAATTGCTCAGAGACAAAGAGGCTCACTACTTACTGAACAGGGGAACAATAGATCAAGAAGTACTAACTCTGCTCAACATTTAGGCACCAAATATGGAGCTAACAAAATATTTAAGGCATTTACTTGCAAACCTGGAGAAACAAATGGAAGGAAATATGATAGTAGTAGGAGACTTCAGCATACCATTATCATCACTAGACATATCCACTAGGCAGAAAAGTAGCAAAATGTAAGAGTCTTAAATGAGAAACTACAAAAACTAGAACTAATGAACTTATATAGAACCTGCCATCCCAAGAAATCAAAATACACATTCTTCTCAAGTATACATGGAACCTTCTCCAGAATAGACCATGCCTTAGGATATAAATCTAACTTGCACAAAGTCACAAATATAAGGATTAATAGAAGCACCCTATCAGATCACTATAACAGTGAACAAGATTGACTGTAAAAATACTGAAAACAATTTGTGTTGGTGGGGATATGGTGAAAAAGGAACTCACATCCAATGGCTTGTGGGAATTCTGCTTGAACCAATTCCTATGAAAAACAGTATGGAGGTTTCTCAGTAAACTAAGAATCAGGTGCTGAAGAGATAGCATGGAGATAAGGTGTTTGTCTTTCATGTAGAAGGATGGTGGTTTGTATCCTGGCATCCCATATGGTCCCCTGTGCCTGCCAGGGGCAATTTCTGAACCTAGAGCCAGGAGTAACCCCTGAGCACTGCTGGGTGTGACCCAAATCCTCCCCCCCCAACAAAAAAGGAATCAAATTTCCATACAACCCAGCAATCCCACTTTGGGGTATCTAGCCTTAGGAAAGAATATAAACAAAAGGATATATGCATGCCACTATTTATTGCTGGACTTAATACAATAGCTAATAGTTAGAATGTACCTAGGTGTCCAACAACAGAAGAGTAGATCATGAAGATGTATGTATATACAATGGAATACTACAAATCTGTAAGGAATTGTGCAATTCACAATTTGCTACAACATGGATGGACCTGGAAGGTATTATGTTAAATGAAGTAAGCCAGAAGAAGGATAAATAAAGAATGGTATCACTTTGTGGTATTTAGAATAACTACATGAAGAAATGCAATGGTTAAACAAAAGTTGTCTTGAACACTCTTACCTTTAGATTAAGTGAGGAGCTGGAAAGAAATTGAGTGGAGGAGGACACACACAAATATGAAATAATGGGGGCTAGTGGCCAAGTTTTTTCAGGTGTGTTAGTGTTTAAAAAGAACTAAACATCAATCCAAAGGCAACAACAATGGGATCAAGAGACCCAAACTTACCAATCAAAACAAAATTGGCCTTTTTTGCTGGCAGGCTTGAGGGACAGGGAGCTGTGGCATGGTCTATACTTTAGGAACATTGGTATAAGGAGGTTGACAGTTGTGGGTGGATTGGCCCTGATTCACTGTATGTTTGAAACCCAACTATGAAGAACTTTGTAAATCACAATGGTTTCAAAAATTGTTTTTAAAAAACACTAAAATAGGCCATCTTTGTACAGAAAATTATCCCCATTATTCATAAATCAATAGCTAAAGAAATTAAGTGAAAATATTCTGCACAGAGATGAGATTCTAGATACACTTAAAATAAATTTGAGTAAAGAAAAGTGTATATAAGTTATGGTGATTGCAGGTATGGCAGAATACCTGTTTAAAATGACAATCTAGAAAAATGACTTGGAGAATTTGCTCTTTGCATGAATTGAAAATTTTTATTTAATTAATTACTGTATCTCTTAGTGCCAGAGCCCCTTTCTTCAATGATGATAATTACAAACTGCAGAAAAATCATTCTTCTTATTTCTAAAAACAATAACTATGCAAAGCAACTAAAATTTATACTTATGTTTATAAGCCAACAAATATGTGGCATAAACATATATCTAACCAGCTTCCAGTTTATAGCCTTCCAGTTTATTCTCTAAGAACTTTCATTATAAAGCACCAAATCTTCTCAAAGTTATTACGATTTTTGTTGTGTTGGAAAAATAGCAGCATCTGATCACAAGCACCCTCATGAGCCCTGTTTATCACAGTGCTCGACAAAGCTAGAACTATAGACCTAGATGAGCTGGTTGAGATATTGAGATTCTTTTTTCTGTAGAAAAGCAAAAGTTGCAGAATCTGCTATCCAGAATTTTATTCAACATTGTTAGATAAGGCCAGCATATTTGAAGAAAATGTACAAAACTCTCTACAGGCATGGAATAATAACTAAATGAAAATGCTTGGCATTCTTAGTCAAGATGGATAACTTGAAATTAGGATAACTGAGAAAAAGAGTGAAATACTAAACAATTTCCAATTCTTAGTTAATACAATAGCAGTTTATTTTTAGTTCGTGCATAGTTGACTGAGGCTCTAAAGCAATTCTCCAGGGCAACTATTCTCGTCATAGCAACTGAGTAATCTGGGCTAATGAAGCCACCATCATACTCCTGCAGCTTTATCTGGAACACTGTCTCCCTGGTCTACCTGAGAGAGACAGTGAGGCAATGTCTTCCTTCAGTAATTAAAGGCTTCTGCTCTTAAATGAAACATTACTTTCATTCACAAAGCCTTGGCCAGTTCTAATGACGCCATATAAAGTGCAATGAGTAATCATGAATGAGCAGTGGAAGTCTCTAATGCAGAGTATCATGCTGTGAGATGTAAATGTGACCTACTTTGTAGTCAAGGTAACAGAGCTTAGAAATACCATTAATAAATATATCCTCCACATTAGAAAGATGGGTGGTGGGATATTTCAACTGTTCTCAATGTCCTTTCTCCTCCACCAAATATATTTTTCTACTGCCACAAACATGCATTCATATTTTATTAATATTTAATGAAAGGTTTTGATTTTGATTTGTTGCCTGCTGCCCGAGGAGTCACTGTGAAACAGAAAAGAAAAAGCAATTATACTCATGTCTCACTAAATTCTGATAGATTCTGTTAACTAAAAGAATGAGTAAGGCCCTGAGCACTGCTAGGATGACCCTGATTGTCCAGAATGCAGGACCATGAAGCTCTGCACCATCAGAGGCCCTAATATTGATCCAGTGACCTAGGTAACTAAGTTCCTCTGACAGTAACATTTGGACCCAAGAGCACCATTTGGGAGCTCCCATTCTCACTTAGATTCTGGGTGGTAATGCTTGGTCTTTACAAATACTAAAGATTTATATTATGTATGATTTTTAATTGTTATCAAATTTTTATTAGGTTTTAATAATTTCTTTATTTTTGCTAGATAATTTTTGAGTGAATACTTAATATTTTCATATCTAGTAAGACATTGTATTGTATATATTTTGTATGTAGCCTTTCTCTTACTTTATTTTTTATATTTAGTTATTAATAAGGTATAACAAAGAAGGAAATATGAACTGAAAAAGCGGGAGCACTTTTTGAACAGTTCAACGATACCTGATGTTTATGAAGATTTTAAAGAAAGCATGTTTATTATTAACATATATATTTTTCTTCCTTGTTAATTTTTGATAGATTATTATCTTCCTGTTCTCCTTGAGTATAAACTTTTAAGAATTATTATTACTGCAGGATTATTATTTTCCTTCTCTAATAATGAGCTCATTGTAAAATTTGAATTGTTGTTACTTTAATCCTCACTAATTCATTAAATCAGTTTCCAAAGCATTATGTAACTTATTTATGTTTACTTTTCAAAACAGTGAGAAAATAAATTCTGTAAGATAGCATCACAACTAATTTTTAATATTCAATTACTTTTATTTGCCTGTCCTTTAATCTCACTCTAATTCCTATTTTCACAGTATATAACATTTATCCAGGTCTTTGTAAAATCTTAGTTAATTGACATTTTTTCTGTTTCTTTGCTTTCGGGCCATACTCGGTGACTCTCGGGGTTACTCCTGGATATGTGCTCAGAAATAGCTCCTTGCTTTGGGGGATCATTTGGAACACCAGGGATCGAACCCAGATCTGTCCTGGGTCAGTTGTATGCAAGGCAAACGCCCTACTGCTATCCTCTTACTCCAGCCCTCCTTAATTGTTTGTAAGTATTAAATTTCTTCCTTTTCCTTAATCTTTTATTCTCATTTGCATATTGCAGCTAGGAAAAATTTGATGTCAGCATGGTGGGATATTGAATTGAGATAAGCATAGTTCTTATCAGTAAGTGAAGAAGCAATATTATTCTATTCAAATTCATATTTCTTTTCTATCTCTCTAATTCTCTACTTATCTTCTGATATTATTTATTGTTTTATTCTCAAGTACATGAAAATATAGCAGAAGTAAATTTTAGGTGCTGGAGCAATAGTGCAGTACCAGAGGTTTTCTGAGTACAGAGCCAAAAGTAAGACCTGAATACTAACCGTTGTTGTTAAAAGTTACCAAATGTAACATTGCTAAGTAATTTAGACATACTATAAGATTAATATGAATATGTTATATTATGAGAAACAAAAGATAACAAGCTCATATGTATGCAAAAGAAGAATTTGCACCACTCACATACATCAAGAATACATACCAGTACCTAAAATCCACACTTAAAATAAACTATGTATGTACTATAGAGCACATAGCAATATTATATACCCACATAATACTCACCATAGGCGTATACAGACTGTTTGTCACCCTAACAAACCACATATTCAGAATCTTAAAATCCAAAAATTATTTGTATGATTATTCATAAGGTGTCATGGTTCATAAGCATTTATTTTTGAAGGATAGTAACACAAACTGAAAAATCCAGCATAGTTATATTTATACAGTCCACATTTGTGTTAAAAGGAATATGTTGTTATTTCCTAATATTTATATACTAATAATTTAATTTACATGTTTAAATCTTGTTATGCTTGCCTTTGTTTTGACAACATAATTTTTGAATATTGTCTTTGAAATATCATAAGAACATAATATTTGAAAGTTTGTTTAAAACAAAATGTAATGTTCTTTTATTTGTTTTGGGGGGCCATAACTGGCTATTCTCAGGGCTTACTCCAGGAAATCCACTGGGAATTACCCCTGGCTGGGCTCAAGAGATCATCTGTGATGTTGGGGATAAAACCTGGGTCAGCAATATTCAAGGCGAATAATCTAAGAGCTGTGCTGTTATTTTGACCCATAATGTTCTTTTTGAATAATTTCCCTCTCAGAATAAGTATTTAACTCTAACATTATTTAACATAGTATAATACAATATTCAAATGATTAAATTGGTTCTTAGCTTCTTAAGTGTCTTTTACCTGGGTTAAATTATCAGCACATCTGAGCGCAGACCCAGGAGAAAGCCTTAAGCATAGATAGCTATGTAGCATAGTTGAAAACCAAACAAACACAAAAGAATCAAGCTCTGGGCTGACAATTTTTATGCATGAGATATTTAATTTTAACAACTATTTACAAGGTGCCATTATTATAATTTGTTACTTACAATTAAAAAAATGAAGTTTAAAGAAGGGAAATACATTTTCCAGGTTGCCTGGAAATATGAAAACACTCTTGGGTGAGTGCCTACAGAGTGAATCCATTGCATTTAACCATATTAATCATTAATCATGTATGTTTAGGCACAACTTGAAAAAATGGATGGAAATAGAACATTTTCTCCTGGAAATGGTTTGAAATGAGTTCCCTATTTCAAGAAATAATTAAAAGGATAAATAATCTTAATTTTTATATGTCTTAGTATATTATCCTTTTCTCATCCATCTCATTTCTATAAGTCTTGTAATGTCAAAGCATAAATAGGTTTCTAAACAAGGCACACAGTTTACAAATTTTGACAACTGAAATTGAAAGCATTTAACTGTCTCAGCATATTAAACCTTTAATGGATAGCTTTCTGTAGCACCAATTTTTGTAGTATATTGACATAGCTTTCTAAAAGCCATTAAAATGATAAGTGTGTTTATTGTCACAATAATGATAACTTTTTTTTATAGTTAAGGCTTGAATTTGTAACAAAATTGCTTTTTTCTGTCTTGTTCCAAATTTCCTAAAATTGAGTGGTTTGGAAACATAAATAATCAATTCATGTTACACTACAATAAAGTTAGGTATGATTGTCTATTTTATTTACTTGTTCATTTGAGGGTTAATCTTGACTCTGCTCAGGGATTACTCTTGGTGGTAATTGGAGACCATATAGGAAAAAGTAGTGAACAAGGTTTGGCCACATACAAAACAAAACAAAACAAAACAAAACAAAACAAACCTACCCACTGATTTCTAAAGGTGCATTTACTCAAAATTTTACTGAAATAGCCATGTAGCTAATTAATTAAAGCACAGCTTTAAACACTATTTTTTTCTGAAAGTTAATTTAGTTTTAAAGAGACATATTTAGATTAACAATGTAATACATTTAAACAGAAAAGTAAAAATCATAGATAAAATTTAATACACATAAAATTCTGATGAACATATAAAATTCTGATGAGCAGCAATTGAGAAAGCAGAGGAACTATTGCAATGCTATTAGCTGAGATGATTCCTTTTCCAGATTACCTGAGAGCAAGCCTCTGAAAGACATGCAGGAGCACTAAAATGATCCCTGAGAGATCAAGAAGAGGACTAAGACTACTAGAGAACATTAAGTCCACAGTCTGAGATAGCTGAAATGTGGGTAGCTCCAAAACACAATCTTAAATTCTGCTCTCCATTTTGGAAGCTTTGACTCCTGGACTCAATCCTGAGATAAATGGGTTGATTGACAACAGATGGAGAGTAAAACTCACTGCTAACCCCACAGATAGGGCGTTACTATAATAAACAAGTTATTGCACAAACAATCCATTTTATTATTTTATGGATTTTCTTCTCTCAAATAATAAAAATATTTTCTCAGGTCTAGAGCAATAGCACAGCTATTCAAGGAATTTTCCTTGAACACAGCCAAACAAGGTACAATCTCCAGCATATAATATGGTCCCCTGAGCATAGCTAAGAGTGATTTCTGAATGCAGAACCAAGAGAAAACCCTGATCACTGCTAGGTGTGCCCCAAATATCTATAGAAATTTTTTTTCTCATGGAGCACAGATGTACCAAATCCTTTAAACTGTTGATATATGAAAAAAATGCATTGTGGATAGACTTCGTGTTAGCATTACTTATATCAGCATTTTTCAACTGTAATATTTGTAAGCACTCTGGAAATCCCCCAGGATATTTTTAGAGGGCCATGAGAGAAAAAAATCTCACAAGTAGGGGACAATAATATGAAAGTAGGAGCAAATCTGTAGAATAGGGGACAATAGGAAGAGGAGGGTCATAGTCAAAAAACATTGGAAAACACTGACTTAGATGATATTCAGTTCATATATACACATTGAATTAGGATTATTTTATTTATTATAGAAGCAACTTAAATAAATGGCAGGTGAGGGATTGGAGACATATATATACACATACATACATAATATATATATATACATAATATATATATATATATATAAAGTTGCTATCTTTGTATGTGCATTACTCCAGTTTGACCCTTTGCTCAACATATGGTGACTACCCCTAGAGTCCACCAAAAATGAACTCCTGAGCACTGAATCAAATATAATATATCTTACATTTCAAAAATTAAAAAATTAAAATTTTAAATTAAATTTTAAAAATCTGTCAAAATAATCAGATAATGATTGAAGTTATAGTATAGTTACTGATTTGATATATTTCAAGTAGGTTCTCTTACAAACTTGTTTTAATACATATTCTACTTATTAATATTTCTATAGTGTATCATAATTTAGATTCTGCTTTTATAAACTACTGTTAAGTAATTTAAATTAACATTGGGTATTCAAAAATATACAACTTTCATAGTTTTTTTCTCATAGAAATATTCACAGAGGCTCACTAATAATCTATTTACTGCCAATGCAATATAAGCCAAACAATTTAGCAGATATGAGATATAACCTCACTTGAAAATCATACTTTTAATAATATATAAGTCAGGTTTGTTAGACAAGTTTATATTTAATTTAGTAGTAATTTACTATAAGCAAGTGAAATGTTCTGAGAAAAATATCTCAAGCTTGGTTCATAATTACAGGAATCAAATAATAAATAAAATTTAGAATATCTGATTCTTGTTACTATTAGAAATTATAGTTGTAGTCTTTGTAATTATTAAATACTTTATAATTTAATTTTTGTTTAAAATATTGAGGATCCAATACATCTTATAGATTGCAGTATTATGGGATTTGTCTGTCTCTATGTCAATCAACTCCCACATGGTTCCTTATTGGATGTTATTCTATGAATGCAGCAACTCCAATTGTAGTGAAACTGGATGGTCCCACCTTCTAGGTGTGACATTTTTCCATAGATAAAAGGCAAGGATGAAAGAGGAGACGTTTTCTTCTGGAGCTTCTTCATGGGGCTGCTTGCAGAGTGGTCTGCGGACTGGAGTTAGGGTAATGTGGGAATTTTTAAAGTCTTTTCTTTAAGTGTGTGTTTGATTGTTTTGCAGAGTTCCTTCAGGTTAAAATTCATCTCACTAGTGTTTGGGGTTGGAACCAGAGGGTTTAGATTTTGGAGTAGGTCACTTGCCTTACATGTGTTGACCCAGGATTAATCCTCAGTACTTTATTTGATTCCTAACTCCACCAACAGTAATCCCTAAACACAATGCCAAGAGTTAAGTTTGAGCACTGCTGGGTGTGGCTCCAAAATAGAAAGTAAAAAAGCAAAAAATAAAGAAAAATAAAAAAAAAGTTAAGGAGGCCCATTGACAAATTAATACAGCAAGGGAGGAAAAATATTTTTCTTCCCTTTAATGATCATTCAACTATCCTAATAATTAAATTAATATAAGACAGACAAACAGAAATAAAAAGCAATTTAATTTTTATATATAGGACTCAGATAGTTTAAAGAGATTGAAGGTATCCAGGCAAAATAGTTTTTATTTAGCCAGCACTGCTTTAGCTATTCATGGACGTTTTGTGCTCCATATGATTTTAGGAGCATCTGACCTACTTCTTTAAAAAATCTCATTGGTATTCTCATAGGTTTCACATTAAATATGTACAATTTTTAAAACAATAATGAGATATCTTATTGGGAAGTATGGGATACCATAAAATGGGATATCATCTCAAACTACAGAGACTAGAAAATATCACAAAGAACAAGAACAACCAGTGCTGATGCTGATGGAGGGAGAAAAAACTGATTCACTGTTGGTGGGAATGCAAAGTTGTCCAGCTTTTTTGTAAAACAAATTGGATAATTCTAAAAATAAACCTAGAAATTGAGTTTCCATATGATCCTAAAATAGAACTCCTAGGAGCCCCAAAATACAATGCGGCAAAGCCTTTTGTATGTCTATGTTCATCACAATGCTATTTACAATAACTAGAATCTTAAAACAACCCAAGTGCCAAGAACAGATGAATGGCTATAGAAACTGTGGTACATCTACAAGATGCAGTTTTTAGGAAAATGAAATTATGAAATTTACTTATACTTATGGTATGGAGATTATTATTCTTAGTGAAATGAGATAGTGGGAGAGGGATAGGCATAAAATAATCTCACTCACTTGTGGGATATAAAACAAAAAGATATTAAGCTACCAATAGTAGGCAGTACAGTTGAGATAGAAAAGAGATGACAATGATAATGATAATTGAAACATATCATTGCGGACAAAAAGATGGTGGTAAATGGGGATAAAGTGATAGATATGATACATACCCATTCATTACAATAGTGCAAAAAATAGTGTCAAAAAGGCAAAAAATGTAAGAATGAGAGATAAAGAGAGAAGTAAAATGTCTGCCAAGAGGCAGACAGGGCTGAAAGAGGGAGAGAAACTAAAGACATTGGAGGTGCAAAATGTGCACTGGTGAAGGGTAGTCTATACTGTATGACTAAAATTTAATCATGAACAATTTTATAACCACAATGCTTAAATGAGGTAATTACTAAAACAAAAAGGAAAAAGAAAAGGATGAATAGTACGTAGTATAAGATATTCATTGTGCTATAGACACCTAGATTTTTTTTTACTGAAATTTTATTTTAACTTTATTTTATTTATTTAAAGAAAATGTATCACATTGTTCACATAACTGATCATAATACATTTATTTCAGGATGACAAAAAGCAAAGTTATTAAAAATAGAAAAAGAATAGAGAATTTTAAAAAAGAAAAAAGAAGGGGAGAGATTTCATTACCAGTTATATTTGTGAAAATTATTGTATCACCAATAAAGTCATTAATGCAATAGCCGAAGATTTAGTATGTTCCAATTTTTTCCTCCAGAGATGGGAAATACAATAAAAAAGGTGTGTGTGTGTGTGTGTGTGTGTGTGTGTGCTCGTGTGTATGTCAATTATCATTTGCATAGACACAACAAAATATGGAAGAAATTGGGAATTAAAACCTTTGGCCTATAAAACAGTGAAATCTTTTTTTTTTTTAAATTTAAACACCTTGGTTACAGACATGATTGTGGTTGGGTTTCAGTCATATCAGATGACACACACCCCCAATCACCAGTGCAACATTCCCATCACCAATGACCCAAATATCCCTCCTCCCATCCCTGCCCCTACCAGAACTCTAGACAGGCTTTTCACTTCCCTCATATATTCTCATTGTAGGATAGTTGGCAATGTGGTTATTTCTCTAACTAAACTCATCCCTGTTTTCGGTGAGATTCATAAGGTTGGCTGTAATGTCCAGCCTTCCTCTCTTTTGTCTCTGAAAATTGTTGAGAAATGTCTTTCATTTTTCTTAAAACCCATAGATGAGTGAGACCATTCTGCGTCTTTCTCTTTCTCTCTGACTTATTTCACTCAGCATAATAGATTCCATGTACATCCATGTATAGGAAAATTTCATGACTTCATCTCTCCTGACGGCTGCAGAATATTCCATTGTGTATATGTACCACCGTTTCTTTAGCCATTCATCTGTTGAAGGGCATCTTGGTTGTTTCCAGAGTCTTGCTATGGTAAATAGTGCTGCAATGAATATAGGTGTAAGGAAGGGATTTTTGTATTGTATTTTTGTGTTCCTAGGGTATATTTCTAGGAGTGGTATAGCTGGATCGTATGGGAGCTCGATTTCCAGTTTTTGGAGGAATCTCTATATCGTTTTCCATAAAGGTTGAACTAGACGGCATTCCCACCAGCAGTGGATAAGAGTTCCTTTCTCTCCACATCCCCGCCAACACTGTTTATTCTCATTCTTTGTGATGTGTGCCATTCTTTGTGGTGTGAGGTGGTATCTCATCGTTGTTTTGATTTGCATCTCCCTGATGATTAGTGATGTGGTGCATTTTTTTCATGTGTCTTTTGGCCATTTGTATTTCTTCTTTATCAATGTGTCTGTCCATTTCTTCTCCCCATTTTTTGATGGGATTAGATGAAAAACAGTGAATTCTTACCTCTGAAGCACTTTGGCATAAGACCAACTCAAGATTCCAGGCATGCTCAGTTGAACAACTCCCTAGTCATTTTAGGTGGTCAGTTCTTCAGTCTCACAGTTGTTGCTGTCAGGTTTCTGTAGTTATAGATCTTGTTTATAAAATAAAAAATATAAAATAAATAAAAATTATAAAAAATCAGAACAATTTCACCCTCCCCAGTGATACTGTGTTAAGTGTCTACCTGTATTCAAGCTACACTAGTTTTGTCAAACTACAGAAACTTTTTTTAAATGTCTGGGCTTTTGATTTATGATTGGGATGTTGGTTTATGCTATACCATAAAGAGAGAAAGCATAGAATAGAGCATCAATTTCAATTTTCAGAAGCAAGATGCAAAAATATTTGTCTGGTTCAACAGATCTATTTTCTGTCTCCTGGAAACACTGTAAATGTTTCCAGGATCTCAACATGACCCACTGACCCGTAGCTGTCTAACTGAGATCTTCTCTGGTCCAGGCCATGTAGAGATGATTAGCATATGCTGTGCCTATAACCACCACCCAAGGTAGGCAGTTTGATAACAGATTGTTAAAATCCTCTGAATGGAGTTGAAGGAGATCTATAGTAAAAAAGCCTTATTAGATTTCCTTGAAAGATTTAAAGGTTAGATTTTGCTTTGAGTCAAGTTCTTTTAGTCTTTATATACAGGGCTTCTTGATGGAGTGATTTTCTGTCAGTGAGAGAACCTGTACAGTGTGCCTTAAATTTCTTTTAGGATTCATCACTTTGAGACATTTTGTTCCAATATAAATTGTGGCAAATCATAAAATTGTAAATTATTTTTCATTGTAAACATCAAATTATGTCCTGTGGATATTTGTTTAGTAAATATTTGTACATTTATTTTAGAATTCCTTATTACTAGGGTCAAAATTAGGTCTTTCCCTTGCATTCAGTTGACCTTATTTTTGAGTATTGGGCAATATGTGGCTTAATTGTTTGGTTTACATTAGTCATATTGTATATTACTAATTCCTATCTTTTTTTTTTTTTTGGTTTTTGGGCCACACCCGGCGGTGCTCAGGGGTTACTCCTGGCTGTCTGCTCAGAAATAGCTCCTGGCAGGCACGGGGGACCATATGGGACACCGGGATTAGAACCAACCACCTTTGGTCCTGGATCGGCTGCTTGCAAGGCAAACACCGCTGTGCTATCTCTCCGGGCCCACTAATTCCCTTCTTAATAATCTAGTCTTTGACATGTTTAATTTGTAGATTTAAATATAAATATCATGTCACACCTAATTTTAATAAATACAAACAATAAATTCTTCTAAATATAAAATTATTTTAAATTTAATATATTATTAAAAAGTATTAATTTATTAAAAAGTATTTCTAAAATAAAACCAAGTATCAAAGATGAGATAAACAAAGACATATATTTGGATGATTTAATATTATCAGAAGATTCTCTCTTGAATGGAATAAGACAAAACTATAAATGCAAACAAAATAAAATCTAATTTTTTTTTATGAACTTCTATTTTTATCAGAAGAGGCAGATCAGGCCAGAAATCTGAAAGGGTAATTGGAAGATCATTCTACTTATTACAAAACCCAAGTTTCCCTGGAATTACTGCAAAGATGCTCAGAGGTTTCCAGAACTAATTAAAAATGCTAAGAAGCAAATTAACACTTTCTCTGTAATAAACTGCAAATACATAGTTAAGTCTATTTAATAATATTCTTAAACCCCCAACCTGGAGCAAGTTCAAACAGATTGAAATGGACAAAGCAGGAAATAGAAAATAAAGGTAAAAATATTTGAAATGTTTGTATTGCCTAATACTAACTGGAAAAAGCTAGCAATTCACTTAGAAGAGTAGGAAGTCAATAGAAATAAAACTAGAAATTAATAAAAATAATCATAGTAACTTAATCTTTCTTTTGCTTTTATTCAAAGGTTAATTTTAATAGTTGTAGTTCTTCTCCCCCTTTTTACTTTTAACTTTTTTTGCTTTTGTTTTTGTGGGTAATACCCAGGAGTGCTAAGGAATTACTCTTGGCTCTGTTCTCAGGAATCACTCTTGAAAATGTTCAGGGATTTCATGTGGTTTCAGGAATCAAGCTGGGTTGATTGAATACAAGAAAAGCTTCTTAGGCCTTGTACTATCTCTCTGGCCCAATTGTAGTTCTTTATGTTACTATAACTTAGTATCATTGGGTCCTTTTAAATACTTCTTTTACTGCTCATTTTCTAACATCAAGTCAGATTCAAATAATTTCTTAAAACAAATAACTGAATAAGAAATAAAAATAGAGGTAAAATTAATAAGAAGAGAAATATTGATAAAATATTCACAATTTGACTGAAGGGAAAATATTTTTCTTATATAATTTTTTTACTTGTGTAAAAAGAAGACTTCCTATGTAACTCGCCCCTTACTTTTCAGTGATGCATTCCTGTTAAAACAATATGTATCATATTTGTCTTATGCAAAGCTTCCCAATAGCTTCTGAAGACAATTAAGGAAAGGTTTAACTTCTCCATTTAGATTACTATTTTCATCAATCAATGGTCCAAAAATTTCTTTTTTTCCACCCCACAGATAAAGATCGTTATATGATTTTGTTCCTATCTAAGTCTTTTACTTCCTTTTTCATTCACATAGAATTTATTCTTCTTTGAGTGCATTCATTCAGTAGTCTAATCAAATAGTTTTTTATGGTCATGAATACTTTTTTTAAACAAATGTGCATAGGGGCACCTTGTCAGCTTTTCCCTTTATCTTTTCTCTGTCATATTACTAATTCATTATCTGAAATTATATTATGTATTTAGAGCACTTACTACCTCTCCAGCCTAAAAGAACAGTTTGGCCTTCTTAACATTTTTTACTTCAGTGTATTAATTATACCTAATTATTACACATGCAATTTATACTTTTTAATTAGTTTTAGATATAGATATGAACATATACTTAAAAATAACAGTGTGAAACCCAGAGAGAAGGACAGCAAATAGAGTAGTTTCCTTGAGTGTGGCCAAACTGGTTTTAATCTTTGGCATTCCATATGGTTCTCCAAGTCTATCAGGAGTAATTTTTTAGTGCTGATTCAGGAATAATAACTGAGTGCTGCCAGGTGTGGCAACAACAACAAAAATAACAAAAATTACAATAAAATATCAGTATGTGAAGGTGGATACAACATTATATAGGTTAAATTAATTTTCAGGAAATTTATTAGTAGTCAGTTGGCTCATCAAATTCTTTTTTTTTAATTTTTTTTAATATAATTTTTATTTTGATCATAGTGGCTTACATATTGTTGACAATAATATTTTAGGTACATATTTACATAAAATCAGGGGGGATTCCCATCCCCAAATTGTCCTCCCTACACCCCCGTTTCTGTCTTACCTCCCATTTCCTCTTCCCTCAACCCCAGGGCGGCTAGAATATGTGGTCCCTTCTGTCTCTAACCAACTACTTAGTAGTCTTGCATCAGTTTGGTCTTGATGCCTCCCTTATTTCCCCCTCTAAGTAGGGGCAGGGGTAGCTAGTTCAAGTTGTGTGGTTTTGCCTGAAAAAGAGAAAATAAATAAACTGGGGTAAGAGTTTAATACCCCGAAAATGGGCAGAATCCTTCTAGAGGTTCTCATCATCGATTTGGGAAATGAAGGAGAAAAAGAAGTTGAAACACTCCACCAGTACCAAAAGAAGTGTCAAATATCCAGTGAGGACTCCAGCTATAACGATAAGCACCACAAAAAAAGATAAAAAACAAAACGAAACAAACAAAAAACAAACACAAACAAACAAAAAAACACGCCGTGGTCTTGAAATAAGAAACATGGCGTAGCACATAACGAAAGAAAAGAAAGGAAGAGAAAGAAAAGAAAAAAAAAAGAAAAAAGAATAATTGGGGACAACAATTTCAATAATCACATCCAAACTGAGAAATCGACCAAAATAGCTAGGTAAATAAAAATAATAATAACAATAATAAATGAAGGTAAGATATATATATATATATATATATATATATATATATATATATATATATATATATATATATATATATATAAATAACCAAGGTTTTGTGTTTTTTGTATTTTTTTCCCTCCTGCCCTGGCACAGTAAATATTGGGGTCATTTGAAAAGGAATTCACTTGCCCTATAAGATATGGGGTTTCTCCGTCCTTGGAGTATACTGTCATGGGATCAGCTCTAGTCTTTGCTCAGGATCATTACTCTCCAGGTTGTGGTTTTTTTTTTTTTTTTTTTTTTTTTTTGGTATGTGGAAGGCTTCTGTTCTGTCCAGTGTGATACCGTCAGAGCTCTGTGTTTAGCAGTCTCAGTATCTGTACATATCCTGAGGTGGGACTTATGGTGAAGTCAGTCTTTGTGAATCTAGAGGTTCTGTTGCCTCAGTGTCATTTTAATCCATCTTCTGTGGTTGGTGATCTTGGTCTTTGCGCTGAACCTAGGAAGGCATCTAGGATAGCGTCTTTCTTTGTTCTTCCAGAAGCCCCTTTCCGTTACAATTGTCTCTGCCGGACCTTTGGGACTGGGGATCATGTTTATTGTGCAGGTCTTAGTTCAAACCCTAGACTAGGGCTTTTATGTTGGTCCCAAGATGTATACAGTCTGGTCGTGGTTCTAGCAGCCAGTCATTTGTAAATCACGATCTTGGCTTTTGTACCTACCAAAGGATGCCACGTCTTCTGGTTTTGTCTTGTCGTTAGCTGGTAAGGTAGGCTAAACTGTTCTAAGGTCAAGTTGTTCACATTTTCCTCATTGTCGGGATATCATGTTAGAGCTGGCCCTTGTTGTTGACCTTGCAGTATTAAGGCTGTCCCAGCTGGAGTTTGTTTCTTGCAGCTGTTGTGAAGAGCTGTGCCATTTCTATGTCTGGGATCCAGGGTTCAAGGCTGGATGGATGATATCTAATCACCTGAGGTCTAAGTTGATTCCACATATTTTCATGGTAGGAGATATCCCTGTATTGTAAACAAATATGAGTTCCTATCTCTAGTAGATAAGAGCTCTTTTTTTTTTTAATATGTAAGATTTCCCCTTTATTTAGTGTGCCTTTGCAGGGGGAAGTGGTGCTCCATTATATGTCGGAGTATTTGGGGTGGACAGAGTGGGTAACAGAAATAGGTCACATACCCAAAGACGATTAAAAAAAAAAAAGGAAATAAAAGTGTATGTGCCCACAAATGTATATGTAAGGCAAACATTTAAATAAATAAGTTAATTAAAAAATAAAAAAATAAAATGAGTTAGCGAAGTTTTTAAAGGACCAACGTGGTGCAAAAGACTACTTTGCATTTGGGGGAGAACAGGTAAAGAGTTGGTGTATTACAGGTTTTCCCATTGTCTTTTGGATTTTTCTTGTGGTGTGTGGGTTCCCAGGCATCTTCCAATCACATCCCCTGACCCCCTTCAGATTGGTAAAAATTTGCAGCTGGGAGGTCTTGGAAGAGTTCTTGCATTGGGGATACTATTGGACCTAAGTCCGGTTTCAAGAAACAGTCCACGTTAGGGGGAGTTGGTAGGGAGGGTCTCGCAGCATGTGTCCACAGGGGAGTTGGCTGTCTTTTCTTGCAGGAGACGATGTGTGGGTTCGGTTGGGTGTCCCCTCGCCTGGGTGCTGGGTACTGGTTCATTGGGTAGGAGGTCGATCTTGATGCCTAAAAGATTAAGGACTGAGGGTGGAGAGTTTTAATATGGTGGGAGATCTGGATGGGATTGAGGGGTAAAGGGATAGTTGGACTTCCGGGGGGGAGAAAGGGGAAGGTATATGGGAGGGGTATGAAGGAAGAGAAAAGAGAAAATACCATAGAAAGAAAGGGAGAAGAGAAAGGGAAAAAAGTAAAGAGAAGAGTAGAAGAGAAAAAGAAAAGAGAAAAAAAATAGAGAAGAAGAAAGGAGAGAATAGCAAGGGAATGCTGGTTTGGTTGAATGTGTTCGATGAATAGAGCCTGTAGTTTAGGTCTGTACGTCGCAGGTACTGCTTTGGTGGTCTGACTGGTCACGTGCTTCGATTCCTAAAAGAAGGTTTAACCTAGAGATAAAGTGTATGTTAAAGAGTTTTCTCGTGGCCATCTCATAGTGCAAGCAAGGTATGGTATCTCGTGTGGTATCCCGAGTTGCCATCTTAGTTTGTCCGCCCTTTGTATCTAAGGGCGCCTGTGGAAAGAAAAGCTGAGAGATTATTTTTAAAATATAGTAAGGTAAAGGGATTAAAACGTAGTGTTATGGTATGTTGCCATTGCATTACGTGATTTCCCGCGGTGTTCTATACTTGTGTTCCTGTTTACGATCTCTAAGGGATTATTGTGGGCCTTTGTTGTAGGAGTCTGGTTACATACCTGTTCTCTCCATGTTGCTGTTTCTGTTGTTGCTGTTTTCTTTGTGGTATAATGTGCAGTCAAGAGTTTGCATTGTTCCTTTTTCATGTATTTTGGACACTGCTCCCACGTATATGTTGACTATTACAGTGATCGGAGTTTCTACCCTGTTAAACCCTGTTATATGATTGTTAGGTATTAGTTGTGTATAAAATATATGTTCTAGGTGTTTCAGAATAGTGCTACCATTCTGTGTTTATCTTTTGTCTTCTGGCTTACTTCATTTAACATAACATGATCTAGGTCCATCCACGTTGCTGCAAAGTCTGTGATTGTATCATTTCTAACTGCCATGTAATATTCCATTGTGTATATGTACCACATCTTAATGATCCATTCATCCGTTGTTGGACACCTAGGTTGGTTCCAAGATGTGGCTATTATACTGAGTGCTGCGATAAATAGTGGGGTGCATACATATTTTGGAATGAATGTCCTTCCATCTTGTGGGTATATGCCTAGGAGAGCAATTGCTGGATCAAATGGCAGCTCAATTCTGAGTTCTTTGAGCACTCTCCAGACTTTCCTCCATAGGTGTTGAACTAGGGGACATTCCCACCAGCAGTGGATGAGAGTTCCTTTCATACCGCATCCCCGCCAACAAAGGTTGTTTCCATTATTTTTGATGTGGGCCATCCTCACTGGTGTAAGGTGGTATCTCATTGTTGTCTTGATTTGGATCTCCCTGATGATGAGTGAAGGTGAGCATGTTTTCATGTGTTTGTTGGCCATCCTTCTGTCTTCCTCAGAGAAGTGTCTATTCATTTCATCTCCCCATTTTTTTATAGCTTTGTTTGGTTTTGGGGGGCTCAGCTTTCTGAGTGCTTTGTATGTTCTAGATATCAGCCCTTTATCTGATATGTCGAGTGAAAAGATTTTTTTCCCATTCTGTTAGCTGTCTTCTTGCATTAAGCAGGGTTTCTTTTGCCATGCAGAAGCTTTTTAGTTTGATGTAGTCCCATTTGTTTATATTTGATGCTAACGTTCTTGCCATTGGTGCTCCATTCTCAAAGACCTTTTTGATATATAGGTCTTTGAGTGTTCTGCCTATTTTATTCTCAATAAACTTTATGGATTCGGGTCTGATTTCAAGGTCTTTGATCCACTTTGAGTTGATTTTTGTATAAGGAGTAAGGTATGGGTTGATTTTCACTTTCGTACATGTGGTTTTCCAGTTGTACCAACACCATTTGTTGAATAGGCTTTCTTTGTTCCATTTCAGATTCTTGCCTCTTTTATCAAATATTAGTTGGCTATATACCTGGGGGTTTATGTCTGGGAATTCTGTTCTGACCCACTGGTCTGAGGTCCTGTCTCTGTTCCAGTACCATGCTGTTTTGATTACTATGGCTTTATAGTATAGTTTCAAGTTAGGTAAGGAGATGCCTCCCAGCTTCTTGTTTTTCAGTATTTGTTTGGCTATCCTGGGTCTTTTGTGGTTCCAGATGAATTTTGTGAATGATTGTTCTAATTCTTTAAAGAATTGTGTCTGGATTTGGATAGGGATTGCATTAAATCTATATAGGAGTTTGGGTAGGATAGTCATTTTGATTATGTTAATTCTACCTATCCATGAGCATGGGATGTTCTTCCATTTCTTTAGATCATCTTCAATTTCTTTCTGAAGTGTTTTGAAGTTTCCCTGGTATAGGTCTTTCACTTCTCTTGTAAGGTTGATTCCTAGATACTTGATATTTTTTGATACTATCTTAAATGGAATTGTATTTTTAATCTCTCTCTCCTCAACTTCATTGTTTGTATATAGAAACGCTACTGTCTTTTGTGTATTGACTTTGTAACCAGCCACTTTGCTGTATTGGTTAATTGTTTCTAGGAGTTTTACTGTGGACTCTTTAGGGTTTTCGATGTATATCATCATATCGTCGGCAAAAAGAGATAGCTTGTGTTCCTCTTTCCCAATTTGAATTCCTTTGATTTCCTTCTCTTGTCGGATTGCTATTGCTAGGACTTCTAAGGTTATATTGAATAAGAGTGGAGAGAGTGGACAGCCTTGCCTAGTTCCTGATCTTAGTGGGAATGCTTCTAGTTTCTCACCATTGAGTATAATGTTGGCTGTAGGCTTTTCATAGATAGCTGTAACTATCTTGAGGAAGGTTCCTTCTAACCCTATTTTGTTGAGTGTCTTTAACATGAAAGGATGTTGGATTTTGTCAAATGCCTTCTCTGCATCGATTGATATGATCATGTGGTTTTTGTCTTTCATGTTGTTGATGTGGTGTATAATGTTGATTGATTTGCGTATGTTGAACCAACCTTGCATTCCTGGGATGAATCCCACTTGATCGTGATGTATGATCTTTTTGATGAAGTGCTGGATTCGGTTTGCTAATATTTTATTGAGTATCTTTGCATCTATGTTCATTAGTGAGATTGGTCTGTAGTTTTCTTTTTTGGTAGTGTCCTTGCCTTCTTTGGGAATGAGTGTGATATTAGCCTCATAAAAGGAGTTGGGGAGGATTCCTGTTTTTTCTATGGTTTGGAAGAGCCTATGGAAAAGTGGTAGTAACTCTTCTTGAAATGTTTGATAGAATTCACCTGTAAATCCATCTGGGCCTGGGCTTTTGTTCTTAGGGAGTTTTTTAATTACATCTTCAATTTCCTCTGAGGTGATTGGTCTGTTTAGGATTTCTAGATCTTCCTTTTCCAGTCTTGGAAGAGGGTGTTTTTCCAAGAATCTATCGATTTCTACTGGGTTCTCTAGCCTAGTTGAGTATAGTTGTTCATAATATGATCTCATGATATGTTGTATTTCTTGGGGTTCTGTTGTAATCTCTCCCCTTTCATTTGTGATCCTACTGATTTGGGTGTTTTCTCTCTTTTTTTTGGTGAGTTTTGCCAATGGTTTGTCTATCTTGTTTATTTTTTCGAAAAACCAACTCCTGGTCTCATTGATTTTTTGTATTGTTTTCTTGGTTTCTATGTTGTTTATTTCTGCTCTGGTTTTTATTATTTCTTGCCTTCTGGATGTGGTTGGACTTCTCTGTTGCTGATGTTCCAATTCTTTGAGGTGATCTTTTAAACTGTTGGTTTTGTTATTTTCCTGATTCTTGACATAGGCCTGTATTGCTATGAGTTTCCCCCTAATTACTGCTTTTGCTGTGTCCCATAAATTTTGACATGTTGTCTCTTCATTGTCATTTGTCTCAAGGAATCTTTTTATTTCTTCCTTGAGTTGTTCTTTGATCCAGCTGTTGTTGAGCAGCATGTTGTTTAATCTCCAGGTATTAGTTTTTCTCCATTGCTTCTTCTTGACCTCAATTTTGAGCTCTGTGGCATAGTGATCTGAGAGGGTACTTCTAATGATCCTTACCTTTGTGGTCTTATATAGGTTGGCTTTGTATCCTAATACATGGTCTATTCTGGAGAAGGTTCCATGTGGGCTTGAGAAGAATGTGTATTCTGCTTTCTGGGGGTGGAGGGCTCTATATAAGTCTATTAGCCCTAAATCTTCTAATTTTTCATTCAGAGCTCTTATTTCTTTGCTATTTTTCTGTTTGGTGGATCTGTCCAGTGGTGATAGTGGAGTATTGAGGTCCCCTGCTATTATCACATTTCCCTTCATGTGTTTCTCCAGGTTTGCCAGTAGTTGCCTCACATATTTTGCTGACTCTACATTAGGTGCATAGATATTGACCAGGGTTAGTGTTTCTTGATCTAATGTTCCCCTGATCAGTAAGTAGTGACCCTCTTTGTCTCTGATCACTTTCTTGTGGTTGAATGCAGTTTGGTCTGATATAAGAATTGCTGTCCCTGCTCTTTTTTGTTTTCCATTGGCCTGAATAATTACTTTCCATCCTTTTATTCTAAGCCTGTGCTTATCCTGCATCTGTAGGTGTGTTTCTTGCAGACAGCAGAAGTCCGGTTTATTTTTCCTAATCCAGTTCTCCACTATGTTTCTTTTAATTGGAGAGTTTAGTCCGTTAACATTTAGGGAGATTATTGAGAGAGAGGATTGTTGTGTAGTTGTGTTGTGTAGGGTGGTTTTTGTTACAATCGGGGGTTTGGATTGTGTAATTCGTCTTTGAGTAAGTCGTTTAGGATCGGTTTTGTTTGCACAAATGGTTCAAATTTGTTCTTGTTTGAGAATGTTTTTAGTCTATCCTCCCATATGAATGTAAGTTTTGCTGGGTATTGGACCCTAGGTTGGAAATTTCTTTCATTCAGTCGTTTAAATATGTCATTCCACTGTCTTCTTGCTTGAATTATTTCAAATGGGAGATCTGGTTTGATTCTTATGTCCCTACCTTGGTACTTGAGATTTCTTTTCTTCCTTATTGCTTTAAGGAGTTTTTCTTTCTCTTTGTTTTTTGCCAATTGGATTACCATGTGTCTTGGTGTTTGTTTATTGGGGTCTATCTTATTGGGAACTCTTTTTATTTCCTGTATTGGCATTGCAGTATCCTTCCAGAGGGTGGGGAAGTTCTCCGCTATTATCTCTCTGACTACTTGTTCTTCCCCTTTCCCTACTTCCTCCCCTTCTGGTATACCCACAATTCTTAGGTTGTTTCTTTTATCCTTGTTCATTAGATACTGGACCTTTCCTTCCAGTGCTTTGCCTTTTATTTCTTTGTTGGTTTCTTGATCATTTTTTGTTTGCAATTTTCCTTCGAGTTCTTCAATGTGTTTCTCCAATTCTGTGTTTCTGCTTGTGAGGCTTGTTACTTTGTCTGTTAATTCCTTCACTTCTTTTTGTATGGAATCTCTCATGTTCTTTAACATTTCTTCTTTAATTTGGCTGATTTGTTCATCCATAGATTCTTATACTCGATAGCTAGGGTTTCTCTCATTCCTTTTATTAATTCTTGCATTTCCTTCCTCATGGCTGCTTTTAGGTCTTCATCGCGTGTATCTGTGCATTTTGGTGGACTTGGAAGCTTGCAAGAGTTTGTCACCATATCTCCAGATATTAGTGATCTCCTTGATTTACGCATATTTCTTTGTATTTAATGGTGTGTTTTAGAGTGCTGTGCTTCTAATTTTCACCTGTTTTGATCCCCTGTGGTGTGGGAGTTGGTTCCCTCCCTGAGGGTGGTTCTAGAGGGACTTTTGGGTGAACTCGCTGAGGTTTTGATCCTCCTGTACTCTTTATGTGGCCTGGTTAGTTGTTTTCCCCTTTTGTTGGCAGCTAGAACTGGCCCTTTCCTGACCACAGTGGTGGGGGGCACTGTTTCTCCTCTCCTTTTTCTCCTCTCCTCTACTACTTGGAAGTCAGTCTTCCTCTTTATTCCTGTCAGCAGGTGTAGTTCCGCTCCTGGCCACACTGGTTGCGGGCGCTGTTGAGCCTGACTCTCTGTTCCCTCCCTTATCTGGGGGTCAATGAAGCTCTGCTCCTCCGAGTTACCGCGGAAGAAATTCCCCCAGTCACGCCCTCCCAGTAGCTGCTCTCAGCCCTAGGGGGGGTCTCAGGTCCACTCTGGGGCTCGGGGCTAGGTTGCTCTAGGTTACCTAACAGTCCAGGGGGCAGGCCCAAGCTCACCTAGTCTATTCGTCCCACCTGTCCCAGCTGGGCAGGTGACTCCGGCCCACTAGGTACTAGGGAATGTCCTCCCCTGTCCACGCTCGGGTCAGGTGGGATGAACTCTGGGGCCTGGAAGTTGAGGCAACGGGTGGTGTGGTCTCTGTGCCAACAAGCTGGCCTCTGCAGTCTATGGGGGGGGTTGCGGGCAAGGTGGCTGGCGGCTGCGGGGTCGTCCACGTGTGAGCGCCCTAGGAGAGTGCACTCACCATGGACGCCGGGGGTCCCTACTCCCCGTTTGCGCGGCTGGCCTCTGCAGTCTGGGGGGGGGGGTTCGCGCGCAGGGTGGCTGGCGGCTGCGGGTCATCCACGTGTGAGCGCCCTAGGAGAGTGCACTCTCCATGGACGCCGGGGGTCCCTACTCCCCGTTGGCACGGCTGGCCACTGCAGTCTATGGGGGGGGGGGTCGCGCGCAGGGTGGCTGGCGGCTGCGGGTCGTCTACGTGTGAGCGCCCTAGGAGAGTGCACTCACCATGGACGCCGGGGGTCCCTACTCCCCGTTGGCGCGGCTGGCCTCTGCAGTCTATGGGGGGGGGGGGTCGCGCGCAGGGTGGCTGGCGGCTCCAAATTCTTAAATTCAATGCTATTTGACTACATAAGCACCAAAAATTAGCAAAATAAGTAAAATAAGCACCTGTGGGCTCCAGGCTGCAGGGCAGATGCAGTGCAGAGCAATAATCAGAACCCCTAGAGGCTGTCCCAACTCACCCCAATAGGGCTCCAAGCTAAAAGCTAGAGAGCTGGTGATCTGGAGCACCCCCTGCTCCTCTGCCACTACCATGAGGCATGTACCACCTACAAGTTGTGTGTTACACAGGCCAACCAGCTTGGCATTGGGACCTCACCTCAGCAGATTGACTTTATTTCAAACCCACACAAGAAAAGTTATTTTCAGGGAGCAATGGGCCTGAAGGAAATAATAAAACTTAGAGGAAAAATTAATAAACTAGACACCCAAAAACTCCAAATGATAAATGAAAGCAATGGCTGGTTTTCTGAACCAATAAGATTGATGAAGCATTAGCAATACCTCTAGAAAGAAAGAATCACACAAAAAAGAGAATAATATTCTTGATGAGCACAGATGCAAAGTTCTTCGATAAAATAATAGCAAATAGAATCTAACAGTTCATCAAAAAGATTATACAGCATGACCAGGTTGGATTCATTCCAGAGATGCTAGGTTGGTTTAATATATGCATGTCCAATCAATAAAATATTCCATATTAATGAAAAAATATCATATAATAATATGAATAAATGCAGAGAAAACATTTGACTAGGCCCAGTAGCCATCTATGATAAATTCTCTCAGCCAGATGGAAATTGAAAGAACTTTCCTCAATATAGCCAAAACCATTTACAGAAGCCCTCAGCAAATATTATATTCAATAGAAAAAAATAAAACTTTCTATAATATCTGGCACTAGACAAGGTTCGCATCTCTCACCAACTCTATTCAAGATAGTACTAGAAGTATTTACCATAGTACTTAGGCAACAAAAGATATCAAGGGCATAGGAAAGAAAAAAGTCAAGCTTTCACTATTCACAAATGTCATGATACCATATTTAGAAAATATTAAGGACTTTACAAAAAATGTTCTAGAAACAATAAAGTTGTGTAGTAAAGTGGCAGGCTACAAAGGTAATATGCAAAAACCATGTCTTTTCTATATACAAATAATTAAAGAAAAGAAAAATATTCTAAAAATCTCATTCACAATTGTG
Organism: Suncus etruscus; assembly: GCF_024139225.1. Lineage (NCBI taxonomy): Eukaryota > Metazoa > Chordata > Mammalia > Eulipotyphla > Soricidae > Suncus > Suncus etruscus. Next base: position 47,904,490 of record NC_064849.1, on the reverse strand, counting down.
CCTGAGAAAAATCAAACACCTCACAAAAAACTTAACTAGTGAGGTGAAATACCGATACAAAGGAAACTACAAAACATTCCTTTAAGAACTAAAAGAGGAAAGAAGGAATTTCATACATATTCCCTGCTCATGGATTGGGGAGATTAACATCATTAAAATGGCAATGCTTCCCTTAGTGTTGTATTAAATAATTAAAGATGGGGCTGGATGGCGGTGGATTTCTCTCTGTGCCATTTCAGTCCACGTGGCTCTGCAACCTCCATGCAGCCGGCAAGTCCCAGGCCCAGGTGAAATCACTTACTCACAGTCAATCGTCAGAAAGCAACAACTTTATTTAAGCCCTAGCCACCACGTGTGTGGCCTATTCATAACCTTTCAAGCACAGCAATATTTTGCTAGCCCTGCATCTTATTTCCTGTTAGCCATCTTCCCTTTGGGCTCCATGCTGGTCAAAGACCAGAACACAGAAACCCAGAAGCCAGAGCGCACAGCAGCGCAGAAAGGGCAAGGAGCCAAAAAGGCAAAAAGCCAAAAGGGCCGAATTCCCTTGGTCCAAGCCTTATCTAACATTTTCCAGACCCCTCCCAGGAATGGGAGGGTCTAGCAGGTAAGGTTACACCTACTATCTGGTTCCCAAGACCCCTCCCAGAAATGGGTGGGTCTCAGGGTTTAAGATAGGTACAACCACATTTCCTCCTTTTCTTAATATTTTTATGCATCAACGTAATAGAGTCAAAATTAATATACCAGCCCTTTTCAAAAACATATTTTTGCAAAATATACTTTACACCTGTAACCTAAAACTTTATTAATGCTTTTTTACCAAGCACTATTTTGGAACTTTCATGTTCCTATACTTTTAAACTATATTGGGGGAACTTTATTGTTCCTATACCTTTTCTATACACAAGTACTGCAGCATACATGCATAACATACATTTTAAAAACAGGCTAAGTACATTAAAATACACAGTAAAACATTTTGCAATTGAAAATATTAACTTTGAAAGACAACAAAACACATTTAAATCATAAAGAAAATGACTAAGACAAAGATGCAGGTGGTTAGAAATCAAATGTTAAACTGTACCTTAGTACCGTATTTTATGCAATCCCTATAGTAATGCCCATGACATTTTTCAAAGAAGTGGTTCAGTCTTGAAAATAATATGGAATTATTAATGCTTATGAATAGCTAAATCTATCCTTGAAGAAAAAATAGAAGATGGAAGACATCATTTTCCTCAACTTTAAACTGTAGTATAAAACAGTAGTGATTGAAACAGCATGAATTGGAATAAATGCACACTCTCATATCAGTAGAATAGATTTAATATTCTGAGATTAATCTCCAGGTCAATTAATCTTCGATTAAGGGTCAAGAAATACAATTTGGAACAAAAAAAAGCCTCTTCAACAAGTCATTTTGGAAAAATTGGTCAACTAAATGAAAAAAGAAAGTAATCTTATATATCTCTTAACACCATGCAGAAATATAAATTCAAAATGGATTAAAGACCTTGATACCAGAACTGAAACCATAATGGACACAGAAGAAAATGTAGGAAGAATGTGCCATGCTATTAAAGTTAAAAGCATCTTCACGAATGAAACACCATGACCAAGTAAATGGAAGCAAAGATAAACAAATGGGATACATTAAGCTGAGAAACTCATGCACTTAAAGGAAACAGTGACTAAAATTCAAAGACTACTAATGGAATGGGATAAACTATTCACTAAATACCCATCTAATAAGGGATTAATAACTAAGATATGCAGGTCACTGATGGAATCAGCAAGAAAAACATCTTTTCCAAAAGTGGGGGAAAAAATGAACGGACATTTTCTCAAAGAAGAAAGGTAGGTGTTCAAAGACACATGAAAAATGTTCTACATCATTGATCATCAGGAAAATGCAAATCAAAACAACAATGAGAAGGGCAAACATCACAAATAACAATAACAAACAGTACTAGTGCAGATGTAGGGAAAAAGTGATTCATTCACTGCTGGTGGGAATAAGACTGGTCCAGCATTTTTGGAAAACAAAATGGGTGTTCCTCAAAAACCTGGTAATTCAGCTTCCATATGATACAACATTACTACCTCTAGGAATATATCCTTTGAGACCAGAAACAAAATGCAGAAAAGTCCTCTGCATTCCTTTGTTTATAGCAGCACTATTTACAATAGCCAGGATTTTAAACAACCCAGGTTGGAGATTGGAAGGGAAACTGGGGAAATTGGTGAAGGAAATGAGAATGGTTGAGGGTGGTGTACTTTGCATGACGGAAACTCAATAAAAATTAACAACTATGTAACCACAGTGTTAAAATAAAGTAAGTATAATATATATCTATATAATTTACAATAGAAAAATGATTTAAATTATTATACAGTATATTATAACAAATTAAAAAACTTAAAATGCAAATTAAAGTAAATAAGTCAAATGGATATTAAAATAAGATATTAAAATATGTTTAAATATGTTTTTGTTTGAATATGGCACATTTAAATAGTTTTGTAAATTCTCACTTACATTAAATTGAGACTGATGGCGTTTTGCTATGATATAGATACAGAAATTATAAAAATAAATATGCTAGATATTGAACAGAAAACAAAAAATCCAAGTTAGATACACTTCATTGGTTGAGAGTTACATTTCTTCAAGTATTTCCAACCTCAACTAGAATTTGGGCATTTACACCAAACTACACTCTGGTTAATTTTCTGGAATATTTCAAGAATGTATCATATAGTAATAGCTACATGTTCAGTGTAATAAAAAATATTATAAAGAAAAGATATAAATTAGAACCAAAATGAAAAAAATCATAGAACAGCATCTAAGAGGAGTCTCAAAGGTAGAACTTCAGCTACTTTCTATATGGAGTCATGGATAAAATTGTCTCTGCATGGCCAGGATGTAGGAAAATATAAATTATTGTCAATATAAAGCTCAAATATGATGTGTTATGTGGATATTAGTGATATAAGAACTTGACTTTTCTGTTTAAATTATTGCCCATGAGTTGAAATCTAGTCTAATGAGAGATAATTGCACTTAGTTTAAATGTAAAGGAATAAATCCCATAAATGTTAAAAGGGAAAGTCATAACCCCAATAGTTTCAATACTTCTCCTTAATCTTAAATATATAAAATATAGCTATTTCAGATGATTCATTTATTTAAGAACAGTTATTCTGAAAAGACCATCACAGATCAATAGCCACAATTTAAGTGGATAAAACAAGCAAAAAGCACTGCTGAATTCAGAAGATAAAAGGAAAAAAATTCCCAACTCACATTAAAGAAGAAAGGAAGGAAGGAAGGAAAGAAGGAAGGATGGAAGAAAGGAAGGAAGGAAAGAAGGATGAAAGGAAGAGATGAAGGAAGAAAAGGAGGGAGGAAGAGACAAGGAAGGAGGGAGCAAGGAAGGAAATGAGGGAAGGATGAAGGGAGAAAGGAATGAAGGGAGGGAAGAAGGAAGGGAGGTTAGGAGGGAGAAACGAAGGGAGGGAGGGAGGAATGCAGGGAGAGAGGAAGGGAGGAAAGAAGGGTTGGAGGGAGGGAAGAAGAGAGGGAGGAAGGAAGGATAGGAAGGAGGGAAGAAGGGATGGAGGGCAGAAGGAAGGATGGGTAGGAGGGAAGGAGGGAGGAAGAAACAAAGAAAGGAATAAAGGAGGGAGGGAGGAAAGAATGGAGAGAGGAAGGAAATAGGGAGGAATGGAGAAAGGAAGGAAGAATGGAAGAAAGGAAGGAAGGACAAAGAAAGTAGTGAGGGAGGAAGGGAGGGAGGAAGTAATAAGGAATTTGGTAAATGAGAAACAAAGCCCTGATTCCTGATTTATTTTTGATCTACACACGTTAGCTAACGTAGATTAAAAAATAGACAAAGCAAACAGAAAATATGAGAAAAAATACATTTCGACCTCATGATTCTAACAAATTTAAAATCCATAATAGATTATATATGTATATATATTATAATAAAATAACCTTTTAAAGCCTTCTAAATAGCTTTCTAAAATTGTTTATTTTCCATCTTTGGAACCAACTGTTACTAAAAAGTAAGTTATTGGTGAAAAATTATACCTCTGGTATAGTCAGAATTAAGCTGTTCTCTATTGTCAATGTCTAAATTGCTGAAGCAGTGCATTTGCATTGTTTTGTGTGAAAGCTTTAGATTCAAAAATTCACTCCAGTAATTTTTTTCTTCTACTCAAGCTCAAGAAGGTATATTTACTTATATCTAAATTTGGGAAAATAAACTTTCCATGCTGGATTACAGATGCAACCACAATTCTTAAATATATATTCCAGTTTAATTAAATATTCAAACATAAAATCCAGGATCAAAAGTAGCAATCACTAATACAAAATAGTTTTAAAATAGGGGCCTGAGCAGTAGTACAGCAGTTGTGGCGTTTGATTCCTGGCCCCCAATAAAGGTTTAAAATATTAAAAAAGAGATAATTATAAAACAATTATTGCACTTTAAAGTAAATAGTAAATGTCTTTGAGAAAAAATAGTATAAATTAATCAACCTCTCTGCATCTAAAGTTGACATAATAGTAGAAACATTAAATTCATGGAGAAGAAAAACTAGTGACAACCTTTCAACCTTTTGATGTAAAAATAAAAATCATTTCAATTTTTAAATTGTTAATTGTTGTGTATGTAAACATTTTATGGGATTATCATGTTGCAAGTCAGCCCTGAAGAGGCTTGTGGAAATATTAGCTTTATTTGGTGGACAAGACTGAAGTCCAAAGCCTCAGCATCAGTTCCAGCCAAAAGTCCCTCACCTTCCACAGACCCTTGTTTTTATCTCCCAGAATCAGGTAACACCCAATGGTGGGATCAGATACCACCCAATGGTGGAAGCAGAATCAGGTACCACCCTAGGGTGGGGCAGAATGCCAGGTCACTCCCTAGGGTAGGGCACAATCACCTATCAGGGTAGGTTCAGTAATATAATAATCCCATAAAATGTTTACATACACAACAGTTAATTAAAAATAGAACCAAATATATGCTTTCTTCTTCATTTTAAATGACTATTGAGTCATTAAAACAGCACATAGAACAAAAATCCCCCAAAATAATATATTAAAATCTATAAGATAAATGTAAAAAATATCAAAAAAAAAAAAAAGGCTAAAGTAGTAGCATAGCAAATAGAGCATGTTACAGTCCTTCAAACTTTATCAGGAATGATCTCTGAGCCCAGACAAAGAGTAAGCCTTCAACACTGCTGGGTTTGCCCCTCTCTCACAAAAAGAACCAAAATAAATAGAAAAAAAATTTTTTCTAGGTGTTTTCAGTTTCTGTGTTTTTACACACTTTATAAAGAAAACTATAAATTTTATGCAAAAATTTTTAATTGTTATTAAAAAACTAAATATTACCCCCAATTTAAAGAGAAAAAAATGGAACTAGTGAAAGGAAAGAATAAAAGAAGTATATATATATTCCTCATATATATGAGGAAAAATCCACTCAATATAATATTTGAATATAATATACATTCACAATTTGTGGTGCTTCATAATGTTAAACAAAATATTAGATGGCTTAATGCTCCCTTTTAAAATGATAGAGATTCCCTCTTGGGTCAGAAAGTTATTACACGTTCTGCTTGAACAAAGCTAACCCTAGTTCAAGTTCCTCAAGCACTGTCAGAGGTTATCGTGTGAGTGCAGAGCCAATAAGCAGTAAGTTCTGAGAACAAGTGGGTATAGGTTCAAAGCTCAATTTAAAACATAAGTAAATAAGTATCACTTTATCTTAGACATATACTTTAGTTTACTTTTAAACCTTTCATATTTTTCTTCTCCAAAATGTGTATGATTCCTTCTCAAACTGAATAGGATGGTGGAAATGTAGAACATATTTTATATATTCCTGGCAAATCAAGAAACAAAATTCAGATTATATAGCCTAATGCTATCTTTATAATTCAAGAAGACTTGCTTTAGCAAGGAACTGGAGAAACCATCTGAAATGACAACATTCTGGGAAATAGCTCCCTACTCAACTATTCTGCAAAATATATGAAAACAAACTACTTGGAAATTACATACTCTCCATCTCACTTAAAAAAGTATGTATGAACACCACCGGGAGAATAAATGATCCTGAGCAAAGTCTAGAGCTTATCCCATGACAGTATTCTCCAAGGACGGAGAAACCCCTTATTTCTTAGGCCAAGTGAATTCCTTTTCGAATGACCCCAATATTTACTGTGCCAGGGCAGGAGGGGAAAAAAACAAAAATACAAAAAGCACAAAACCTTGGTTATTTTATATATATATATATATATATATATATATATATATATATATATATATATATATATATATATATATATATATACATATATATTTTTTACCTTCATTTATTATTGTTATTATTATTTTTATTTACCTATCTATTTTGGTCGATTTCTCTGTTTGGGTGTGATTATTGAAATCGTTGTCCCCAAATATACTTATTTTTTTCTCTTCTTTTCTCTTTTTTCGTTATGTTCTATGCCATGTTTCTTATTTCAAGACCATGGCGTGTTTTTGGTTTGTTTGTTTTTGTTTCTTTCTTTTTTTTTTTTCGTCTATTTTTTTGTGGTGCTTATCGATATAGCTGGAGTCCTCACTGGATAATTGACACTTTTCTTTTTTTTGGTACTGGTGGAGTGTTTCACCTTCTTTTTCTCCTTCATCTCCCAAATCGATGATGAGAGCCTCTAGAAGGATTCCACCCATTTTTGGAGTATTAGACTCTTACCCCAGTTTATATATCTTCTCTTTTTCCGGCAAAACCATGCAACTTGAACTAGCTAGTCCTGCCTACAGTTAGAGGGGGAGATAAAGGAGGCATCAAGACCAAACAGGTGCAAGACTACTAGGTAGTGGGTTGGATACAGAGGGGACCACATATTCTAGCCGCCCTGGGGGTGAGGGAAGAGGAAATGGGAGGTAGGACAAAAACGGAGGTGTAGGGAGGACAATTTGGTGATGGGAATCCCCCCTGATTTTATGTAAATATGTACCTAAAATGTTATTGTCAACAATATGTAAGACACTATGATCAAAATAAAAATTATATTAAAAAAAAAGTATGTATTTGATATATGCAGGAGATTTTACATGCCTGAAACAGCCATTGAACTAACACCAGTTGGGCAAACTATTTATAGCAAGAAGTGCTATGGAATCCTCTTCAGAACCAGATTTTACTTCTCTGAAAAGTGAGTATAATAGGTCATATTAGTAATAATATGTGAGGCAGTACATGGCAATGTTAACACACCCAAGGTCACTTGCATTGGTGCAAGAATCTAGCCAGCAGTCATGAGATACAAAAGATGACAGAACTGAATTTCAGGCCCTATATATGATTATCCAGTCTTTTGTGTCTAATCATTTCATTGTTGTTTAATATTTAATCAAAATTAAAATATTGATTTGCATCTCCCTGATGATTAGTGATGTGGAAGATTTTTTCATGTGCCTTATAGTCATTTGTATTTCTTTTTTGTCAGTGTCTGTACATTTCTTCTCCCCATTTTTTGATGGAGTTAAATGGTTTTTTCTTGTAAAGTTCTGTCAGTGCCTTGTATATTTTGGATATTAACCCCTTATCTTATGAGCATTGCTGAATTGTTTCTCCCACTCAGTGGGTGGCTCTTGTATTCTGGGCACTATTTCCTTTGAGGTGCAGAAGCTTCTCAGCTTAATATAGTCCCATTTATTTATTTCTACTTTCACTTGTTTGAAGAGTGCAGTTTCCTCTTTAAAGATTCCTTTAGTCTCAATATCATGGAGCGTTTGACCTACATGTTGTTCTATATACTTTATGGTTTCAGGTCTGATATCTAGGTCTTTAATCCATTTGGATTTTACCTTTGTACATGATGTTAACTGAGGTCTAAGTTTGCTTTTTTATAAGTGGCTAGCCAAATGTGCCAACACCACTTATTGAATAGGCCTTCCCTGTTCCATTTAGGATTTCTTGCACCTTTATCAAAAATTAGGTGACGGTATATCTGGGGAACATTCTCTGAATATTTAAGCCTGTTCCACTAATCTGAGGGATGTCTTTCTTCCAATACCACACTGTTTTTAATAACTATTGCTTTGTAATACAGTTTAAAGTTGGGGTAAGTAATACCTCCCATATTCCTTTTCCCAAGTATTGCTTTAGCTATTCGTGGTTGTTTATTGTTCCAAATAAATTTAAGAAGTGTTTGATCCACTTCTTTGAAAAAATGTCATGGGTATCTTTAGAGGGATCACATTAAATCTGTGCAATGCTTTAGGGAGTATTGTCATTTTAATGATATTAATTCTGTCAATCCAAGATGCAAATCAAAACAACTATGAGGTATCATCTCGTGCCACAGAGATTGGCACACATCAGAAAGAATGAGAACAAGCTGGTGGGGATGTGGAGAGAAAGGAACTCTTATTCACTGCTGGTGAGAATGCCATCTGGCCCCATCTTTGTGGAAAGCAATATGGAGATTTCTCCAAAAGCTGGAAGTTGAGCTCCCATATCATGCCTAGAGATGTATCTGTGGAACAGAAAAATACAATACAAAAATCACTTTCTCAAGCATATATTCATAGAAGCATTATTTACAATATCCAGACTCTGGAAACAGCCTAGATGCCCCTCAATAGATGAATGGTTAAAGAAACTATGATACATATACACAATGGAATATTATGCAGCCATCAGAAGAGATGAAGTCATGAAATTTTCCTATACATGGATGTATATGGAATCTATTATGCTGAGTGAAATAAGTCAGAAGGAGAAAGATAAACACAGAATGGTCTCATTCATCTATGTGTTTTGAGAAAACATCACCCCAGTTTGATTTCTACTAACTTTCCTATTGCTCTTAGTCTGCTTACTTTCTCAGATGTATTTATACATGTAAATGTAGTTTTTCATCTTATTTTTATTCCATGCCCTATGGAGGTTTATTTTGTTTGACATATTGTATGTGTTTTCTTCTGAAAAATATATTCATTTTGTTTAAAACACATTAATCATATTTGTAAATATTTTAAATGTATTAATTTAAGGAAGTTTTTGGAAAAATAAATATTTTAAATTATTTAAATGCCAAAAATAATTATTAGAAAATTCGGGGCTGGAGAGATAGCATGAAGGTAAGGCATTTGCCTTTCATGCAGAAGGTCATCAGTTCGAATCCGGCTTTCCATATGGTCCCCCGTGCCTGCCAGGAGCAATTACTGAGCATGGAGCCAGGAGTTTCTACTGAGCACTGCCGGGTGTGACCCAAAAACCACACCAAAAAAAAAATAAAGAAAGAAAGAAAATACAATGGTCTGTTTGTCTCTCAAAAAATAATATGCACACATTTAGTTTTTGTATTACTCTTTTTAAAACTATAACTCATAGTTGATATGTTTTTAAAACCCTAAAATGTGCTAATATAATATATGCATTTTTATATCTACCTATCACTTTCATGACTTTATTTTGTTTTTAGAGCTATACACATCTGTGTTCAGAGCTTATTTCTGGATCTAGGCTCAGGAATCATTCTTAGTGGTCCTCGCAGCATCATACATAATATGGATATAAAACCCAGATCATCAGAACAAATGACTTCCCATTGTACTATTTCTTCATGCATAACTACCATCTTTTCCTTGATTACAAATGCCTATCTTCTTATAGTTAGTGTTATGGGAATGATGCAAATTTAAGTTATTAATTATTAGCTCTAAAATATATTCTACTTACACAGGACTACTCAGCAAAATATTGAAAATTGGAAAGCAAAATTACTAAGATTTAAAGATTCAAATTCTATTCATATTACCTGACGGTGACTAAATAGCATGTCAGACTTCTTTTGAGATAAAGACATAATTTCCAATAGTTTAATAATATCAAACACATTCATACACTCACAAGCACATTTGTGTAAGTTTAAAAACAAACTTGTTTATAAATGAGGTTGAGATAGAAATAGAGATAAGAAACAGAGTTTGCAGATGCAGATCTAGGAATATCCTGAGCAGTACCTAAACAAAAATATATATAAATAAAAAACAGAAACAAAAATATATAATCAATAATAATAATGTAAATATAATAGAGTAAAATAAAATATAAGTTTATCAAAACAATAAAATATTTTATTATATATTTACATTTATAAAGATACATTTATCTTTAGTTTTAGATGTCCTAGATGATATTTTGGATCAAGCCATATTCCTGAAATATAAAACATGGTGGAAAAATTAGTCTACTCATTCTCAACAAATCATCCAGTCAAATCTCATGAAAATACCAAATATATCAAAATAAAACCACTTGATTTTTATATAGATCATTATTGTCGTTTTATACTCAATTTTCTAGCTACTGGACTGTGGGTGTATAATAGAGGCTTTCTTACTGGTAGCCTTAGAAGAACAAAACAGTTACTCTGGCAAAAATATAACACTAATCTTCAGTAAAATATTGAATGTAGTGCCATATCTTTGTATTCACATGGTCTTCAAAGAGCTACTACTTTTTTGATGTAAATAATGAACTAAAATGAATGAAAGCACATGTATACATACAAGAAAAATCTCATCATCTTCAGATTTAAATACTACATCTAAACAAGATCTCTAGTGCCGGAGCCATATAGCACAGTTGTAGGGTGTTTGCCTTGCACGTGGCTGACCCAGGATGGAACTGGGTTCGATCTTCAGCATGCCATACAGTCCCCCCAGCTGGAGCAATTTCTGAGCGCATGAGCATCACTGGGTGTGCCCCTACACCCCCCCCCCAAAAAAAAAAAAACATGATGTTCAGGTTTGAATATTTACAAAAAGTTCTAAAACTTAAGTTTTATAGACTCCATTTGACTTAGAACCAAATTCTATCTGGAATATAACTGTAACTTTTCAATAGTTACTAAGAATATTATTTCAAACATATACCCTACAGTTTTTCTATGTACACATACACACACACACACACATGCATAAACAAATACACACAACTTTATTGCCATCACCAGAAAATTCACTGGTGCAAACTGAAGATTTTGTGAAAAGAACATTCTTGTCATTGTTTACAACATGTATTTGGAAGAGAGTAAACAAAGGGAAAACTGCTATTTAGCAGGTAGCAAGTTAAATAACTTCTGCATTCTTATCCACATAAAGATCTGACCAGAACTAAACAACTATGTCTCTATCACTTTTCCCAAATTACACTCTCATTAGTTTATGCCTGCACTGGGAAATTAAAAAGTATGGTACATAGAGTAAATCTGGTTTATGCTTCTTTTGCAAGTAAAGTTTTATTGTAATACAGCCATGTACATTTGGTTCTGTTTCTGTTTTCCTTCCTTCACTGTTAGTTGATAGATCTAACAAAGATAGTATGGTCTGCAAAGCTGAAATAACATCATCTGGTCCTTTACAAACGAGTTACTGAACCTTTGTCTATGTAATCACTTCATATTGAGCATACATAGAACCAATGAATTGTTTCTAAGTTAGTGATCACTATAACAAAAGTAAAGAAAAGGATTATACTTTATCTACTGTAATCGTGCTTAATAAATTGGACATAGTAACAGGATAGGATTTTGGCTTGCTTACAGAAGGGATGCTATGGAAAGAGGAGAATGAAAAGCTGAATATTCAAAAGGACAAATTGTCAAGAAAACGTCTATTTTTTAGTTTACCTATTGTATAGGAAAATAGAAATTTCTATGACTAAAATCTTTAGAATTATTGTTATCAGTCCCTAAATTTACACTGTCCTTTCAAATAAATACATATGTTTATGTTGTTTTCATAAAAAGTATACCTTTTTCAATAAGGATAACACTTATTAAACACTTATAAAGATATGGTTGAGTATTTTGTTCATTATTTTATTAAATACTAAAGGTTAATAACTCACCCCAAAAAATTACCATAGCATATAGAGATATAACTATTCTCAAAAATGTATTTTCTTTGTCAAATTATAATAAATTATGTGAGTAATAGTTTCTTTATGAATAATTTTTATAAAAATTAAATGACAGATTTAAATTAAGAGAGAAAATATATATTTTTGTATATCTATTATTTTATTTTAGTTTGACTTCAATGCAGTACACTTTAAATCTTTTCACTTTTACTTTGAATTTATGTCACATATTTTGAATTTAACACCTAATATATTTACTATAAAAATAAAAAATAAACTATATAACATGTAATATGTAAATTACAAATAATAAATCTATAATATGAGTTTATTTATAATCTAGAGTCACAAATTATTCTATTACATTATAAACATTTTCCTTTATACATATGCTCGTATTAGTAGTAGAGAAATATTATTCTGATTTTAGATAAATTTCGACTAAAGGTTGAAATAAACCTGAGGCAAAGTTTAAAATCTTAAAAGAGTAAATTTATGACTCGTGGTGTTGAAGAGAATAGTAAGTATATTAGTGATACCTAACATCTTTTAAAATTCTAAGATTTTGTTAAAGAATTTTGGGGTTTGGAGAAACTCAAGAAATCTCTTAAGTTAATTATAAATTATATTTTCTACTGATGCAATTGCTTAAAATAAATTACTAAATTGATATGGGTTAATTATTATAAATTTAAGGTTTCTAGTTTTCGTTGGGTTTTACCTGTTTCTTGTCTTATGTAAGATTTAAAAAAAATACTTAATTTGAGTATTTTTATGTTTTCCTAAAAATTAAAAAAAAAAGTGAATGGTACCAGGGGTAAAGCAATCTCATGAGTATTGAGTGGAAATAAAAAAAGATCAGACCTAAATACCCAACCCAAAATCAACGACAATACAATCAAGATACCCAAACTACAACAAGATATATACAAAAGGGCCCTGTTACACTAGCAGTCCAGGAGCTATGTGTGAAGGCATGGGATGCTCCCTGAAACAGTGGTGGAGAGAGGTCAAAACTGGTGGTGGGAATTCCCCTGATTCACTGTCACTAAGAACGTCTTTTAAAAAAGATCTTAATTTGGATACAATATAAAATGGCCTAAAATGATTCTGATTTTTAGAAGTATTAAATAAAGAAGAACAGATAGATGGCTCTCAGTGTATATTTCAATGTTTTTGTGCATTTATTTTGCAAGGTTTAAGATGAAACTTGTTTCAGTTTTTGCTACCATACAAGCCTTTTGCTATCCCAAATCTTCCCTTCTTTCTCCTGGTAGCTCTATTGTTAACAATCCCTTGAGCCATAAGAAATTTTCAGCTTCACCAAAGTCAGGTGAAGTCAGGTACTTCACCAAAGTACGTGAAAACAGCAACCAAAGAGTGTGAAACCCAGTAAACATTAAAACAGAGAAGATATGCCAGCACTGTAGCAAAGAAGTAGACGGCCATAATTTCCTGTGTGGGCACCAAAACTGTAGTGCAGAGCCTGCAGTAAGAACTTCAGACAGAAAACACACAAGAACCAGAAGTAAAGTGTGAGACCCCCAGCCAGGGCATGTGAAAATACCACAGCTAAAGGAGTGTGACCATTGGTAAGCTTCAAAGATGTGTGAACACTATCAATCTGTGTACAATACCCAAACCACCTCCAGTGAAATGCCTGAACACCACAACCAAAAAAATCGTATAACCTCTGGCCATTATTATAATAAAATAAACTGAGGGAAAGCAAATGTGGAAATTGTATTAAATAATCAAATAAGCAAACTATATGGAAAGATACAGTTGGTGAGGCACTTGCTATGTATCTAGCTATCCCAGTTTGTTCCTCATTCCCTGTACCATATTTGTTCTACCATAAGTTATCCTTGAGCAGCCAGAAATAAGAACTGGGCACTGCCAATATGCCTAGAATCAAAAATAAATAAGGATGTAAAATAATCAATAACTAGTTTACTTAAAGAATTCAAAAGAAATTCCCCAAGACCTTATAGTATTTTAATTATTTATATGTATCAATATTTAAGTATTTATATTTACACATTTCTATAAACAAGTTTCCATTATCTTTATACCATTGCATAATTTGATAAATAAGGGGGATAAAATATAACATAAGGACTTAACTTTAATGCAACTGGCATCTCACTTACTCCCAGCAGTATAAGTATGCTCTTATACTCCCAAACACTGCCAGGAGTAATCCCTGCATATAAAGGTGTAGGATAAATCCTTAGCAGAGCAGAATGTGACCCAAAAGCCAAAAGGACATTTCTTTGAGTAGCAAAATAATGGATATAAAATTTTTTAAATTTTTGAAAAATTGTACAGATTTTTCTCTGAAGTTAATGCTCCGAGGAGACGGAGGACTGTGTCAGTGTTCTTCATTCTTGAGAAAATACAAGAGAACAGAGAGTAAGAAACAAGTATAATTTTTCTCAAAAATAGATGAGTATGATAGGAGGGAAGATTGTGTGTAACTCTGGCTCAGCAAAAAACTGTAATTGGAAAAATGTTCAACACATATAGTTACCTAGTTATACATATAATATATTTAAATACATTTTAAATATGCTCAGGAAAGGTTTTTTATTTTAATTAACATTTTATTAATTTACAATGATTTATTCATTTAAATTTCAGGCATCTAATATTCCTACACAAATCCCACCACAAATGTCACCTTTCTCCCACCAATGTGGGCACAATTTTTAAACATGATTTATAATTATATATACTCATAACTGTGAGGTCTTAACTTTTTATTAATTTTTCTTATAAATGTTAGAGTTCTACTCAGGTTTCTTTTGACAGTCACTTAAATCGAGCTGATTTGTAGCTGGCTGGCATCTTCTCCATAACCAGTCTTCAAACTGTTTCATTTCAACAACCTAACTGAAAGCCAGCTGGCTCATACTCAATTATGATAAAAATCCAAAGTGTTGCTAAGTGACGAGAGATCAGAATTTGAAATCCTGACAAGAAATATTTCCTCATTCTTGATAGAAGGAAACAGAACGCAGATGGTCAAGGTGACACACATTCTTGGGCTCACCAAAGATAAATTTCTTCACAATTATTACATAGAAATGATGCTTAAATGTCTAAAAATGTCATATTTCATTTCTGATTTAAAATGTGCATTATTAACTACTACTATTATGTGGCTTTTTAATTGATGCATTCCTTCTTGTCTCTAGTTTATAGTACTGCATGTATTTTCAATTTTATTGCAACAGAAGTTTCGGTGGCAATTAAAGTTCTGTCAATGGACAAGAACATGGAGGTCACATAACATCAGTATTGCCTGCCCTGTACTGATACTAATCAAATTCTGGAAACAATTTAATGTTTTGGATCTTAGCCACAGGGCACAAAACTCGATAAAATCTAGCAATTTCAGAAACTTTATCATGTTCGACACCACACTACTTATAGCTACTACTTTCCACAAGCAGCCTGTAGTATTGATCCTAAAACTGAAATGGACAAGATTCTAGGTGAGAATACTATTAAAATCAATGAAATTTTGAAAAAAAATAAGTTTAAAACTTCTACAAGTACATAAGAACAGTCTTATAGAACTTGATAAAAAAAACTTCAGAGGTTCATTCTTTCATCTATCTATTGAAGTATTATTATTCAAAATCATAATTTTATTTGCTTCCTTCTACCTTTACTTATAGTATTTTAGTTCAAAATATCCCTTCAGTCTATATAGCTTCATCTCTTCACATCTTCACCTCAAACATCCAGGAAACCCCTCTATTTATGATCCTCATTTCTACCAAATAACTTTTGACCAAGTATTTATCAAAGTTTTTACTTTCAAATAAGACCCATAATAAATAGCTTATACACAAAGCTATTTTTATTAAAGGTGCATTGACTTCATTTATCTTAACTTCATTTCTACCCTTTTCTTCTCTTTTTTTAAACATGAAAAAGAGAAGCAGATAGCCAATTGCAAATGGAAACTGTCTTTTAATTAAAAAGACACCAATTATTCTAAGATTAGAACCAACAATATGAAGAGCAAATAGCTAATAGAAAAATTCTTTAGAAAACGATAATTTAGGGGCTGATGCGATGGAGCTAGAGGTAAGGTGTCTGCTTTGCCAGCGCTAGCTAGGACAGATCGCGGTTCAATCCCCGGCATTCCATATGGTCCAACAAGCCAGGAGCAACTTCTGAGTGCATAGCCAGGAGTAACCCCTAAGTAACACCCACACCGGTGTGGCCCAAAAACCAAAACCAAAAAAAAAAAAAAAAAAATCCAGTTATTTAGTGTTTCAGGTAAGTAATTCAGATAACACGTATCTGCTTTCAATTTACAGAGCTACATTGGTTCAAGCTTATTTCTTTCTAGAAAGAAAGACTCTATCCTAGACTTTTTCCTCTGACCTGTACAAATACCAAGATCTCTAGCCACAGAGGCCTGATTTTATCATCCATAACTGAGTGGAAAATTTTCTGGCACCATGAAAAAGACCTCAGGGTGTGGTAATGAGCATGTATGGAGCCAGTAGTTGTTCCCAGGGCAGTATGCTTCAAGGGCAGAGAAACCCTGAATCCCTTATGCCAAGGGAATTCCCTTTCTTACTAAAAAGAAATGTGGGGTCACAAAACATTGCCTCACCAGTACTTCCTTCCTTTGTTTTTTTTTTTTTTGATTTTATTTATTTTATTTTTATTTTTATATTTTTCCTTCTTTTTTACTTTCTTTTTTAACTCTTATGGTTATTATTTGGTGATTTGTTTTATTGTTGCTAGGCACTTTTTTTGTTAGTTACTGGTTTTTTATGTTATGTTATGTTTTTCTTTTCTTTCTTTTTCTTTCTTTCTTCTTCTTTCTTTCTTTCTTTCTTCTTTCTTTCTTTCTTTCTTTCTCTTTCTTTCTTTCTTTCTTTCTTTCTTTCTTTCTTTCTTTCTTTCTTTCTTTCTTTCTTTCTTTCTTTCTTTCTTTCTTTCTTTCTTTCTTTCTTTCTTTCTTTCTTTCTTTCTTTCTTTCTTTCTTTCTTTCTTTCTTTCTTTCTTTCTTTCTTTCTTTCTTTCTTTCTTTCTTTCTTTCTTTTTCTTTCCTTCTTTCTTTCTTATTTTTTTTTGTCTGCTCCGAGCAGAACTACACAAAGTCAACAACAACAGAATTGATACCCCATCTACAACAAGCTATACACAGAGGGAAACAGTTACACTAGCATCTGTGTGGGTAAAGGAGGGAGATATGGGTGGAGGAAGGACAACACTGGTGTTGGAAATAGCCCTGATTAATTGTCACCATTTACCTCAAATATTACTGTGAAAGATTTTTGTTATTTACTTTTGATCACAATAAGTTATTAAAAAATAGAGTACATTTTTTCTAATTGTAGAAAATATTCTGAGACATTACAAAAATAGTAACACTTATTCTTGAAAAATTTTACTGAAAAAAGTGAAAGTAGGAAAAAATTGTAGGGAATGGTATTTCTGCTCTCTCTGTAAAAATATAATCAGAAACATAATTTTATTTCTATTTTTTTAATATCTAATCCACACTCAGCACTGCTCAGTGTTGTTTTCTGGTGGTGCTGAAGGGGTCATGTGGTGCCATAGACAAATCATGAGTCACTTGTATTTGAAGTGTGAACTCTTGCCTTCTGACAAACTTTCTTGGTTTTAATGGAGTTAAAAAGGCCTTAACAGGGGTCACAAAGATAGTACAGTTGAGAGGGTTTTTGTCTTGCATGCAACCTACCTGGGTTTGATCCCTGGTATCCCAGATGGTCCTCTAAACCTGCCAGGAGTGATTCCTGAGTGCAGAGTCAGGAATAATCCCTGAGCACTGCTGATTGTGGACACAAAACGAAACAAAACAAGAGAAAACAAAACAAAAAAAAAAGGACTCAACAAACTAGAAATAAAATGGAACTTCTGCAGTATAATGGAAAATGCTCTGCAAAACAGAAAATTGCAATATCATTAAGTTTGTGAATATTCTTTCAAACTCATTATAGATGTTTCTACTGATATTGATATTTTATTGATATGAATATACAAGTATAGGGTGCATAAAATTATTTACAATTATGAAAAAGAGCAAAGTTAGAGAACTCGTATTCTTAGATACTGAAGTTCTCATACAGTATGGGACTGCATAAGAGTAGATATATAAATAAATGAGATATATTTGGGATTCCTGTAATAAGACCTTCCAGTTATGCTAATTTATTTTACTACATTTCGACAAAAGCTTTAGTACATTTCATTGAGGAAATGAGTATTGCTTTTCATCAGATTATACTTTTCATCTTTCAAACTGGCTTATATTTTTAGATATTTTACAATATTTTCCACAAGTAGATGGTTAGATGTCTAAGCAAATTTATTATTTTCTTCATTCTCTATTAGTGAAAGAACTTTAATTTAATTAGAGGCTAAATCTAATAAAAAAGTAGAGTTTTTACATTAGCCATCTGAAAGCTGACAATCTTGGGAGGAGACTGGAGGCGAAGTCCCCACCCTGTCATGCCACATAAGTTGCATGCACAATCACCACTTCTCGAATGCCCTGCTTCATCAATGGCTCTCAAAGTCTGTCTGCAGAGACATCTATTTGACCAAAACTCTATGCATGCCTGTATTTGGGCTGTTTGTGCCAAGACATTTTTGGAGTTAAAAGCGGACACCGGGACCTTCCTTCTTATATTTCCAAAGGCATGGGAGCCAAAAATCACACCCCACAAAAATTGTAATATCAACAATAATGCTTAGGATTCTTGAAATGCACAGCCACATTTGTGGCTGCCTGAAAGCTCCATTTATTTTTAATAGTGTTATCTCCACAGGAAAACACCAATGTAGATGCCAATGTGTATCAGAAGTCACCTAATGTTCAGAAACAAAACAAGTAACAGAATAGTCACCTAGCAACAAGAGTTTACTAAACTTTCTGACAATGATTTAATGACCTCATTATGAGATACAATAATTTTTACAAATCTTGTTACTGACTCCTCTTTCTTTCCTTTTCTTTTTTAAATAATTATCAATTACTTGGGAGCTATATAGTATGGTCAACTATGCCAACTATGTGATACATGGTCTTTAAGTAAAGTAATTTATATTAAGAACAGTTGAATTTTAAATTCATACTAAATTTTAGGCAAATGTGACTAAGTATGCAACCAATATAATATCGGTGGAAATTAAGGATTCTACCCTCCATAAAAATTCTCAGTACAGAAAATTCAATAGGAGATTATTAATCCTTGACAAATCTTATTTCTGTCATTGTCTTGGGACCTGACAATTAGGGGATAAGGTATAAAGGTATCCTCAATGATTTCTAACCAAAGGCAAAAGATAGCTGAACATAAAAACTCTTTTCTGAGAACAATATGGAATGACCACGTTTACCGTATTTTCCAGCGTATAAGACGACTTTTGAAACAAGAAAAAGTCAACTGAAAATCGGGGGTAGTCTTATACGACGAGTATATCATGAAAAATGTTTCAATATGCCATTAAACGAAACAAAAAAATCAGGCTGCAGAGTTTTCAAAACTCTTTCTTGGGGGCTCCCAAACAGTACTCAGGAGATCTGGGCCACTTCTGGCAAAACCCAGCTAACCGTGTTGGTGGTTCAGTGCTAGGGTCTGAGGATGGGGTGTTGTTTCATGTAGTGGGTCATGTAGTGGGGGACATTAACTGACACCTCCAGGGAATTGCCAGAAAAGGTGCCTATGATAAGGGACCAATCACTGCAAGGCTGCTCAGACTGCCTCTCTAACTCAGCCAATCCAAGCAGGCTTTTTATGCATACAAATTAGACAATGTTCTGGACCCGAATCTACACTGTAACAAGCCTGCTCAGATTGGCCAGAGTCAGAGAGGAAGTCTATTACAGTATAACCTTTGAACCTTTGCTTGTTGTGATTGGCTCACTGCGGTACATACAGTTGCAGCACAGGAACGTTCTGTCTGATACAGCGAATATAGGCCTAAACCTATGTTTTAACTGCAAAATTAGGGGGCCGTCTTATATGCCCAGTCGTTTTATATGCCGGAAAATACGGTACCTATAGTGCTCCAAACTTTATGCTATTCTATATAAGAAGAAATAGCTTACGGGCCCGGAGAGATAGCACAGCGGTGTTTGCCTTGCAAGCAGCCGATCCAGGACCAAAGGTGGTTGGTTCGAATCCCGGTGTCCCATATGGTCCCCCATGCCTGCCAGGAGCTATTTCTGAGCAGACAGCCAGGAGTAACCCCTGAGCAACGCTGGGTGTGGCCCAAAAACCAAAAGAAAAAAAAAAAAAAGAAATAGCTTACAAAGCTACCTGTGGGAGCTATTTTAGAGGTGACAGAAAAAAAAATACAATCCTTAGTAACACTGACTATATTTTAATTACTATCTTAAAAATATTGAAAACATTGTTAAACACATTCAAGTAAACCAACTTCATTAGAGTAGTTATAGTTTTTAACTTTCTTTTGGTTTTATTTTTGTTCTAATTTTTTTGAAAAAAATGTATTGTGCTGAAAATTTTTCAAAATTATATTTGGATTTGTACACATATGTTAGCAAATTTTTCATAATTCCTTCTTCACCTCAGAACTTACAAATGGTTATTTCCCTTTCTTTGTGAAGTATATTTTATACTTTTATCTGTGCATTGGTTCATGATACTCTTTCAGCTCTTGTTTATCTAAAAATATTGATTTTATTTATCAAAACTTGCTTGGAATTTGATACAGGGTTAAGCTTAAATCTGCACTTTTCAAAAGTGATACTACTTTCCTAGCATTCATTGTTGTTATTTAAGAACTGTATTGTCACTATACTTATATTTTCTTTTTTGGTAAATATTTTGAGCATTTTCTTTTGGCTACTGAATTATTTTTACCAGTTCTGGAAAATTTCAACCAATCTTTGTATTTCCTACTTTTGAAAACAACAATTCTATACATAGTCTGACATATTTTCTAGTTTACATTTTTATCTGATATGCAGTCTAAGGTCATTCTCATGCAATATTTTGCATGTTATTCTAACAAATTATATAATATCTAATTTATAATAAAATTATTTTATTAACTTAATTTAAAAGTTTTAGTTTTAAAGATTTATTCATTTTCAAGTGTTTCTAGTGATTTTGGTAAGCAATAGCTTGTTGTTCATTTTTCCTAGGTTTAACTCATAAATATTTGGATATAACTTAAAGTACATGTCTTTTTGATTTTTTAGTTTTATTGGGTTTTAATTTATAACAGCACTGAGTTTAAGGTGTATAACATTGATTTTTACATGATATATTGTAAAGTGATTACATTGTACTACCAGTGGTTGAGGATATTGACACTATGTTGTGTCAATGGAGGCATTAAATATTGGCTTACTCTTGTAAGTCAGTGTTAGATCAATAAATATTTATATTAAAATAAATGATATGGGAGTTATTATAAAAATGTGTGATGGAAACTTCTAAGTAATCTTTCCTCAACTTTCATATATGTATATATTATTAAACTTATTATTTTTCTATATTACATGCCCAGAACTTATAAATGAAAGCTTGTATTAATTTAATGATTTTAGCAGAATAAACAAGAGAATTAGAACTTGCAACGTTATAGCCAGTCCTCATATTTCTCTCTACACTATGAAACTACTTTAATTTTTCTATTTTTACAACTAAAGATGTAAAGCAAAGGAAGTTTATCTATAATCAAGAAGTTATTAGACACGTACTTCACTCATAATTATCTAAAGATTCATTAATCAGAAAATCTAGAGAAGAATTAACATTAGCCACAGTATGCTTCATGTCTCTCTCTCTTTCCTCAAGCTTTTAATCACTCTATAATGCATAAATTTAACTAATACATGACTTACTCTAGTTTACACAAGTGGTGATTCAATAGTTTCATGTGATTCCTAAGGTAAACATATTGACTTTTAAAATAATGCTATAACAAATAATGCACATGTCCTAGTCTTTTATTTTCAGTATTCAATGTTAATTGAAAACTATGGACTTTGCTCAGAGCTTTCAAGACTCAGAAGTTTCCTTGTTTAACAGCAGCTAGATTAAATTGATGAGAGTTAAAACGCTAGAGTAAAAAGCCTGAATCAATATCAAAAAGAAATTGGTTCTTAGATACTAGAGTTTTTCTTTTTCTATGTGATGATCTATCTCCTACTATATCCATGGGAATTATCCACAATTGGATACAGTGGAAGCCAAATTCATTAGCATGAAGCAACATCTATTCCTTTTTAACTCATTTCTTTTTCAGCTATCAGTATTTCATGAAATTAATCCTTCCCCCCAAAAGCTTTATTCAAATCCTGTTTTAAAATCTGTTTATAGAATCTCTCCACCAAATTAACTATGAGACGTAATTTTGATATTGGTTAGCTACTTGAGGTTGAAGATTAAACTACATAGGTACATTTTTATTATTTAATTAAAACATAAATTACTTTCATAAATTGGTTGTTTCTGAATGACCATAAAAACTGTATTATATAAATGATTATCCATATAAACAGAATTACCTATAATATAAACAGAATAAACTGATCAATGGACATCTCATTATTGACTAAAATACAGAAGACTGCAAAAGCTTTTCCAAACTTTCTAGTTCACAAACCTTTAGAAAAATTTGAATGAATTACATGCTCAAAAATAGTTTCTTTAAATGACAATTAAATCCTTCTTAGTGTTTGAATTTTCATATATTTACCATAAAAATAAGGTACATAATTAGGTATATGGAACAATATTAGAAAGTTAATGCAGAGGAAATCCAGATTTAATTTGGTTAATTTTAGAGCAATGATATAAAATAATGTTTACTCTTCTTCAAATATCTAAAACTAAGTATGAGGTATCCTGCTTTCAAGTATTTTCTTATTACAATCAAGAAATAAGCATTAAAGCAGTAGGTATGAAAATAATGGGATTATAAGAGTCCAGCATTCTCCCTACTATTAAAAAAGTATTATGCATCTAAATACAATGAATTTATTAGGCAAAAATTTAGGTCAAATAAATATCTATTTTGTTCTAATTTTATTGTATAAATTCACTATAAAAATCTTACTAAAATCTACATCCTTTGATTATTTTTCTCTACCATAATCTTGCTGCTATTCTATACTAAAAATTATTTTAAGCCATTATCTGCAATCTGACCCTGCTCTGGTCCACTGACATTCTCAGCAGTTGTAATCCATAAATCCTTTCTATCGCAGATAGGTTCTGCAAATGCTATTACCATATAGTCTTGATATAGAAATCACAAAACACAGTAAGTTGGTTTTAAATAAAACTCTAACATTTATTTTCAATCAATCAATATGTATCTCTAAACAAAATTATTGGTTGATTTAACTGCACAACTATAAAATATTCTGAGAATAAAAGTATTAAGGGAAAAGTGTGCTTTGTTATAAAAATCAGTTTTCTTTTTAATT
This sequence comes from Suncus etruscus, assembly GCF_024139225.1. NCBI lineage: Eukaryota > Metazoa > Chordata > Mammalia > Eulipotyphla > Soricidae > Suncus > Suncus etruscus. Next base: position 47,881,045 of record NC_064849.1, on the reverse strand, counting down.
TTTGCCAAATAATTTGACTTATCTATAGCAAAAGCAGTTTCAAGGTCATGTAACCTATAGGACAATTTTTTCAAATAGCAATATTTTTAACCATTTTGTTATTTTTCATGAACAATAATACTATTCTGTTTCAGTATTTAAAAATTCTTAAGTTCATATTAACCCAACAAAACCTAAGCAAAGCTAGAGTAAAAATTTAGTCAAAATTTCTACTGGTGGTGAAATGTTTATTTTCTCAAAGACTATGTTAACTATTTTATTAAATTATTAACAAATTTTATTAATTTTAATTTTCATAACACCTATAAATTGACCTAATAGAGAAATCTGAGATGTGACTTATTAGAGTTCTAATAAACAGTTGCTTTTCTCCACTAGTAATTTGGCATTTTAATATTCAATCATAATTCACGAATACCAATAAGCTATTTTTAAGTTGTTTGAAAATATATTTATTTGTATATAGTGTTATGGAGTAAGTCACACAAAAATTGGAATTAAAAATTAGATATATAATATCATTAATTCACTAAAATATATTTATTATAATATATTTTATTTTATTATATTTTATTTTATTTTATTTTTGCTTTTTGGGCCAAAACCGGTGAAGCTCAGTGGTTACTCTCAACTATGTGCTCAGAAATCGCTCCTGGCTCAGGGGACCACATGTGAAGCTGGGGATCTAACTGAGGTCAGTCCTGGGTTAGCTCATGCAAGGCAAATGTCCTACTGCTTACTCCACCACTCCAGCCCAATTTATTTTAAATATATAAGAATAATGTCATTGACAACAAAGCAAGATGTAGAGAAGGTGATTTTAGAAACATCTGAGAGTTCTATAGTTATTCTCTATTAGCAGGAGATGTAATAATCACCCTAGCATTATACTATATATAACCTCCTGTTTGGAATTTCAATACCATATAAATCTGGTTAGTTGTAATTTTAGGTTCTCTTGAAATCTCTAATGTACCTAGAGAATTAATGAATACTCAAAAATCATGATAAAAAATACCCTTCCCTTTATGTCATCTTCTTTCTGTCTGGCACAAGGGAATGTTATATAGAAACTTAATACAGCATGTAAAAAATGTTAAACTAAAGTCCTGGTTGCTGAATTCATATTATCCTCTCACTAGGGAGCCATCAGCCTCATAGATTAAATAAAAATAAATAAGAGATGGAGCTCATTCTTGTGGTTGCCAGCTGAAAATAAATTAAAAGCTGCTTCTTTTTAAACTATGTTCAATTGTCCTTGCCCACAGGGATCATGCTTTGGAAACGTAAAAGAATGTATTTAATCCTTGATGAAAGAATAATAATTTGGTAATTTCTCCTAGAAGAAATCATTAAAGCTGTAGCTAAAAAATACCATTTTTCTTAACATAAAATTTATAGATTTAAGACTTTAAAATGCTTTGGAAAACATTTTCTAAATGTCCCAGTTGCACAATATTTTAAATTCTTGATTTAGATTTAGAAATAAAATTAGAAGTATGTACTTTACACATGTACTGCATATGCATATAAATTTAATCATAAGCTATATGTATGTTTTTATGATATATCAGAAGTATTTAGATGATCTTCACAAAATAAAATGTTAGAGCCACACTTTCAAATGTATAAAAGAAACTGTAATATCTTTTATAATATTCTTCCTCTTTACATCATTTGAAGTATTCTGTGTTTTTTAAAAAATTATTATTTAATTTGTTTTATACAAAAGTGTAACTAGTATTGCTAAATGCATTTGGAATTTCAGAAATTCATTTTTAACATCAACCCAGGAGCTTGAATATGATACTTCAGAAAGGTAATTTGCACTCTCTTATTTATATCAGGGTTTTTTATTTGTTTTTGTTTTTGTTTTTCTTTTGTTTATTTTTGTTTTGGGGCCACATCTGGCAATGCTAAGGGCTTATTTCTAGTTCTGTGCTCAGAGCTCACTCCTAGAAGGCTTAGGGACCAGATGGTACTGGGAATCAACGCAGTTCAGTAACATGAAAAGGCAAACATTCTCCCTTCTCTCTGCATTATCACTTTAGCCGTTATCCATAGCAATTTTATGCAATGTGGCCTAAAATTAGATGAGTGTATGATATGTAAACACAGTACAATATACTCAATTATAAGAAAAGATAAACTCACATAATTTGCTGCTAAATAGACATAATAAGATAACTATGCTGAGCTAAATCAGAGAAAGAACAAATGCCAAATATATTTTTCTTATCTAAAACATAAACAACAACAACAACAACAATATAAGGGCGGCAGCTATACAACAGTGATAGGCCATTTTCCTTGCATGGAGACAACCCAAGACAGACCGTGGTTCATTTCCCGGCATCCCATATAGTCCCCTGAGCCTGCCAGGAGTGACTTCTGTGCTCCACTGTGTATAAACAAAAACCAAAAAACCAAACCAAAAAATATATCAGCTATGAGAGTTGACCAATAAAACTGGGATTTTAAGGTAACTGGGAAGGTTATTTTACTAAGCATATTATAAATCACAGTACCTACATAAAGATTTTTAAAATAGTTAAATTATGTATGTTTTGATTTGATAAAATTAAAAAAATGGAAGATATATAGAAAGAATTTACTTTTTTAAAATTTAGTAGTGTAAATATTACTATATAATCCTAGATATAATGTGATACAATATTATATTAAAATTTACATTATTTTATTACAAAGTTCTATTGGATAATAAATTTAAATGGATAGAAAAATATAATCTTTTCTAACCGTTTTTACTGTGCTCCTTTGACTCTAAACCTTAAAAAAAACACATAAACTTTTGAGGTTAACTAAAATTAATATGCATGTACATGTAAATGTAAAAAACTACTATGTCTTCAAGTTTAAGGAGCTACATAAATTTTATGGCTTTAGATTGCTTTGTGTACAGCTAAAAAATTTTATAATGTACTACAATCTGGGGTCTTCAGGGACAAAGTAATTGTACATGGGTTCTGTTTTATCTTTCTTTGATTGTAAGTTTAAAATTAAGGTGTCAGCAGGGGGATTTGTTCTCAGAACTCTGGTTTTGGGTGATTGTCCTTCCACTGTAACTTTACCTTGTCCTCTTTCTTTGCATCATTGTTCACATAATTAAAAATAAAATATATATATATATATATATATAATCTTTAGAGATGAATAGGTAAGCTTCATTTATTAAAGTGTTTCTAGACTTTGAACAGTCAACCTATTTTTCCTGTTAAATTTTCATTTATATTGAAAAGAATCTGCATTATTAATCTTCATATGCTATCACAAAACATAAATGTTTTCATATTCACTTTAATTATTTATATGTTTCCAATTATCTCTTAGAGTACAGAATTCATACTTCCATGTTATTTCTCTTTACTTGGTTTAGAATAAAAATTAATTTTGAACATAGGCTAATAGTATCACTTGCGTTCTCCAAAAAAATTGCTTAACCCATTATTTAAATGTCCTACACATGAAGAGGAATTCAATTTCTTTCTGAAGAACTAAAAGTGACTCTTTTTTATGAACTCTTTCAATGACCATAATTTTAAAATGGTATGAACTTGTCATTTACATTCACTAGAACTCTTCTGATAACAGAAAAAAAGTAATCATCATATATACAATAAGTTATAATAAACTGTATCTATATAGCTTGTGATATACCCTATGTATATCTATATACCAGCATTATAGGCTTCATAATTCTAATTTCAATATATATGCAATTATATATGTTTATATATGTATTTGTTTGCATATATATACATATATAACTGAAGCTCAAGAATAATGTGTGTTGGCCTACAGTTGGTGCACTATTACAGTGGGTAAGGAGCTGTCCTTGCAAGCAGTCTGTTCTGGTCCAATTCCTGGCAACCCACATGGTCCCTCAAGCCTGCCAGGAATGATTTTCAAGTGTAGAGCCAGAAATAAACTCTAACTACCATTATCCAAAAACTAAAAATAAATAAAATTAAATGTATTAAATAATATCAAATAGCTTCTAAATGGCACATAGCATTTAATTTAACATTATCTAAAGATAAATTGCATGTTCTTGCAAATACATATTTGGCTTTGAACAAAGTTCTCTGATCATTGACATGAAATCTAATTTCCTCCAAATTGCCTAAATTACAACTGCTTCACAGAGACTTCTCTTTAATAGCATTTCAGAGTCACCATCAATTATTGCATATTGTTAAATTCCAATATAAACAATACCTAACAAAGCTGGTAACTTTAAACTATGCTATTGTTCGTGTTCAACTAGTATATGGACCGGTTATGAAACATAATTTCAAAACAAACAAAAACTACCACAAATTCTAGGCCACTTTGCAAGACACTATGGTTCCAAAATTTCCTTTTGGGCATTTACTAAAGAGAAATAATTTTAACATATATAAATATGTATGTATATACACATATGTACACACATGTATATGTACACGTATGTATAATATATGCATACATGTGTATATAAATATGTATATATGTGCATATATGTACACACATATATGTACATACGTACATACATGCATACATGCACACATACATACATACGTACATACATACATACATATATAGGTCTTTGGGCCACAACCTGCAAAGCTCAGGGTTTACTCCTGTCATTTTGCTCAGAAATTACAGACCATATGGGGTGCCAGGGCTCAAATTGAGTCCGTCCTAGGTCAGCTTCATGCAAGGCAGATGCCCTACTGCTGCACCACTGCTCCATCCCCTGCAACTGTGATTTATTTATTTATTCATTTATTTATTTATTTATTTATTTATTTATTTTTGGTGTTTGGGTCACACCCACTGAGGCTCAGAGTTTATTCCTGGCTATGCACTCAGAAATGGCTCCTGACTCATGGGACCATATGGAATGCCGGGGGATGGAACCCAGGTCTCTCCTGGTTCAGCTGAGTGCAAGGCCAACACCCTACCTCTGTGCTATTCCTCTGACCCCTCCAAAGTATTTTTAAAGGAAAAATTAGATTGTATTTGTTTTTAACATACACAACTGGGATCAATCCAAGTATTTACAATAAAAATCATCTTAGATAAAATTTTCTCTTGATGCAGTAAGTAAATAATTCATGTGTAAATTATGATAAAGTACCATTATAAGAATAAATTTCAAAACATAAAAATAAATCTCAGAAGGACACTACTATATCCTTTTGCATACACAAAAAGTAATAAAATCCATTTTAGTTTTGAAATTCAAGAAATATATTCTTTTGACAATCATAAATTTGTTACTGGTAGTTTTATAACAACTAGAAAGGAGCATAAGAAATGCCAGGTAGAGGAAGGATTTATATTTTGCTTTTTGGATACTGGTAAATGAATGTATGTATGTGAAAAAACTATACAAATCATTCACCAAAAATGTATTGGAGCCGAAGAAATAGCACGGAGGTAAGGTGTTTGCCTTGCATGCAGAAGGTCAGTGGTTCGAATTCCGTGCATCCCATATGGTCCCCCGAGCCTGCCAGAAGCGATATCTGAGCATAGAGCCAGGAGTAACCCCTGAGTGCTGCTAGGTGTGACCCCCCCAAAAAATGTATGAGTTGATTACATATTGAACCCAATAAAACACATCTACCTGATTTTTATATCAAATTATTGTACCATATCAATTTCTAGAGATTCATCTGATATTTATTATATCAAGAAGAAGATTAAAATCTGGAGTGTTAATCAGGAAAGAGTGAAAAAGATTTCATAGACAAAAAGTTACTAAGAGGGGCCAGAGAGATAGCACAGCGGTAGGGCCTTTGCCTTGCAAGCAGCAGATCCAGAACCAATAGTGGTTCAAATCCCGGCATCCCATATGGTACCCCGTGACTACCAAGAGCGATTTTTGAGCAGAGATCCTAAAGTAACCCCTGAGCACTGCCGGGTGTGATCCCAAAACAAAACAAACAAAAGTTATTAAGAAACATCAAGTTCTTAACAATTGGATAAAAGGCAGTCTTACTTAACTCTTAAAACTACCTTTCCTACTAACTCCTTGGGCTAGGAACATTAAAAATAATTACAGCAGGGGCTGGAGATATAGCGTAATGTGTTGGTCATTTGCCTCCCTAGTGGCGATCTCAAATTTGATTTAGGGAATCCCATATGGTCCCCAAGCATCATTAGAAGCAGTCCCTGAGCACAGAGTCAAGAGCCAATCCTGAGTATACCAGTGTGCCCATCACACAAACCAAGAAAATAAGGTCTGTTTATAGAGCATAGGAAAAGTTATTTAATCTTTATCTACCTGTGATACAAAGCAGGAAGAAGGCAGAAGGAAGGGAAGGTAAATATTTTTTTAATAACATAAAACATTATTGACTTTATGCTATCAGAATACTATAAACCTTCTCATCACTCCTCTTTGAAAGTGGTGTTCTGTTTACACATACGCAGTATATTTTTAAGGAGTACCATCCTTCCCCCTCCAAGGTGCTTAGGGTGAGCATAAGCAAAAGAAGGATTAAAGGAACTTCCCCAGGGCAGCTTGCCCAAGACTTCTGCCTTTGGCTTTAGCCACTAAGTTTCTTTTGGTCAGCCACGGATACCCCCAGGGCCTGTTCCTGTGCTTAGAATCATTTAATGTGCTTGGCTGAAGCCCAAAGCCAAGCCAGGCCTCACCAAAGTTGGTAAGGTAGAAACAAAAACTTCATCTCCATCTCTAAGGTTTGTGCCTCAGGGTCTGGCTAGGCTTTGGTTGTTGTTGGTTTTGTTTGTTTGTTTTTTTTTTGTTTGGAGGGAGGGGCTTTTGAAGGAAGCACCGGAGACTTTCTGGGCTCTTGTTTAAGATCATCCTCTTTGCAGGGGTGGGGAAAAGGCTACTGGCTTGGTTGCCAGGCCTTCTTGAGTATGGGGCTACAAGAAGCAATCTGTGCCTCTGCTTCCAGCCATTTTATATCCAGGGGTGGGAAGAGGCAGGAAGTTATGTTGTATGGCTGAACAGACAGAGCCCTAAAAGTAGCCCCCCACCAAATAGTTTTTGAGGAGAAACAAAAATGTCATTCCCATGGCTTATGACCTTGGCTGTAATGTTTTTGGTGAAAAGTTGTGGGGAAGTTACCGAGTGATCTGTGCCTCTGGTTTGGAAAATTTTCTTTGCAAGGTTTCCACTCTTAGATACCAACTTTCTAGAGCTACCCAGAGACAAACTGCAGGGCCTGCCATTCAAACAAAAGGTCCAACAAAAAAACTGGGTATGAAAATTGGGGTTTTTCTCACAAATTGGTGAGGAACGGATAGGCAGTGCTGGGTGCTGTGGGGTTCCTAGCTAGGTGTCTTCCACGAGCTTGATGACTCAAAAACAAATGGGCCAGACCCAAAGGCCACAGAGAGATGAATATGAAATTTGGATTTTTCCTAACCAAATAGGGTGTCAGCACCTGCCACTTCCCTTTTAGTTTGTATGGAAAAACAATTTCATTCCCAGCATATGGTATATGCTATCAGGCAAGGCAGTGTTGCTTGTGGTGCTACATTGGGCCATTTCGTTTGCCTCTGGGCAATTTTGTCAGACATATGAAAATATTAATTTTATCATTATTTGAAGGTGGGCCATATGCGGCAGTACTTAGCGGTTACTCCTGGATCTGCACTCAAAAATCTCTCTTGGAACTTTCAAGGGACCATATAGGATGCCAGGGATCAAACACAGCTCATCCAGTGTCGGCTGCATACAAGGCAAATTCTCAATCAAATTGCTATCACTTTGGCCCCAAAACATTAATTTTAAAATATTAAATTGTATGAAAGTATCAATCAGACATTTCATGTTTATTTTACTTTTAATAATTATACTTGACAATTTCCTGTATCCAAAATTTTGTCAATTTAAAGTGAACCATAGAAATATAATTAAGCTCTCATGTAAACATTCATTTACTGCTCATATTTTGTTTTTCAGTGTAGACTGATATTTTAGGATTAACAAGGATATTAAAGAGGCATATGAAATATGCATTTAAATAATTCTTGGGTAAATTCACAGCAGTTAAAGTTCTTATTACAAATACTACAATGAATAGAAAAGTGAAAACTAGAACTCAGTAACAACTACTATGTTGGAATTTTCTAAGTTTTAAATTTATATAACCCTCAGTTTTATTTAAGATATAACTCATATATGAATATAGACATGTATGATAAGTTCTTGCAAATAATTTAACAGAAAATTTTGTTAAAATTCTGGCTTTAGTATTAATCAGCAGATTATATTTTAGTGTTACAAGAAATATAAGCCAGCGTGTATATTTTCTATATTAGCTGTTTATCTTGCAAATAAATTTTTAAAATGCATTTTATATATATTTCCAATGTACTGACACAAGGTTCTTAGAGTTGAAATGATTTTTAAAAGATGTATCTCAACCATGAAGGTAGGGCATTTGTCTTGCATGCAGAAGAATGGTGGTTATAATCCCGGCATCTCATATGGTCCCCCGAGCCTTCCAGGAGCAATTTCTGAATGTAGAGCCAGGAGTAACCTTGAGCACTGCCGGGTGTGACCCAAAAATAAAACAAAACAAAACAAAACAAAAAGATGTATCCCAACCGAAAAAGTCTTATTATGAAATTTCACGAACATAAATCCAAAAATTATCAATGGAGTTCTAATTAGGTTATGAATAACAAACCACATGAAAAATTTTCTTAACACTTACGAACTTATAAAGGATAACTTTTCTTGACTCTTACAAACTTTTAAAGGATAAATAACAAAAAATTTCAAATGGGAAGACCAAAGTCAGTACTTGTGGAGCTGGAGAAATAGCAAAGTGGGTAAAGCTCTTGTCTTGTATGCAGTTCAACCGGGTTTGATCTTTGCCATCCCTTATGGTCCAGTGGTCCAGCCAGGAGTGATTCCTAAGTTCCGAGCCAGTAGTAACACTGGGTTGGCTGATTAGAATTTTACTATACAGCAATTAATCTTTATGTATACATACACACACACACACACACACACACACACACACACACATACATATATATGAGAGAGATACTTTTGAGTACTTTTACTATTCCATTTCTTACTGAGAACTATGTTAGACATTTAAAAGTATGCAATAGTAACAAAGCATTTAAAAAAATAGTGAAGCTTTCATTATTGTAGAGGAGACAAAGAAATGAGAATGTATATTGTAATGTGACAAATACTCAGATGGGAAAATTTGTGCTAAGTGAAAAGTTGTTGACTGATTGACAAGAAAAAATATCTAGCACAGTTTGAGTCATATAAGGACAAAGAAATCATTCCTGGGAATTGAATGTGTATGACTTTGAAATTGATGAGCAATGGTGAGAGTTCCAGAATAACATAAGAAAAGTCAGCCTTAAGTAACAAATTTTATTTTAATTGTATAACTAGACAGATAGGCTGAGCTTTTAAGCAAAGCAAAAAAAAAAATAATGCAGAAACTTAGACATCTTGATAACTTTGTTTTTAATACCTAAAATAGACTGTGTTTTGGAAAAGGACTAAGAACACTCCAAAAAGAAAAAATAAGGAAGTAATTAGGAAACCAGGAAGTCTACATTCAAAAAATAAAATTTGAGGTTAGCCTCAAGATAATAATGCTGATTTGATGAATTAAAAAATATATGCAGAATTAAATAAGTTATTTTTAAATAGTGCATAGAATACACACACAATAAAAGGATCAGTTTGTAATCATTTTATTCATAAGAGATGAAACAAAACAATTCCAATATCAAACGACAGTGGATTCATAGATTGTAACTTAACTATTCTACAATTGAATACTATGCAATTATTAAAAACCCTGTACAATAGCAAAAAGTAAATTATTGGTACACTATCAATGAACAGTAAATGTTAGACACAAAATACTTATCATTTGATAACATTAATTTAAAATAAAATTTTAATCTAAATTATAGACATAAATTATTTTTGTAATGAGTAAAAAATACTTATTGAAAAGAAATTAATTTTTTTAAGGATGATTAAATGTTCAATAATTGTAGTTGGGTTGCATGGATACATGTTTAATTTTAGTATTTGAGCATATGTGACTCTTTATATTTTATATTAAGTACTTTAATATGATAAACTATATGCAAATGATACAAGAAAAATAGTGCAAAGATTAAGAAAGCTTGTTTTGCAAGTTAGCAACCTCAGTTTAAATTTAAATTGCAGTTATTTTAAGAATAATTTTATAAGCTATAGCCTATCTGATAAGCTATAGCCTTTTATAGTCTCTCTGATAAGGACTTTTAGAGAGGAAATACTGAAGATGTTTAAGGAACTTAAGAAACCATGAAACAGAAAGTCAATAAAATGCAAAAGGATGAGAGTAGAAATGCGAAAACTTCAAAAAGAAATGACAAAACTGAAAAACTTTCTGGGCAAATGAAAAACCCACTGCTTTAGCAGCAGGGTAATAGCTGCTGAGGACAGAATCACTGAGATCAAATATGAACTGCATAACACCTTCGGGTAATAGCAGAAGATGGAAAATAATTTTAAAATAAATTAAAAGATGGAAAAAATTCTCAAAATAAACAGACAAGAGTAAAACTTCAGAATAAATTCACAGAAACAACATAAAAAGTATTGGAAGCCCCAAAGAGCCAAGAAGAATATTCCTATGAAGAAACAGCAGTCAAAAACATCATTGATTTGAAATTACCAGAGTTGAAGAGTGTTTGTACCTACATCCGGACAACCAGAGTAACAGCTAAAAGAGATCCAGATTAAAACATTCCAAGGCACGTCCTAGTCACAATGATGAAAACTATTGAGAAAAAAATACTGAAACCAGCAAATTTACAAAAGGAAATTACAAACCAAGAAGAATCCTTAAGTAGATTTATTACAAGCAACCCTGCAGGTGTCAAGGCCATGGTATATAGTGAAAAAAATCAATAAAATGATTAACTCACTAAGAAAATTTCACCCAGCTTGACTCTCAGATCTGAAGGAACAATACATAGCTTCATAGATTCTACTTTTATGTATCCTCCCACCAAGTATCAGCACCTACATAGAGCTATAGACATAGTTCCTTCATATGTTCACATAGTTCCTTCAGACTACATCCTTTGCTTCTCTTAACCTGTAATGCTTTCAATGTGAGCTAAAGTCCTGAGACATCATTTGCAGGTCAGGAAGAAAAGTGGCCTCAAATGTATTTATTCAATTCTACCTACTCCTATTTTTGTATAGTTCTTTTATCATAAATATGAACTGTTCAAAAGGACACGCATGGCACACCTTCATTAATGGTAGTGCAAATTACAGTGTGAAAATGTAAATAGAGAAATAAATAAAATGTCTGTCCCAGAGTGGGAGGGAAGAGGGTATTAGGGAGGGTGAGAAGAATATTGATAATATTGTTGGCAGGAAATGTGCATTGATGAAGGTTGTTGTACATTGTATGACTGTAACTCAATCATGAACAACTTTATCAGTGAAAAAAAGTATGAACAAACATATAACCATGGTGTTTAAATTAAAAAAAGAAAACAAATATCAAATGTTCAAAATTATAATTTAGTAAATGTTTTAGATTTTTATTTTTTAAGTTTTTTAAATTTAAGCATGATTAATAAATAAATTGCTATTAGTATAATTATAAAGATGTTAAGACTACTTTGCATTGGTGGGGTAAAATACAAGTCTTTCCTAATAATGAGATTTTTCAAGATTGACCTGAACACAGAGAATAAATCATGTAAAGATCTATTTAAGTGTGGTTTTAGCAAAGGAAATAGAGGATATATAAAAAACAAATGTGAATACTATAAAGATTGGCAAATGCTCTTGAAAAAGCAACATAAAGGATAATAGACAGCTGATAAAGATGGGTAGGACTTACTTGCAGATGTGTAAGTTATGTTTTTTTTACATTTAGATTTGTTCCATTTGGAATAGAAAGTACCCAGAATAAAAAAAGAAAGAAAAAAAGTACCCAGAGGAAGATGGCTTAAGTTAGAGGAGGCCTGTGTTCTATAAATTTCTTTTCAAATTGTCCCTCTCTGTAGTGTTAATAAACAAATATTTTCTAGCTTGCTAGAAATATAAAAACAGATAAAATAAGATTTTGCTGCTCAATCATTGTGTGTGTGTGTTTTGTGTGTATGTATGTGTGTTTGTATGTGCATGTGTGTCTGTTTGTGTCTGTGCGGGGGATTTTGAGCAACACCCAGCAGTACTCAGAGTTTGTGTTTTTCTGTGTTCTCAGGTATCATTCCTGGTAGTGCTCAGGGGACTCTCTGGAATTCCAGAGAGTAAATCCCTTGCCTTGCACATAGCAGAACAGGATTTGACTCCGGGTACCTAACATGGTTCCCTGTGCTTCAATAGGAATGACTTCTAAGCACAGTGCTAGGCATAAACTTTGAACATTGTCAGGTATGGTACAAAACACACACGCATGCACAGATACACAGCCTGAAACAGATTTTCACATACATGAAAGTCTAGGAGAGAGACAGACTGGGAGATTTAAGTTTAAATCAACAAAGAAACATACATATAAAATTCATCTTTGGCAGTCATAAGATGGATAGATCTCTGCCTATAAGGATTTAAAAATTTTATTTAGCTATGTTAATTGAATTCAGTTATATAAACAGTCCGAATGACTTAACAACCCATTACTCTTTAAAAATTGGGTACTTTAAACAGCATTGCTTTGAGATTAGTGAAATTGAAACAGACTCAGACATCAGCTTTAGATGAAGACAACTATCCTTGCATCAAAGACTAAATATATGAATAATATAACTTACCCTTGGTATCTGTTATTCTGAAAATTTGACTCTCATTTTGTTTTGGCTTGCAGGAAAGACCCATGATGGGATTTAAAGCTCATTCTGGTGCTCAACTGGCTGCCACTACCCTTTCTAAAATGTGTTTCTCTCTTTTATCTTTCTACAAAAATGTTTATTGTTTTGCAAAATAAAACAATTTGAGAACATAATTTTACCATCTTTCAATCTACCGGGTTTTTTTTTTTTTGATTTGTTTTGTTTTTTGCCTAGGAAGCTCTTTTTCTGTAGGTCACTCTCTCCTGATTAATTGGCCCTTAAGCTCCAAAGCAACCCAGACTTAGTTACACAATGTACATTTTTAGGACAAAGGAGGGTTAAAAAATTTAATACCAGTTTTGTAACTTTTGGGTCAGCTGGAAATCATTCTTTAGATAACCTCTTTCAAAAATATTGACTCTCGGTGAATGTCTCTGACATTTAGGCATGGCATTTGGTGTAGAAAAACGTTTGGTTCTTATATGAAATGGCTTAGCATAATAAACTAAAACATGTCTAATATCAGTCAGAACTATTTTCCTACTTTATCTTTTTAATTACCAAACCTGCTTATTTTTCCTTTGGCTCTAGGGATCATCAGCTTAGAGAACACTGTTCTCAGCATTTCAGGTGATTATGGATTTTATTTTTCAGAAAAAAATGTACATTCACATATAAATCTGCATAGCGTTTTAAAGCTTTGAAAAGTGTGTAAATTATATTTATGAAAGGTCAATCAGCCCCCAAATAAAAAACTTAACTACAAATAAGTTTTCCTATCCCTTCTAAGACTGATCTATGTCTATTAAAATATAATTCAGACAAAGCAAATAACTCATAAAACTAGAGACTATGTTCTAGATCAGAAGCCCTGGGTTCAGTGAAACCACAGGGTCTCTCGAGTACCACAAGGAGAGACCCCTCACCTCCAGTACTGATCCAGGAACACCACCCAGCATTTCTGGGTATAACAAAACAATTCAACTCTATAAATTTTAAAAATATAGCACTTCATGTATAATGTAGAATGAATATAGCAATTTGAACGTAGCTTTGAAGAGCTAAGAAAATAAGCAAAAAAAAAAAAAGGGAATATTTAAAAGCAATATAGTTTAGATCAAATTGTATTGGATATATTTAAGGTATTTTATAGATTATATTAGGAGTTTTAAAAGGCAGATTACTTAACTAATGGTTTGAGGTAGGTTCCTGATTTAAGATTTCTATTAAAACCAAATCATAAGTCTGGTCTAGTCATTGTGCTTAGTATAAAGCACTCTATATAGAGCCCATTTACTTATTTTTTACAAAAAAAAAAAAAAAAAGACAAAGAAGTATTTTATATAATGAGGTGATTCATGTTAGAATTACAAAAATGTTTCCCAAATAGCATAATTTAATTTTCATGACAAAATATTGTACAAATGTAAAAACTCCAGAGTCCAGTCTGTAGTAGAAAGCACAAAGGTTTAGTTTTACTGTTTCACCAGGATCAATCAAATGAGAGACAGAGTGAATGGTTGAGAAACAGCTTTACTAAAACACATTAGCTAAGTTGGAAGAGGGCACACTCCTGGCCATACAGTAGCTATTTTGTCTATAGTCACACATTAATCCAGTTTTTATAGAGAAATAATCAGTGAAACATTTTCCTTGGAGAGGTGGATTTTTTCTACCAGCCATTATTCTTCACTCTATTTTCTCACTTTCTGGAGGTTGTTAATCTTTCTATCGTACATTAAATATCTTCAGTTTTCCTTAGATTAAAAATATTTTCTATTACCTCTTTCTGTCATGTCATGTGCTTTTATTCTCCAGGTCACTGATGTTTAATATTTGCTCTTTCATTTTACTTCCAATGCTGACACTGTATTTTTCAGTTCCTTTAATACAGTTTTCATTAATACTTGATTATTCAATTGATTCTTTCAACAGTTTTGTTTTTTCCCTAATGCTTTGGTTGATTTAATGAACACAGAAAGGATTACTGTTCTTTAGTCACCTTTGGGCAGCATTTAAATTCTGATGTATCTAATGATTTAGCTGGACTTTTCTCTCATAAGTTTGCATGTATATGCATTTATTTTTCATTATTCCTGGTATTTCATGGTTTTTTAGAATCAATTCTGAGTTCTAAATTATCTGAACAGTGATTTAGTGTGCCTTTTTTATTTTTACCATATCAGGCTAGTATCATGGCTACAGATGTGTGGTAATCAGCTCTGCCTTTTGATGACTTATCTGTATGAAAATGAGGATGAACCTAGGATCAAACTTCTAAACATACACAATTGAAAGAGGGGCCTGAATATAGCAAGCTCTTATGGGTTCAAATAAGAGAAAAGGAGTGTATAAAGAGTGAAGAATAGAGTTGGCACAAAGAGGCAAGTAGAAGCACAAATAGATGCAGAACAGGTCTGGGATCAAGAGGGAAAAAGCACAAGTGCCCAGAGATTCTCTTCCTAAATTTTCTTCTTATAACTTATGCATATGCCATGGCTGAAACAGGCCATTCTATGAAAATATTTTTTTCCTCTCTTTACTTTGTAGGTTCTAGTTAAGATCTACTTTAAGGAAGAGATTAATAGGGCAAGAGCAAATTTTATAGCCTGTAATCTACTATCAGAAAAAAAACTTGAGTAATTTTCCTAAATCCTAACCAGATTAAATATTCTAACTAAAGAAAACATGAGGGTGTTGGAGAGTAAATTGGTAAAAATAATAGGACAACAAATAAAATTATTGAGTTGTGCAGATTTAATTAACCCTTGGTTTTCTCCATTAATAATTCTGGGGATTTACTTATTTCCTACTTTCAGGTGTAGTACAAGAGACATGCTTGTGGATGTAGATTTCCATAATTGTAAATATCCTTGACAAATTAGTATTTCTTCTGGGTTTCAGAAATATTGCTATATCTGCTGTTTTCTAAAAGTAATAAATCTAAAATAATTCTTAGGCCAAAGTAATTCTAATGCAGTAAGTCTTACAATTCTTAACCATGTGTGTTTTAAGTGTTGTTGAAAATAACAAAACTAAGGAAATAAAGTAATTTGATTAAATCATAAGAACTAACTTAGAAAACTTTGTTTTGGGGTTGGAGGTCACGTTTGGCAGTGCTTATCACTTACTTCTGGCTCTGCACTTAGGAATCATTCTTCATAGATGTCAGTGGACCATACGAAATGCTGGAAATCAAACCTGAATTGGATGCTTGCAACCAATGCTCCCTACCTACTGTTTTGTCTCTCCATATTTTAAATTGAGAGATCTTAATTTGCTTATTAAATGATTCAAGAGTCAGGCACTATCCCCTCTAGCATATAGAAAATCACTTCGAGTCTAAAAAAAAGGTTAAATTTATTTTTATAGACAGAAAGAAGATAAGGAAAGAATTTTAAAAAATGATAATTTAAAAGCTAAATTCTTCAGACTGAAGAGGTGGTGCTAGCTGTAAGGCATCTGCGTTGCATGCGCTACCTAGGATAGACAGCGGTTTGATCCCCTGGTGGCCCTTATGGCCCCAAGCCAGGAGCAATTTTGAGCACATAGCCATGAGTAACTGCTGAGCATTACTGGGTGTGGCCCAAAAACCAAAGGAAAAAAAAAAGCTAAATTCTTTCAGGCAAAATGGATTTCCTTTATGGGATGGGGAACCCTTGTCTTTTTATTCATTATTTTCTAGTCCTTAATAAAGTCAACTATTTTAAAATCTACTTTTGGGGAACATGGACTATATTAGGTATTAAGTCCTGAAAATTCTTGGTACAAAAGACTAATTTTTTTTTTTTTTTTTTTGCCTTTTGGACCACACCTGTTGACACTCAGGGGTTACTCCTGGTTATGCACTCAGAAATTGCTCCTGGCTTGGGGGTCCATCCTAGGTTAGTGCTTGCAAGGCAACACCCTACCACTTGCACCAACACTTTGGCCCAAAAAGATTGATTTTAACATTAAAAATAAATGAATATAAATAAACAACTCTAGAGATTATAGCTTTTATGAATGAAATTATTAACATTTACTCAGTATTGAGTAAATTCCATGTTACCACCAGATTAGGTTAAAAATGAACAACCTAAATTGTAAACCAGAAAAATTCTAATACTTAGACTTTTTAGTGTAATCTAGTCATATATTAGGATGATAATACTTATTTCTAGCTATAAACAAAATCAAAAGATGATTTATGCATTTCTATTTGAAAGTGAATCTTTATTTTGTTTATTAGAATGATTTAACATAAATCTTTAAATCTTCAAATAGAACACTAGGAGTTTGCTTACATTTTATAATCATGTAGCCAAGAGACATTTTTAAAAACAAAAATTAGATATACTTGATAGCAAGCAGAAAAAATTCAATTCAATACACACCATTGAGCAGACCTCAATTTCTCGAGAAAAATTGAAAATTGAAAGTGCATGAACCATAGTTATTAGGCTTTCATGAACCCTGAAAGTGTCATTATTGGGCTATTTTGTTGCTTCTGTAATATTTCAGAAGTTGTAATTCAAGAAATAAACGGCAGCCCTGTCCTTTCTGCTCAGAATGATCAAAAGTAATAATTTAAATTTTTCTTTGTGATACCAACCCATTAAAGGTTAAGAAAAAAAAAAAACGAAGGTCAGTATGTAGGGAGAAAAACATTAAAATAAATCAGTGGAAATAAAAGTTTGCTCAAATAAAATATTAGTTAATAAGACCAAAATATTAACATGATAAATAAAACTAAAATATTAAGCATTTGTATATAGTACTTTTTATGAAATTGTATAAATACATTTTTACTCAAGCACATAATTTTAAATATATTGAAGGAGATATTTTTCTAAATGAAAGTGTCTGAAAAATTGTAGAAAATGAACTTTTTATTCATAAGCACTTCTCTGGGCCTTCTATTTCTATCTGTAATTTGAAAAGAGGATATTTATTTAAGCATAGAAATAAAAAATGATGATAGTATTTGAAATTAGTAAATATTAGTGTATAGATCCTAAAAAATTTAAGGATATGATATTGTCATTTAAATAATTCCATAGGAGACTTTAAATAAAAAATATTTGCTAACAAATATTTTATATACAAACTTCCTTTTAAGATCTTTAATTTCATGAGATTACAAAGGCAAACAAGTAGAAGTCAACTGGCAGTAAAGTCAGGAAACTGTAAAACTAAAATTCTTGGAAAGACTAGCTATAACATGAAATTGAACCATTTGGTCATTAGCTATGGATGTAGGATAGAATCTATCATTCTTTTTTTGGTGTGTAGATTGTGCTGTTCAGATATCAGATGCTCAAACTAATCTAACAAAAATATATTTAGCAATAATACAGGGTATTACGAGTATAGCTCAGTTCATAGAAATAAACTTTCTGGTCTCATATAATTGAATAACATCAAAAACCCATAGCAATAGAATGTTAGTAAAACCAAGAGCCCATTAATCATACCTCTTCTATGACATGTTACACCTTTCAAAATTCTATGTGTTCTCAGTAAAATTTAACTCACTGTGTCTCAAAAAATAAGATGTTATTTTCCTCCTAAAATTAGAAAACCAAATGTTATTGCTTATAGTTCGCAATATTCACATCTGTTTTATCAGCATCAACATGGAGTAAACTCTTCAATTTTTTTGCTTGTAGGGATTGCTCTAGATTATTCTCATCGCTATATAAATGTTCAGAGCCAAGAAAAATATATTTGATTTCTAGTGTCCTGATAATTTTTCTTACCTACTATTCATCTTCTCACTGACATATTATTAGTATGTGTGAAGAAACATATGCTCATTCTAGAAATTTTTATTTTCTGAAATAATTTCTGAAAAAGAAACAGAAAATAGTTCCAAGCTGCACCCAAGTTAATGAATTGTAGCAGCATCTGCAGACCAAAAGAACCATTTTAGTATTCTAACAGCACACACAAGAAATTACACTGAAGACCTAGAAAAAAATATCAGTCAAGCTCTCATCTAAAAAATGAAAAAGGCAATATATTTCATTATTCAGTTCTTTATAACATCCTAGTCTTAAATTCTATGAATGAAAATTACTGGCAGAGTAAACACTAATATGATCAACTCCTCAAACTCCAAAGCTGCATCCTGCAATAGAATAAAGATTGAAAAAAAAAAAACACCAGACTCTTATCAAAGCACTCATAACATTGTTGCTATAAATATTAATTTGAAAAGTGAATATAAGGAAATTTGAAAGAAGGGAAAGTCAGTGAATAACACTAAATGGAAAAGTCCTATTCTTGAAACTGTCAGAAGAAACTAAATATTGAACAAAGTTAACTCTTATTTATTCATTTAGAAAATATTGGAGGTAAGACAAAGAAAAATTTAGGTTAACTAATCATATAAGATTATTAATGTTTTTTCAATATACAAACTTCTGTAACCAAATAGCAGGATAGATTTATGTATGGTTTATTTGTTTTAGTTTTGCTGTGGGTTTTTTTTTGTTTATTTGTTTTGCATTGTTCCCATCCATAACAATGATATTAATTAGTATTATGATAATACCAGTTGAAGGAATGAATATAGATCAGTGTTCTAATTTCACTTTTTGCTTGGTTAATTTTCTATAAGTCTGATGCATTTCAAGTGTGGTCTAACTTTTTTAAAACTTTTGGCCTAAGGGTTGGTGCTGATTATAGTTGGATTCTGGAAGAAAGACACTTCATAAAATTTCCATGCATAAATTAAAAGAATTCTACAAAATGCACTAGTTGAATTTGGTAGTAATTTTTTTTTACCAGCCATCTGGCTTTATTTTGGGAAGTAGTCCCCTTGAGAAAAAGAAATGGAAAGTACCAGAAGGGATTTTTTAACTTTGAAAATATTAAAAACTTACTTTTTCTTCAATTTCCTTTAACAATACATTTAGTTATATTGCAGTGCATAAATTACTATTAGTAAACATCAAAATACTGGTAGCTGCTGACTTTGTTTATTTTGTTTGTTTTTTTTTTGGTGTTTTTTTTTTTTGTTTTGTTTTTGTTTTTGGGTCACACAGGGCAGCACTCAGGGGTTACTTCTGGCTCTACACTCAGAAATCTCTTCTGGCAGACTTGGGGGACCATATAGGATGCTGGGAATCGAACCACCATCCTTCTGCATGCAAGGCAAATGCCCTACCTCCATGCTATCTCTCTGGCCCCTGACATTTTTTAAATAATTTTTATTGTGACCAAAAGTGAATAACAAATCTTTCACATTAATATTTAAGGTAAATAGTGACAATGAATTAGGACCATTCCCACTACCAGAGTTGTCCTCCCTCCACCCCTTTTCCTAGCATGTATCCCATATCTCCCTCCTTTGCCCCCCAGAGTGCTAGTGTAACAGCTTGTTGTAGTTAGGGTATCTATTCTATTGTTGTTGACTTTCTATTTGGTGTTTAAGTCTGATCATTTTTTATTTCCACTCAATGTTCCTAAGGTTGTTTGGTCCTGGTACCATTCATTTTTATGTTTCCCCCTCAATTCATGAGGCAGAACAAGATGGCTAAGGCTGTGTAAGGACCACATGTTAGGATTACATAATCCATGAATATTTAAATTTTTCATCCCATATAAGGCCATTATGCCTTCACCAAAGGACTACTTTCTGGAGTGTTCTGCTCAAATAAGGGCAGGAACACAGAGAGCTATGCATTAAGAGCTATGTCCTTCTGTGCCATTTGACACAGGGACCCCTTTCTCAGGGCAGCTCCTTCTGCATGTCTAGGCTAGCCAGGTAGCTCCCAGTACTCTGGATGTTGCTTCGGTTTTGGCTTCTGATTTGTGCCTCACTTTCTTTGGAGGCAAAGAACACTAGCATTTATTTCTCAAAGGATGTGACTTCATGCTTCGGGGATTATATAGGGTTTCTGACTGGGAAACTTTACTACTGTTTGCTAAATGTTCTTTTAATAAATTTTCTAGTTATTTTTTATTAGTGTTGTAATAATAGATATAGTTTAAAAGGAGTCCCCGCAATTTACTGAGAAATATGGAAGTTGGTTAAGGAAAAAAGTGGTAAATCTCATTTTAAGGAAGAATTAAATTTCTACTTGTATGTCACATTGCTACTTAATTATTTAAGATCTTTTAAAATATTGTTTACTTATCTCATTTTATTTAAACAGTTTCTCGCTTTAGTATAGGTTTTAGCTATATATCATAGAAAATCAATAAAATATATTGAAATAAGTTCATCTCTAAAAGTCCAGCTCTATCTTTACAAATATGCCTTTTGTTTAGCTTTACTCCTTACTAATGGTAACCATTAATTTAACTAATAGTTTAAAGATTATTTACATTTTCTTAGTGCCTATTTATGTTTTGTGTTTTTCCTTAATTATTAACCCCTTGAAAATATTTGTTCAAGCTTATATAATGTTCTGTCCACTTTTTCTATGTGTATGCATTTGATTTGAGGTCAAACTCAGGATTTACTCCTAGGTCTATAATCTATGTTCAACCCAAGTTGTCTCAAACACTTTAGCCACTCTATTTATTATTCTGTGTTGTCATTTTTACTCAATTCTAGTATTTCTTGATAGGTTTTAAATGTAATATCTTACATAGAAGAGAGTTAGATATTCTATATCTAAATGCTATCTTTTGTCGTTATCACATGTATAATTAATGCAATATCGTAGTCTTTCTCCAGCATTCTTTACTAGAACATTTTTTTATAAATCAAGAGTACAGATATGCAGGTGTATGTTCTGTTTAACTTCAACAGTTGTTGCTGTTGTGATGATGTTCAGAGTGCTACTCAAAGGGGAGTGCACAGTCTATCAATATATTTATCTATTTTAAGATTTTAATTTTGGGGACCAGAGAGATAGCATGGAGGTAGTGCATTTTCCTTGCATGCAGAAGGATGGTGGTTCGAATCCTGGCATCCCATATGGTTCCCTGAATCTGCCAGAAGCAATTTCTGAGCATAGAGTCAGGAGCGCTGCTTGGTGTGACCCAAAACTAACAAGCAAACAAAATAAAATACTTTTATTTTTAAAACTTTTAGTTTTCATAATTACATTGATTATCAGAATTTTACAGTATTTTAGCACATAATACAATTATTTTCATGATCAAAAGTGCCTTGAATTAGAAAAAAATATTTCTTTTTTTTTTTCCTTGGGCCACACCAGGTAATAATTAGGGGTTACTTCTGGCCTTGAGCTCAGAAATTGCTCTTGGCTTGGAGGACCATATGGGATAGCCAGGAGATCGAACCATGGTCTGTCATAGGTTTTTGCAAGGCAAGGCAAAATGTCCTATCACTTATGCCCCACTCTGGCCCCTGATTTGAAAAATTTTATTTGTGAAATATTAATCAACATTGAAATTTCTACTGAGAATGTAAATGGTATTAAATATGGTTATTATTATAGGGGGAGGAAATAGCTAATTGTGATTAATATTTATTTACTATAGAGAAATCTTATATAAGTAATTGGGAGAATAGAAAGTGAATACCTTACACATGTAAACTGCCAAACTATGCTACCCAGCAAACCTTGCATTTCCCTTGAGTGTTTTACTTTTCCCTAGAGTAAATAAGAATTTTTTCTACAAATGACATGAGACTGTTGGCAACTTGGGAGGTGTGGTTTATCCTGTGAACCTACACTTTCTTATTTACCTTCATTCCTGTTGTTTGCTTCCAAATAAACTCACCTTATTATTAGAATAACTAATTGCTTTTGTTTGAGATCAATAGCTCATACAAAGTTTGAGTAGGTCTCAGCTTTAAAGTTATTCAGGACCATGTTAATATATCCACTTTTTATTTTAAGTTTAATTGCTTAGCAATTTTATATGCAAAAGTGTGTACACTTACACTTAGATGATGTTTTGATAAAATTTGTATTTTGTTTGTTTGCTTTTGGGGGTTATTTTTTTTGGGGGGGCACACCTGTTGATGCTCAGGGTTACTCCTGTCTCTGCACTCATAAATTGTTCCTGGCTCTGGGGACCATATGGAATACCAGGGATCAAACTCAGGTCTATCCTGGGTCAGCTGCGTGAAAGGCAAACAACGTACAGCTGTACTACTGCTCCTGCCCTGTTTGTAGTTTTATATAAATTTATATTATAAATTTTTGCATTTGACTTTAATATAAAGCTGTGTTCAGTAATTGACCATTAAGTAATTACTAGTGTGTTTTTCATCTTCTATATACATGAATAATGTAGTTTAATTTTTATTTCCAATGTTTATATCTTTTTTGCCTCAAATAATTGCCAAGGACCTCCAGTATTTATAGCATTAAATGTAAAAAAAAAATGATAGTGGCAAATGGGATTATCTTGATTGACCTTTAAAAATCACTTTAAAATTTCAAATATGATAAATACTCTATTACCTTTTTTTAAAAATTCCCAATGTATTTTTAAATTTCAAAAGCATTCAAATATGTGTAAAAGAGGATGTATAATGGCTTGTAAATAAATTTTACTTACACCAAATACTGTTATTTAATTTACTAAATAATTGGGTTATTTTGTGAATGTAATAAAATGTAATGATTATTTAAATCAATTGATTTTCTTCATTTAAATAAATGTCTGGACTCAACACAGTGTTCATACCATTTCTTATATATCCATTTGTAGTCTCAGCTACTGAGAAAAATGTAGTTTTGAAATTCACTCAGTTATTGTAAATTTGTCTGTAATGTTTTAATCTCGTTCATTTTAACTTATAAATTTGAGTTTGTTATGTTGTGGAATAGATATTTCTAATTTTGATAATTGCTTACCATATAATGTGGATTGTTCTACTTTTTCAACTCTACTTTGTTTAACATAAGCATAGTTGGGGTGAAAAATATTAGCTCATGTATAGTATCTGCTTTACACATGACTTCTACTCCTGTCAACATTAAGATATTTTGAGATCACCATTCTGCATCTGGCCAGCTCTGTAGACTCACTCAAAAGATATGTAAACAAAGCTATGAAAAATTATGGGTAAACCAACCATACAGCTGAAAGTTGGCAATCTTGGGAGCAGAGGGCATGGCAAGTCCCTGCCCTACCAAAGCCACACCATCTGCAGTCATCACGTACATTACAGCTTCACCAATGGCTCGGCTTTACCACACCTCTACAACTCTCTGCAGATACACCAATCTTACCAAAACTCAAGGTAGGGGCCTATATCAGGACGCTGCGGAGTAAGAGGACCTCCTCAGCTTTCCCTTGCTTCTGGAAGATCTGACAGCCTAAACCACACCGGAAAGGAGCTCCAGTATTAGCAATAGTGTTTGGAATTAAAGAAAGTAAATTTTAAAAATGATTCCATTAGCAACTTCAGGAGTAAGCCCTGAACACAAAAATATAGGGCTCCAAAGTGTTTCCCAATTTTATAAAACATTTATTTCCTAAAAATAATATGAAAATAGGAACCAAAATGCTAACACCTCGCTGTGCTATAAGGAACCACCAGGGCTCAGAGAACTACTTGTGGCACTGGGATATAACTAGTTCAGTATTATAAGGCCTACTCATTATACTGTCACATATCCAATGGATCTTTCAATCCTTATCCCAAACTCCTCCAACTGAATTGAGTGAATCAGTCTTGTGTTATGTTGGCAAGGTCCTCTGTTGCTGCCTTCTGAATGCTTTTGGGGTCATTTTTATGAAAAAGATTAGTCTATATTCTTTCTGACTGTTAATAAAAGGAATCTCTTTCACTATTGGTGTAAATGTTGTCTTTATATAAAGGTTGAACCTTTATAAAGCAAAGGAAAACAAGAGATAGAGATAACTATCCAAAAATAAAAATAGAACTTCCATAGGACCCAGTGATACCACATCTTGATATCTATCCCCCAAATACAAAAGCATAAATTCAAAAAGAAATAATTACCACATATGGAACAATAGCCAAGATATGGAAGCAACCCAAATACCCAAATATGTATAAATAAATCAAGAAGTTGCATGTGTATATGTAAATAATGGATATATAAAGATTTATGTTTATTTTTATCAATTACTTCTATTTCTCATAAACCAGTTTAAAGTTTCCACATTTACTGCCTTATGTCTTATTTTTTCTTTAGGCTTTCCCCTCATCCAATGTTATGTTATGTTTGATATTAACATTTTGAAATTTATTTTAATGATAACATTTGCAATTATAACCTGTACCACAGTCTATTTATTTATCACAGTCTATTATTAACAGGTACTTAACCTCTTCTAGATAAGGGACATTAAGACACTTAAACTCAACTTGTTACCTTTTGAATTATTGACCATTATTTTCCAGTGTTCTCATTTTTGTATATTGAAAATACAAGGTTTTAAAAATTTTAACTTTATATCCAAGCAGCTTGGTCTGTTTTATTTAATTCTTGACTGAAATTCAGTATACTTATTAGCTGTGTGTATTGCTTTTGCTTGAAGAACACTATTTAATTCTCTTTGTATTATGTATCTGAATTTGACATTTTTTTCCCATTTTTTTCTTGTCCAAAATATATTTATTTCAGTTAGTTCAAAAGACAAACTTTCACTTATAGAATTATAAGTTGAACAAAGTTTTGGTTTTCTTTTGATTTTTCTCCTTTTGGGGGCACAGGGATTTCTTTATTCAGTGCCCAGGGCTATTTCAGGTTCAGTTTCAGGAGATACCCTGCTTATGCTTGTGGGTCCAATTGTGCTTCTGGGACTGAAACCTGGCTTGGTTGCTAGCAAGAAAGGTGTTTTACCTCTTACAATCTCTCCAGTGCAATTTTTTTTTTATTATTTTTAAAGGGAATTTATTTCCTTCCTTAGAAACTTTAATATGTTTTCCTCTTTTTTCCCCATCAGTTTTAGGATGTGAGATAAACTGAATCCAAAGGCACTTTCAAAGATTTGTTGCCCCTGAGATGTATATATATATATATATATATATATATATATATATATATATATATATATATATATCTCAATTATGTAATTAGGTGCCTAATAGGTGTCTCTTAAGAGAAATTTTTTTGGGGGGTAACCTCAGTAATATTCAGAGTTTGCTCATTCTTTGCATTCAGAGATCACTCCTGGTGGACTCAGGGACCATAAGGAGTGCCAGAAATCAAACCTGGTGTGGCCATATGCAAAACAAATACTACCCACTCTTACTACTATTGTGGCCTCAATTGAGATAAAGTATGCAAATAGAATTAAGTTTTCAAATTATCTAATCACTAGGGTTCCATACCTGTCTATTCTAATCACACAGCACTTAGGAGCAGAGTGGTTTTCACTTGATTACAGAACAGGAGCTTTGATTTGAAAGACGGGAAATGTTGGATGAATTAGCGCTAGATAGAGGTTGGAGAAGTCTGAATGAAAGAAATTTTGGTGGTCTCTAGGAAATTATCCCAACTAATAGTAGGCAAGAAACAAAATTCAGTCTTACAGCTACCACCAAAATGGAAAGAATGAACTTGGAAGTAGATTGCCACTAGAAACCACAGAAAAAAACTTAGACATACGGACACTAATTTCAGCTCAATGTCCTATGAAACTAAATAAACAATGATATACTTTATACTTACACTCAGTGGCTTTCTGAGGTTATCCTGGCTCTGCACTCAGAAATCATTCTACCACTGTGCTATTGATAGCTCTGGTTCCATACATGAAATCTTTTCCTGTACTTCCATTATGTAGTTTCCCCTTAAACTTTTACATATTTTCCCAAACATATTTTGATTTTCTTCTGTCTTATTTCCTCTCTGTTGATCCTACTTTAGTTTAGTCAAATGGTTTTGATTTGTTTATGTTTTTATAAACTGTAACAAGGTGGGATTTCTTTTAACCTTTTCTTTTTTGTTTGGAGTTCACACTCTGCTGCTCAGAACGTTTTTCTGGATCTGTGTACAGCAGGGGTCTCAAACTCGCATCCCGCGGGCCATTTGCGGCCCTCCGTACAACATTTTGTGGCCCGCGGCTGGTCCTCAAATATCGCAGTATTTGCGATTATTCGCTTACTGAATAATCGAAATAAAAATCGCATTAGTAAGAAAAAAAATCGCATTAAATATTCGCATACCCCGAGCAGTTCCGTTCGGGGAATGCAAATGTTTAATGCAATATTTTGCAATATTTTTCTTACTAATGAGATTTTTTATTGCGAATATTCGGTAAGCAAAATCCCTTATAGGAACCTGCCTCACCCAGACTTTGCCTCCTGTGGCCCCCAGGTAAATTGAGTTTGAGTCCCCTGGTGTACAGGAATCTTTCTTAATAGGACTTGGGGTACCATATATAGTATCAGTGATGGAACCTGGGCCAACCAAATGCAAGACAAATTCCTTAGACATTGTAACTCTCCAGACCTCCTTTCTCATTCTGACATTAACTTTTATTCTATTTCAAGCACATACTTTTAATTAAACTGTTATGTAAAATCCAACATCCCTTCTTTTTGAATTGTTATTTGAATTATTTCTTCTTTTCTATTAACTTTTTACTATTTTCTGCTATTTTCTACTAGATTTCTTTCACTTTTATTTTCTTTGTGTGTATAGTAAATTTTGTAGTTTAATATTTAATGTATATATTAAATTTGAAATTTGAGACCTAGGATGTTATCTCCTTAGCTGAAATAATTTTGGTGTACTTCACATAGAGACCTGTTTATTTACATATTCAAATATGAACGTAAAGCATAGAAAACTATTTTGGTTGACTCTTATTCCTAGACATCATATGCAACCTTAAAGTAACAACTCCTAACATTAAAAATGTACATTACCTTGAAAGTTCTCATTCAGCCATTGCCTTTTTTATGGAATATACATAACATTCTCATGTGCAGCAATAAGATATTTTTCTTCATTTTAATGTTGCATTTAAAATGAATGTGTGTGCATTGTCACACAAATATTTGTTATAAAATATAAAATCAATGAATTAAATACCTGATATTTTTCATATATATCATAACATATAGGTCATGCAACTGAGAAAATAAAACATTAAACTCATAGAACCTATCTATTACTCCTCACTTCCTAATTATCTTTCAATGGGCTATACTGGAGATTTATTTATTCTAGCTATTTTCTATTTGTATACATTTCTATATTTGTCAGAATTACTTTAAATTATTTTACTTAATGATGTCTTCTACTATGAACAAATCTGTTTCAAGTATGATATATTACAATGAATCAATCTAACTTCTTGAAAATGAAGATTTATTCAAGTCTTCTGTTTTTAATATCACTAGTGATGATATCACAATATATTTTATACATTTATCTTAGTATAGGATACTCTAATGTAAGATATTTTCAGGTTCTCACAGACAATTCGAGATGAGGGCTGGAAGGTCCAGCTCATGATATGAAGCTCATCACAAAGAGTGGTGAGTGAGCTTCCAGAAATAACTTCACTGACAACTAACATAACAATGTTATGATTCACATAACAATGTGAATGAATGAGGGAAGTAGAAAGCCTGTCTCAAATACAGGCTGGGGGCGGGTAGGGAGATGGGAGATTTGAGGCATTGGTGATGGGAATGTTGCACTGGTGAAGAAACGTGTTCTTTATATGACTGAGACCCAACTATAATCATGTTTGTAATTAAATTGTATAAATAAAGACATTAATAAAGAAATAAAAAGTCAAGTAAAAAAAGGATATTTTCAGGGGCAGGAAAATAGTAGAACAGCTACAGTACTTACCTTAAATGTGAAAAAATGAGAGGTTGATCCCTGATGTCGCATATGGTCTTCTGAGAACTGATAAGAGTGATTCATAGTGCAGAGCCAGAATTAATCTCTGGACATTACCAGGTGTGATCTATTTTCATTACCCCTCAAAGAAAAGATATTCTCATATGCAGTTTCTGCTTTAGTGTTTATGGCAAGAAGTAGAACTACTGAATCATTTTCTTGGTGTGCATCCATGTTTGGCTTTAATTAGAAGCTAATTCACCTCATTTATGCACCAAAGAGTTCCAATTACATTCTAGTATCACCAATATTGGTATCTTAAGACTTAAAGTTTTGACGATCTTCACTTTAAGAATGTAATTATTGAAATAATTTATATATGATTACTATAATTTAAATGTTTTAGATGTTTACTACTAAAATGTAATTAATAATTCTAGTTTACTATTTTAAATATTCTTTAATTTTTTTGTTGATTCATAAGTTATTTATATGTTCTAGTATCAAGCAATTACCTGTTTTATTTTGTTTTGGATCACACCTGGTTGCACTCAGAGATTACTCCTGGCTCTGTATTCAGAAATTGTTCTATGACAGGCTCAGGGAACTTTATGGGATGCTGGTTATAGAAACCAGGTTCATCCAAAGTGGTCCAAGTGCAAGGCCAACTCCCTAACCCACTGCTATCTTTCACTCTGGCACAGAAGTGATTCTTCTTATGTTTAGGGTTATTTTTTAATTATTTACTTAACTAATTTAATTTACATAGTTCTGGATTGCAATAATGTAACTATTTATGCTTTAGAGTTATATTAGCACACCATGCCTTCTATCACCATTGTATCAAAGCCCTTCAGCCAGAATATGACAGACCACTGAACACCTTCAGCCTACTCCCTCCCTTCTTTCTACCTTAATTCTATAGTCAATAGTCCAAGGATTTATTTAAAAAAAACATTGTCTCTTCTTTTTTATTCATTTTCTTTTTTTAATTTATGACTTCACAGGGATTTACATACCTAAAAATGGGGGTTCTACTGCTGAACTACCTCCCAAGCTCTCTCTTCCTTGCTTTCTAATACATTTTAGCAAAGAATCGATCATACAGTATTGACTTTCTCCTGAGTTATTCACTAGCATGACCCATTCCACTTAGATTCACATATTATAACCAAAATTTTATTTTTTTCTGATATTTGGCTATTATTCGAATGTTGTATACTCACATGTATTGAATATATGTTGTTTCCAGATTTTGGATATTGTAATAGCATTACAGTGGATGTAGGTGTTTATATTTTCTGAATTGCTGCTTTTGTGTTCTTCAAATAGATACTTATGAGTAAAACTTCATTATAATGTGTAAGCTATTTTTTTAATCTCTTACTGCTTTCCACATGGGTTGAATCAATTTATATTTTCACCAATAGTGAATAATGATTTTATTTTACCAAAAACTGCAGGAAATTATTTTTAATGGTCTTTCGACATAGGTTATACTATCACAAATAGTTGATAATTTATTATTACTTAGATTTGCATTTCTATCTAAATAAAAGATTATGCATATTTTTCATGTACCTTTTGTCCATATCATCTTTGATAAAGTATTTTTTGGATCTTCAATGCAGTTTTTGGTTGGTTGGTTATGGGTTTTATTTTGTTTTTTAATTCCTGGGTTCTTTTTTGTTTGTTTTGTTTTGTTTTGTTTTGTTTTTGGACCACATTTGGCAGTCATCAGAAGTTACTCCTGGCTCTGCACTCAAAAATTGCTCCTGGCAGGCTCGAGGGACTATATGGGATTCTGGGGATTGAACCTGGGCCTATTCCAGATTGGCCACTTGCAAGGCAAATGCCCGACTACTGTGCTATCACTCTGAATCCTAGTTCCTGAGTTCTTTTATACTTTTTCATATTAGCCTTTTGAATATTTTCTCCATTGTCTTTTAAAAATGAACTTTTAAGAATATTAAATAAAATTGGGGCCGGGCGGTGGCGCTGGAGGTAAGGTGCCTGCCTTGCCTGCGCTAGCCTAGGACGGACCGCGGTTCGATCCCCTGGCGTCCCATATGGTCCCCCAAGAAGCCAGGAGCAATTTCTGAGCGCATAGCCAGGAGTAACCCCTGAGCGTCACAGGGTGTGGCCCCCCAAAAAAAAAGAATATTAAATAAAATAGTTTAAAAAAATCCTGTTTAAAACCTTTAAATAACTCCCCACAGTTCCAGAGACAAGTAATTAAATATATATACAGTAGGTTTATGAAAGTTTCATGGTCTATTTTATCTGAAGCCTACTTTTTTAACACCCCTGTTATCTAACTCACTACCATACAATCACTTTTACACATATTTAATGAAAATACACCCTTGCTATGCACTTCATCCTTAGCTCTTTGCTGGGCAGACAGGAACATTTTAAGTCTTCGCTTAGAAAATTTTTCAGATTCTTGGATCTAAATTGGTACTCCCTGCTTTACTTTTTCTTCATATGTCTACTGGTTTATACTGCCATCTGTAATGATTTAAATTTGTATATATAATTTTTGAGCAATTTTTCTTCCTTTGCATGGTTGATACCATAAATGTTTAGAGCATATATTGTGCCTAAAACTATATAGTCACTTTGTACTTCAATGAATAAAAAAGAGAATGAAATAAAATAAGTATATATGAATATAAAAATATTTAAAAATAATGATAATTTGAGAAGAATTGTTAGGATGGACTATAATTGTTTGTAGTGTTTAGGATTTACTTCTAGCTCTGTGCTTGGGTTTGCTCAGGGTTAGTGAACCCTGGTAGTGTTTAATGAATCATAATGAAGATGAAACTGGTATGAGCAGCATACAAAGTGAATATCTACCCCTTGTATTATATGTCCAGCTCAAAACTGCTCCTCAGCTTTACTCTAGTTACTTCATTAATGAGCTATTACATCAAATAAGTAACCTTACAAGGGTGTTTGACTACTTATAAAGATTAAAGTTAAAAACAGTTGAAGCTGAGAAATAATACAGTGGATAGAGCATTTGCTATGCACTTGGATGAACTGGGATTGATTTCTGGCATTTTATATTACTTTGAGTAAACCCAGAAGTAACTCCTTATCATTCCAAGTGTGGTTAAAAAAACAGTATATAAGAACTAAATTGATAAATGTGAAGGGAAATCAATGATGTTAGAAATAGCTATTAAATATTGTCGTCATGTGAACATTATGAATAAATCTAAAGTATTCATACCACAATTTAAATAAATTAGATGTATTTTCCATGTTCTAGGCTTTTTTGCAGAGAAACCAGACAAATATAAAAAAAAGTTAGAAACCTCATGTAAATTTTTTTTTACAAATTACCAAGAAATTCTGGAACAAAAATTTAGTCCAAATTTAAAAACAATGTAATTCATCTGAGTTTAGCCTAATTTCAAATGGTTGTTCAGTCTTTAGCAAAATAAATGTTTCAAAGTACAAGAATCTTCAGAAAAATCCCTAAAATTTGAAGACAGAATAAAGAAAATAAATCGTGTATGTTATACTTTTATAAAGCATTTAGTCTACAATTATCTGTAATTGTATCAAAAGGGTATAACTACAATAGTATTCTTAGTGTATGGATCCATTTTCTAGTTTTTAATTCCATGGTCAATTTCAGTTTGAAAGAATTACAATTCAGATATTCTGAGAGAAACAATACCCATTTAACTTTTATCAATTTATATAGTTACAATAATTCTATATTCCATTTTATTATAGTTAATATTATCATAAGCATTATGTATGAAAAAGATGTATATGTTTATTTTTAGGGGTTCATATTATTCATAATTTTGTGTGTCCTCTAGGACTTTTAAATGTATATCCTAAGACTAAAGAGAGGACTTTTGTAACATAGTTGTCTATAGTTTTGTGTTAATTCATTTTTCTAAGCATACATTTTTAACACTAAGTTTAATCTGACTTTATTAGATTTTATTTAATACTGAAAGTTTCAAGTATTATTATTTTTTAATTTTAATTTTATGTTAAAAACTTATTATAGCACTTAAAAAGTCTCTTTGCATGTTATATAAAATGTTTGGTAAATTTCCTAATATATAACTTGAATAATTCTACACATTGGATACATAGGGAAATCTGACTGCTGCTATTGGAAAATTAATTATCCAGGGAGAAAATATGTGAGCATCCAGGATATTAGTGTTCTTATTCTGTAATGAAAGCAACATTACAAAAATTTGTAAAACTGATGACAGCCAGTCTCCTGTAATAACAGAACATTGACAGCAATAGAAACAAAGTGTTATAGAGCTAATTAGACTGGGTTCAGAGAACATATAGCTCTTAGCTGGTTACTTTAAATGGAATATTTATCTTATAATATGTTTAAATTTGATAGCTTGTTAAAAAGGAAACAGAACAAAGAATCAAGAACATGTTCCAAGTATGGTGTGACTAGTCATAAAAATTTATTCAGAGATATTGTGAGCACTTTTACCAAGTAGATAAGTTATACATGAAAATATTTAGAAGTTTGATGTTGGTTATTAAACTTACAATCCTATAAGCACTTTTAAAATTGAACTAGTACTGATTTGTTATTGGTTTATTATAGCATTCATATTTTGGGAGTCATCTTCCCACCTCTCTATATGTACATAAAATTTATCACACCCATGATCAAAAATCTAAATTTATTTCATTTTTGACACCTTTTTACCATTTATTTATTTGTTCTGGACCTTACTAATTTAACCTTCCTGACACTGGAAGGTTTGGTCTAATGTCTTAAAATATATATTAATGATTTATTTATAATCACATTCATCTTTGACATTAATTTAAAATATTTCTCCTTCCATTCCATTTTGTGTATGTCACTGTTGCAATGACCAGAATTCTCATGCTTGAATTTATACCAAGGTTTGCACACTTGATTTCTATGCTTATGTTCTTACCCACTTTTAATTAAAGTAATCAAAAATTTATACTTATTGTGCCAGAACTCAAAAAAGCAGAGCTAGTGCTTACACGTACCAATGTGATTAAATTTTTATCTTCACCATGCATAGCAGCCATTCTATTAGTGATTTATACTTCTGGACTTGTAGCTTTGAAATTTTTAAATATAGTATTTAAATAGTTAACTATATTTAATGTAACTAATTATATTTAACTATGAATATTTTAAATATTATAAAAATGATTTTTAAATATAATCCTCTCAAGCACTATGTATTAAAAGTGAAAATATAGGTTTCTGTGTGTATAGATAAATTATCCAGTATAACTAACTGGTACTCAACATCTGCCTTCCACAGTGCCCTCTGACTCAGTCACAAATAGTATTATCATTAATATAAAATAGTATTTCTTTTTTGTTTGTTTGTTTTTGTTTTGGGTCACTCCTGGCAGCGCTCATGGGTTACTCCTGGCTCTGCTCTCAGAACTTGCTCCTGGCAGGCACCAGGAACCATATGGGATGCCGGGATTCGAACCACCGTCCTTCAGCATGCAAACACCTTACCTCCAAACTATCTCTCCAATTCCATAAAATAGTATTTCAAGATAAGTATTTATTAGCATTTCAGAATTTATTTCTTAGCATAATATTAAATATAAAATTAATTATTTTCAATCATAGCCTAAGTGTAAATAAATATATTACTTTAATAATGCTCTATGAGAGAAAATGTACGACAATGTTGTATGTGAAAAGGTTTCATGAAACCAGAAGAACACATAGCAGCAATCCTAAATAAAGGTATTTATATGAGGAAAACGTGTTTTTGGAATGAGATTGTTATGGCTGTTATGTAATTTTTTACAACAATTTTATGCTAGAAATAATGTTCTTGAAAAAATAATAGGGACAAGAGGAGAAATGTAAGTAATTTTCATAGGTTAATAATTAACAGACATGACTGAGGTTTATATCAATTTTGACAATTGGAAGAGGAAAAACAGAACAAAATATCATCTTTATTACTAACACAACATAGATTTAACTTGGCTTTTCAAGCAAAAATGAATCAAAATTGGGCTAACTCATACCCTAACACTGACAGGACAAAGCTAGAATCAGTATTGTCTGATCAGGCTACTCTCCTGAAATGCTTTTAAAAGAAAAAGGCTTCCCACATGTAGTTCATTCTAAGAGAAAAAGGAGAAAAATAGTTTTCAATCAGCGGCCGGGGCCATAGTAGTGGGAGGGTGTTTGCCTTGCATGCTGCCGATCCAGGGCGGAACACGGTATTATCCCCCAGCATCCCATATGGTCCCCCTAGCCAGGAGCGATATCTGAGAGCATAGCCAGGAGTACCCTGAGCATCACCAGTTGTGGCCCCCCAAAAACAAAACAAAACAAAAAATTCCCATCATAAATGTAAAGACTGAGAAATTTAGAAGAAACCTCTGAAAGGTTCAATTTAAGGTCTGAAGTACAAATTTAATGAAGATAAGGAAAAAAGGATAGGAAGATATTAGGTGCATAAATAGCATCGATATAGATATGTACGCTATCAATTTAATAAGATTGGTCTTTGAACATTAAACTACAAATTTAATAAACAATTTGTAAAATAAATATATTCTATAGTTTCTAAGAAAAGGTTTGAGGATTTTGCCAAAGAAACTGAGGCAAATTGAAAGACCAGCAGCAAACTCCTCATTGTGATTCAAAGACATTTCACGACAGGTCAGAAACCATGGAACAGACAGCCTCTAAGACTCAACAGAAATTGAGAGTAGAAATGAGAGTAGAATTGAGAAAACCTCAAACAAAAATGACAAAACAGAAAAATTTGTTAGGCAAAATGAATAACTTACTGGAAGGTCTCACCAGCAGTTATAGCTGCTGAAGACAGAATCAATGAGCTCAAAGATGAACTGCATAAAACCTCCAGACAACAGCAAATGATGCAAAAGAGTCTTAAAGAAAAGGTTTGAATGAAGAGAAAATATGTCATTAGATAAGGTTGATGATTTTTGAAAATATATTGTCTGTGTGTGTTAGCCCTGAGTACATCTGTACTACATCTGTACTAACTCTGCCTATCTCATGAATTATTTCTGATATGCTTGTTAGAAATCATATGGGTTCCTGGATCAGCTCCATGCAAGGCAAAGTTCTTAAGCCATTGTAATATAACTTGGGTCCTGAAAAGATATATTTTGGAAAGCAAATGCTGAAGAATTACATCTAGAAACAACCTTGAGTAACTGACAGTGCTATGGTTTACTAATTCATTTCTGGGACAGGTACACTTTCATTTGAAAAATTATTTATATTAGGTTTTATTGCCTGATACAACTAAATATTTAAATCTTTGTTATAGATTTTTCTTTATCTAAAAACTAACATGCAAAGAAACTGTTTATTATTAAAGTTCACTTTAGAAACCTTATGTAAAAAAACAGCTGCTCCTGACATGAGTCTTCTGGTTGTTTTAAAGATTCACACTGCAAGTTTATTAAATTATTTTCCATTTAATAATTTTTGAATCCCATTTTAAGTTGCTTAGAGTGTTAGCCAATCTCAAAAGACAACATCTGTGCTTATTTCCTGATTTTCCTGTCCTTATACATCATTAACACAGAGATGGAATGAGTAATCAGTTGAATAAAGTGAAAATGATAGTGGGATATAATTTCTCTTGTGAGATTGTAGAAGGTATTGCAGCTTTTATGCAATCTTCTCACGCTGGGAAAAATCCTGTCCTCATGTTGGAAAGAAGGTCAAATAGGAGCAAAGGAAAAGAGAAACATGCACAAAGAGAAACATGATCCCAACTAAAAGTCACTAACAAATTCTTGGTCATGTGTTTGGCTCATATTGAAAGAAAAACTTCTATTCTCCTCATCTTTAATCTGTGGAACAGAAAACAGATAGTACAGAAGTTAAAGCTCTTGTTCCTCATAACTGTTGTCATAGCCATTAACCTGCAAATTCTCAAATCAGAATATTGAATCAAAATCTTCAAAACATAAACTCTAGTTGGTATTCTGTTTCATAAGAACAATGAGAAATAATTGTACTTAATACCATCACTATTGTTTTTTTAAACCAATTAATTGTAGAAATTTTAATGCAGCATTATATAATTAATATGGTTAATATTTTTTCAGCTCAGACTCCCTTTCAGTTACAAAAAACTATTACTACTTTTTAAAAATGTATTAACTAGCTATAAAATAAAAACATATATTAAAACCATATGTATACATATTATTTGGAGGGTTGGGTTAGGTTTGGAACCATATCTGTTAGTACTCAGGTGTTACTTCTAAATTTGTGCTCAGGGATCATTCCCAGTGGTTTATGGTGGGGCATATGCAGAGAGATCCACTGGTGTCAGCCTTATACCCTGTACATCTCTCTGGCTTTAAATTATCTTAATCTCCAAAAATTATACTACAATTTCCATTTATTAGATTAAATCTGAGACATAGAGAGTAAATTGAACAAGATCACTAAATGAGTTAATAACAGACTAGAATTCAAACCCAGTCTGAATTAAAATACATTTTCTTAACTACTGAACTATAGCAACTTAATCCTCAAAAATAGACATATAAAAATTGATGACTTCCTTGTATTAGGAACTCACTACTGTGCTGTCTGTTCTCTATCTTTACACTCAATTAGCTGAATTTGCCTTGCAAATCCTAGAACATCCTTACACATGTAAATTGTGATGTGAGAGAAACTGACAGAAAAGGTACACGTGGAGGGAGGGTGCTAATTATTCCTAATTATACCAGATGGCTGAAGGACGATGGACAAGAAAGATGGATATGAAGTTTTTCTTTCAATGTTGCAGAGTAATCTTAACACATAAAAGAGAATGTCATTGTAATGATTTTTATCATAGCCAATTTCTAACTTCATACTAATAAACACTTGGTCACTTGGTGCTTTAGCAAGATATTGGTTTCTTGAAAGGGATGGTTAATCATTTTAAGATTTATGTGTTTTCATCATTTTTGAAGATCTGGTGTATAGCTTTTAAATAATCACAGCCCAGAAAATAGAAGAAAACCTTAAATTAATTATTTGGTAATATCTTTAAGCATGGTTAGCTATTTTGACAAAGACAAGAACTTTGTTAAATTAGCAAACTGTGAAAAAGAACTGTCATATTAACCACGTATTGTTTTAGAAACATCTTTTTTGATGTCAAATTAAATTTTTAAATATTATTTTTTTGCCTAAACCAGAAAAGTAATTAAATAGTATGTGCATCAAACTTTATAATTAAGCATGTGTATTTACATTATGATAATTAAAATTCTAAATATGATCATTTTGTCATAAGTTAAATACAATTGCTGCACCTATTTTGTAATTTATTTTATAAATAATTTATCTTTGAAAATAAAATTATCATGTTTATTAAAGGCTTTCTAAGTTAAATGAATACATATATAGATCTCATTGTATATAATAACATTCCTTTCCAGTAAGGAAATAAACAGTTTCAGTGCTTCCTATTGAGTAAGTATGAATTGCCACACATTGACTTAGCCTTGGCCAACTTGCTTTGACCAACTAAATTTTACCATATATTCTATTTACCAAATGCAGTTCTAAAATGTCATCATGTTTCACAGCTAATTAATTTATTTCTCCCCCTTTATTATAAGAATATTACACTCTAAATTAGAGTTGCATCCTAGAATTTGGAGTTGGCTCAAACATATGGATTTATAAAGTAGAAAAATAATTTTAGGAGTGAATTTTTATTTATATAAACACACTAAGAAATGCACACATACTTTCTAATAACTATAAATAATAATAGTAGCTTATAAGCAACACTATATTTCAGAAATTATAGATTATCTACAAAAATGAATATGGCCTTCAGAGAAGTATGATGATTTAAAAATAATTATTTTATGTGAAAAACTACTATGTCTTCAAGTTTAAGGAGTTACATAAATTTTATGGCTTTAGATTGCTTTGTGTACCTCTAGGAAAATTTATAATGTACTGCAATCTGGGGTCTTGGGGACAAAATAATTGTACATGGGTTCTGTTTTAGCGTTCTTTGTAAGTTTAAAATTGGGGTGTCAGCAGGGGGATTTTTTCTGAGAACTCTGTTTTTGGGTGATTGTCCTTCCACTGTAACTTTACTTGTCCTCTTTCTTTGCATCATTGTTCACATAATTAAAAATAAAAAATTAAAAATAATTATTATTTTAATTTAAATAAGATTATTATTTTTAAAAAATATATTTAATTAGATAATTTTTATATTATCCTGCCACAGGATAGTCCTACTTTGCTTCTAAATTGTCATGTCTGTGAAATGAAGTCAACAATATGATTCCTACCTCATCTTTAGTGATAGTGATTTAATTCTGTTATGAGCCATTCTTACTGTGAGCAGTATGAGGAACTTCTGGGTTGCTGAACTTCTATGAGCAACCCTAATGTTTAGAAAGCATGTATTTAGGTAACAGTTCCCCTGAATTTGAGTCCTGGATCTAGTTTTTGTCAACACAAAAAAATAAACACATTACATCATCAACAAGTTAATGACTTTTTCATAATATAAAATTACTTTAAAATGTATGTGAGATATGTTTGACTATCAAGAATAATTAATTTTTTCTTTATTTTTTGGAGTGGGGACTTTGAACCACACCCTTTGACGCTCAGGGTTATGCGCTGGCTATGTGCTCAGAAATCGCTCTTGGGTTGGGGGACCATATGGAACACTGGGGAATTGAACCACAGTCCGTCCTAGGTCAGTGTGTGCAAGGCAAAACTGCTGTGTCACCGCTCCAGCTCCAATAACTAATTTTTATCATGAACACAGTTTTTTATTTTAATCCCCTCATGAAAATATTATTATTGATGTGTTTGTGGAGAAAAATACTTTGCAGTGTTCAAGAGATATTATAGTTTTTGCTCACAGGAGTCATATGTGGTACAGGGATCTGAATAAGAGATAGCCATTAGTCATTCACCTATCTTCCTGTATTCTGTCTTAAGTTCTATTATTGAGTTTTTTAAAAAAAATACTCTTCAGTTGCATGGTAGAGAAAAATAAAGAACTTTTTTTAAATTAAAACACTGACATAGAGTTAAAAAGTTGTTGATAGATTCAGTCATACAATATTCCAATGTCCATCCCTTCACCAATGTTTATTTTCTGCCACTAATAACCCAGTTAACCTCCCACCCCCCCATCTCAGCTTGCCTCTATGGCAAACACTTCTCTCTCTCTCTCTCTCTCTCTCTCTCTCTCTCTCTCTCTCTCTCTCTCTCTCTCTCTCTCTCTCTCGCTTGTTCTCTAGCTCTCTTCCCTTTAGGCTCTGTGGTTTGCAATACTATTACTGAAGGGGTATCAGGCAAGAATATCAATTTTAAAAATAGAATTTTACCAAACTATATTCCTATTAGCGATATGGATTTGAAATGTATCTAACACTCTATAGTCCATTAGTTTATTATCTGTAAATGGAGAATAGGATAATAATAATAGAGAAATAATCTCAGATATGTAAGTACCCATTGGTTTTCTTGCTTTCTATAAATATAACAATAAAGTGGTAGGATCAAATTTTGAAAACAAAAACTTCATGGTTGGGACTAATTTAAGTTTAACTTAATTTAAGTTTAACTTAATTTGATTAATGAGGGCTGCAAATATGAGCCAGAGGTCAAAATGTCATGCTAGTATAAAACATGAGATTACTATGACTTTATTGCTATGTATTAAAAGTACTTGCTGATTTTTTTTTAATCACTCTAAGGCAACAGTTATGTAAATATGTCAGACTTTGTTCTTAATATAGACAGTGAAAAGGATTCACATGTAGGGAATCAGGAGGAAAGATATTATACTCAAATGATTCATGAAATTCTTTGCTTGGGGCCCGGAGAGATAGCACAGCGGCGTTTGCCTTGCAAGCAGCAGATCCAGGACCAAAGGTGGTTGGTTCGAATCCCGGTGTCCCATATGGTCCCCCGTGCCTGCCAGGAGCTATTTCTGAGCAGATAGCCAGGAGTAACCCCTGAGCACCGCCGGGTGTGGCCCAAAAACCAAAAAAAAAAAAAAAAAATTCTTTGCTTGGACAGTAATTGAGTGTTGTCTCTTTCTCTGTGAAGCCAACCCTGGATGGAAACTGAGGAACCTTTTAAAAGTGATCAACAATTGTAATTTTGGATATAGTCTCTACAACAAAACTAATTAAGTTCAAAAATATGTAATATTAATCTAGTATTAAGCAATTATTGGTTATATCTTATCAGTTGTATTTTTATGTTTTTTAAGTAGTGTTAAGTGGATCCAGTGGCCACATCCTGGTAATGCTTAGCCACTTAGCATTGCTTAGCAGTGTTCAGGAACTGAAGGGTAAGGGATCACAGGATCACACTGGCAGTAGACTGGAATCTAGCTTGTCTCACAGAGTATTTAGTAATATTGATAACTGATCCCTAAGAATTTCTAAAACTAAGAAAATCCTAATTTTAAGTATTAGGATACATAGAGTATATGTTTTATAAAGATATTACATATTAATTAGAATATATAGTACCTTGAGTAGATATATATATAATGTTAAACTTTTTAATTAAACAGTTTAAATTAAATTGTATTTGGAATATTGCTTATATTCTAATAAAATATAAAAGATGTTTAAATTTTTAACTTTATCTTTGTATATTGAAAAATTTATATTGAGTATGAAAAGGGCACCAAGATCATACCTGGTCATTTACACTCTTAATTTCATTCACCCATCCACTACCTATCTTAATCAAATCTGGAAATCAACCTAGCTTGCAAGCCAGTTGCTTTATATTCAGAATTTCCTCCATTACAAAATTCTAGCTCTTTAGTGAAATTCATTAACAAATTTCTCTGCACTGAAAGTAGATTCTACTTTCTTTGAGCAATTTCCATTAGCACTTAGTGAAGTAAATATTTTGTAGGTGAAAATGGGTCTGGTATTATTACACAACAACTATTTTCATCATCTTTTTCTTAATTTGTTACTTGCTAATTCATATGTTATTTAGTTCAAAGATTGGGTAATTGTTTATTATGATCTCCAA
Organism: Suncus etruscus; assembly: GCF_024139225.1. Taxonomy (NCBI): domain Eukaryota; kingdom Metazoa; phylum Chordata; class Mammalia; order Eulipotyphla; family Soricidae; genus Suncus; species Suncus etruscus. The sequence goes on along the minus strand of NC_064849.1, from coordinate 47,839,465 downwards.
ATGATACTTGATGTATTATAAAGTTTTGTGTGTGTGATTTCTATGTGCAATTAGTTGGGTATTGGTAAAGAAATTTTAAAAATTGGTTGATTTTCTTTAACTATGTACATATCTTCAACAACTTAAAATGTGAAGATTCAGGGGCTAGAGGGATAGCACAGTGATAGGGTGTTTGCCTTGCAAGTGGTAGAGATAGGTCTGACCCAGGTTTAATCCCCAGCATCCCATATGGTCCTCTGGACTGCCAGGAGTGATATCTGAAAGCAGAGCCAGAAAAAAAAAAAAAAAAAACTCTGAGAGATACTGGGTGTAGCCCAAAAATCAAATAAATAAATATAAAAATTATTAAAATATGAAGGTTTAGATAATCCAAGTCACTTTTAATACATCAGTAATTAAAAATTGATTTTGTGACTAATTTTGTAAATTCACCTATGATATTTTTAATATAATGTTTCTATAAAATTCAATTTTAAAGACTAAGAATAAATGTTCAAGTTTAAAATTGCTCTCTGAAGATAAGTTTCAGATAAGTAAAAATTACAAGGAAACTTTCTGTTATTATACTTACATAAATACTCTGTTTTTCATAAATACTCTGTGTCTAACCAGAGTTCAATCCCTAGCAACTGATCCTTGAGAGCACAGACAATATTAAACCCTGAGTACCACTACTGTGGCCCCCAAAACAAACAAACAAAAATGAAATGAAAGTTTTCTCAAAAACAAAGAAAAAAGAATGCTAAATTTATAGAAATAACCATTGATACAATTATTTTATTATATTGCATTGACTTGCTATGCATATTGAATAAATGCAGTGGAAATATTTTGAATTTTTTAGTATTATCAAAATACGAAGCATATGAATATATTAAGATTTTTTCATAGCTATAATTAGATAGAGCCTGTTCTTTCTGCATAAATATCTTGCTTAAAATTCTTACCCATCATAAATTTAGGTTCCCTGGGAGTTATGTGGGAAAAATCTCCAATGACAACCTAATGACTAAAGACTATTCTCAGTTATCCTGCTTCTTATATCTTTGCAGCTCTGGGCATAGTCAGGCTTTCTCTCTTTTTCTCATTTTATTTTCTTACTTTATTTTTTGGTGGTTGGGAAGAGGCTTTATCTATTGAAGTGTCATTCACATTATAGTCTCAGAAATCTTTATTATCTGATTTTATTTCTCCCTTGGTCACTCTTTTCTTCTTCCCTTTGATGAGGCCTTTTCCTCCCCTCCTGAATTCAGGAAGAGCTTTTTTAAATTTATATTCCCAACAAGTACATAATTTATCTCTTTTATGTTTGTCTCTTAATCAGGTTCTGGCAAGTAGATTATCATTTTTTTGCTCTTATTTAGCATATACTATCTCAAGAAGATGAAATAAGGACTGTATTAGAGAACATGTAAAACTGGATTTTTTTTATATCTCTCTTTTAAATATACCTACCATATTTTCCAGTGTATAAGACTATCAGGCCTATAAGACAACCCCCTAATTTAAGTCTTTCTCTTTGATTCTGGCCATCTGAGCAGGCTTTTTACAGTTTAGATTCGGGTACAAAACATTGTATATTTTGAATGCATAATTGCATACAATGCATACAATTGCATACAATGCATAACATTGTATAATTTGCATGCTTGGATTGGCCGAGTTATAGAGACTGTCCGAGCAGCCTTGCAGTGATTGGTGCAGGACTGAGTTGGAAAATTCATTTCGTAGTAATATCCACACGATTTTCGCTCAGCGGCATATTGAAAGTTTTTCGGGATATACTCGGTGTATAAGACAACCCCCAATTTTCGGTTGACTTTTTTTTTATTTCAAAAGTCTTCTTATACGCCAGAAAAATGTGGTATATCTCTAGATATAATCGTATAGAACTCATTTAATTCCATTTAAATGGTTACAATTATTACGAATTGATTTCCAAGTCTTAATGTCAGAACCAAGGTCCACTGGGTTCAAGATGAGGATCCTAGGCTAAGACTAACCCAAATCTTCGTAAAGTAGTTCTTCTTGAGACAGTTTAAACGTAGTTCTTCTATAGGCAGGTTAAAAGTTTAGGTACCAAGGCCAGAGCGATAGCACATGGTGGGGCATTTGACTAGCGTGCGGCAAACCCAGGACAGATCCCATTTCGATTCCCCGCATCCCATATGGTCCCCCTCCAGCCTGCCAGGAGTGATTTCTGAGCACAAAGCCAGGAGAAGTAACCCACTAATGCCTCTAAGTAGTGGCCTCATTCCCCCACCACTACCAAATTTAGGTACTTTTCTGCTCTGAGCAAAAACACAAAGTTAACTCATTTCCACTTTGAGCCAAGGAAGAGGGAATTATCTTAGAAATAAAACCGCAGAATGTACCCTCCCTATTCTGTTGAGAAAGAAGAAGTAGGTGGGCCCTGAATGTTTCACCAGATAAGACTTCCTTGACAACCAGAGGTGAGTCAATGAGTCAGAGATAAATTGGGACATTTATTCTGTGATATAATGATATAGGCCAAACACATATGTGATGAAAGATATAGGACAATCATGTATGCTGTGAAAATTGAACTATTTGTATTAACCAATAAAATGCTGTGTAGATTAATTCTTGTAATGTTTATATAACTAGCTGTGATTTTGCTTCAGGTCCTTGTGTACTCCACTGGCTGGATGAAACTTGGACCATGGCTAGCTGAATAAACTCTTTTGCATCTTGCGTTATCAAAGTTGGTCTCTAACTCTCAGCATTGATTCTGGTGTCAACTCAAATCCTTATATTAGTTTGTATATTTACTTTTAAAAAGCACGTGTTGAGGCACTGTGATTTATAAATTTATTATTGAAACTCAATTTTAGCTTTATGCATATGTCATTCCAACACCACACCCACCATAAAAGTGCCCATTTTCTAACATGAAAATTTCATTAGCTCTGTCTATTACTTTTATCTATATATCTGTCCTTATTTTTCAATATATACTAGACTTATAAATTTTCTTCCTATTAGAATCTAAAATTTAGCATGTTGAAAAAATGTCTTACTTCTGATTGACATTTTCATGAATTCTATTTTAATTTATGGCTTTAGCCTTTTCCTATGCTAAAAGTATAAAAACCATTTTTTTTTGAGGACCCATCAAATTACATCAAGAATTACACCAGGCTCTGCACTCAGGGATCACTCTTGGTGGACTTAGGAGACCATATTGGATGCCAGAAATCAAACCCAGGTTGTGTGCATGAAAGGAAAGTTCTCTAGTAGGTGCATAATCCAACTTCTCCTTATTTTCTTTAATTAAAAATGGTATTACAGTGCTGAGAGCCGTTGTGAAAACAATGTTGTTGATGGAGAATTTTACTTGATCTGTAGAGAAGTCATGAAATTTAACAATTATTAGTGATTTAACTTGGTGAAGAACAATTTAATAGTCATAAAGAAATTCTGCATGTGAGTCACAGAGAAATTTGATATTCTTTCCACATATTTTCTTGGATAACTTTGAGTCTATATGCTATGCGATGGACACTATAGAGATCTGATCTTTCCTTGCATGACTACCTGACTAGTGAGTTAGATTTTTGTGCAAAGGAAACACAGGGAACCAAGCAGAGAATAAAAAAAAAACACTTAGATTTTGAAATATCTGTATTTAGCAGTGTACTCTGAACCATAGCTAAGTATATTGATAGAGTGAAACTTGTCAAAGTTCTCCTGATTTTATGTTATTAAAGATACTTGGCCTTATCATTTGTTGATAGTGATTACTGCACTAATCAGACAAAGACATCTCCTCTAAAGTTAAAAAAAAATTGAAAAAGACTTTTCCCACCCTTTCCACCTAAAAATATCAAGCAAAAATAACAAGTGGCTGTACACTATGAGACATATTATTCAAATTAATCTAGGCAAGTTACTAAAGTAAGTGAGCCAACTCACACCCCCCAAAATAAATAGAAGGATAAATCTTCCAAAAATGGTCTATAATTGCTACAATATAATTTCCAAAATAAAAATTTAAAACATGTTATAATAAACATGCGATTGATCCTAAAAGCCTCGCATATATTTTCCATGGAGTTCCATGGCTGTAGGACAGATATTTTGGAAGCAGTAATCTAGTAGGCTGTAAGTGGCTGCAACAAACTAATAATAATAATAAGATTAGACATAAAAAATGTCCTATAAATTGATATCTGAACTTCTTGAAATGTACCTCAAGACATTATTATGTTGTGAAGAAAATTTGATTGAAAGTGTTTGAACTACACAAATAAAATACTTCCCAACTACTTTAGCTTTCTAGAAGGAATTAGTTTCCCATATGTCTATAGTCATAACTTTCTATAGATTCTATTGGTTTTAACTTAAGAGCAAAGTTTTGAATTCATTCTAATTGTAATATAAATGCCAATACATGAAAGACCAAATTAATCATTTTCTTATCCCTATTGTCATCACTAACATGTAAAGACCTACGTATAAAAGAAATAATGAAGAAATAGCTGTGACAATTCAAGCCTACCCTGGAATCTAAAATTAGCATTTCAGTTATAGAGGTAGGACAAGCTTAATTATTTACTATGTTCCTCTAGAAAAAATTATTTTAATAGTAATAAATAAAACTATACTTCTGACCTATATACACAGGTAAACTATAGCACTAAATGTACTCTCACCAATGCCTGTGGTGTGTGTGTGTGTGTATGTTTGTTAACAAACACCTAAAAACTACAGTCTCAACAAACAGAGCATTCAGCAAGGATTTTTAGCCATCATTATTGTGCTGTACATCAAAATAACATTTCCAGTTTAAACTAGGAGGGAGTTGGAATGTATCTCTGCTGTAGAGCACAGATCACTTACTTGCCTTGCATGAGTGAGGCATTGGATTTGAAATCCTGCACTGAAGAAGAAAAAATAAACTAAGATTTAAATATATAATATAAAGGGTAGAGCACTTACCTTGTATGAGGTTGTCCTGTGTTCAATACCTAACACTACAACTGGTCCCTGGAGCCCAGCTAAAAGTGATCCGTGAGTGCTGAGTCAAAAAAATAAGCCCTGAGCACAGCTGGTTTGGGCCCAAAACCAAAAACTGTAAACTTGGGAAAAACTAGTTTTCTTTATAAGTAACAAAGTGCAGTTTACATGTTCCTAAAATCTATGCACAAAATTGCTTCCTGTACTCTCTAAATCAAGATAATTTTTATGCTAGTTCTAGGAAAATGAGCTGATATTGACTTGGTATACATGGCAGCATATCAGATTGGTTGAATTATTACCATATCTTTTCAATTTAGATTGTTAAATACAAATGTCTTGAACTCAAGTAGTCAACCCTGTTTACTTTTATTTCTGTTTTTGAAGCTAGTCCTGTTTCTCTGTTTATGAATTATAATTCCAAATTTTTATATTAAAAACATTTCTATATTTAAGATGAATTGCTAATTTATCTATTGTCAAATATTTTGCCTTATAATGAATGCAGAGAACCTATTACCCAAGTTTTCAAATCCACTTTGGCTTAATGGTGCTTGAAAATAATTCATTTGCATAATGAGCAATATTTATAAAAACCAATTACTGCTAATATGGATGACCTTTTGGCATCAAGTAAGCTAATAACCTTTCAAGTGTGGACTAGATTACATAGTGCTAAAACAAAACATAGGTATAATAGAAACCAGACCTCTTTGTATACATAAAAATGAAGGTTATTTTCTATTTTGGCTGCACTTTTAAAGAAGAATTAATTAGATGTGTGATTTGAATTAAAAATAATTTTAGCTCATTTTCAAATACAGACATTAAATAGAAATTGTGCAGAAATGATTACAACTAAATGCAAGAGCCTTTCTTTTACAAAATAAATTCTAATAAAACAGAATTAACTTTAAAAACATTAAATACTATGATTCAAACATCTTCAAAATATTAATTTGCCAAAGTTCACATGAAGTTTATACATGTGATCTTGAAGTTTTTCTTGATTTTTATATATTTAATAATGTGATTAATCAAGCTTAATATTACCTTTTAACATGATCAAAATAGAATTGTCTCCAAGAATATAATTAAACTTTTATGATGTGAAGCTTTTATATATATGTATATATATATATGTATATGCATATATCTCACCTCATGTTAATAGGACTACAGCTTATTTTATTCAAATACTTTGTTTTCTGTGTACTGCATTTTAAAGGGCTTATTTATTATTTTGTTTGATGTAATATGGAAGTCTAGACATGATAAAAAATCTTGTAATAACACCTTAGAGCTGCTTATGTATTATAGCAATAAAATATATTGCAGAATAGACTAAAATATTATTTGTTTCATAATGCTACATTTTTTAATTGAGTTACTAAGAAATCAAATTTCAATATACCAAAACACAAATAACATTTACTTACTTGTATAATGTTTAGCACTGCAAGTAATGATACATAAATGCCTCCTCCTATGATGTATAATCACACTAAACATCCTAGTTCATAAGTTCATTATTTTAAGTAATCCTATAGCCACTAAAATTTTCTTATTTGTCTTTTCTGCTCTACTTCACTTATTTACCAGATAGTTCCTAGTTGATTAGCACTTTCATACAAACTTAGGCCATTCCCTATTTCATGCTTTTACACCACCTATTTAACAATATGCTATTTAACTTTCCTACTAGAATAAAATAAAGTTTATAATCATCTCAACACATTGGAAATGACCATGTGATATGGCAGACAAATTGTAAAAATTAACAGTGTATTAAATGTTATTATGATGATGGCTAAGTCTTATTTATTGATTCTGAACAATGATCAACTCTGTTAAAATTTTTTTACATAAAAACTCGAAAAGGGCTGGAGCCATAGTACAGCGGGTAGGGCATTTGTCTTGCACGCAGATATATAGTTTGTTCCAGCATCCCATATGGTCCCTGGAACCTGCCAGAAGTGATTTCTGAACACAGAGTCAGGAGAAACCCTTGAGGACCACTGGTTGTGGTCAAATATTGGAAAGGAAAAAAAAATAAACAAAAACAAAAACAAATAACAGGCAACAAAAACTGTTTGGGGTCCAGAGTTAGAGTACAGAAATTAAGGCACCTATCTTGCATGTAGACAGTTCCAGTTCTAACCTTGACACCTAAAGGACTGTCAATCTTTCCTGGAAATGGCCTTGAAGTTTTCAAGCACTTCTGGTGTTGTTTAAATCGTCTCAGCTTTTTTTATTGGGCCTAAAACAAACCACATCATATAGGATCTAGGCCCGAATATTAAAAAAAAAAAGTGAGATAGGGGCTGGAACAGTGGTACTAGAGGTAAGGCGTCTGCCTTGCAAGTGCTAGCCTAGGACGAACCCCGGTTTGATCCCCGGTGTCCCATAAGATCCCCAACCCAGGAGCGATTTCTGAGCGCATAGCCAGGAGTAACCCCTGAGTGTCAACAGAAAAAACAAAAAAAAATACAAAACAAAAGTGAGATAGTTAAGAATACCCAGGAGAGACCTCTGGTGCCTTAAGCAATACTTGGGTTCTCTAAATATAAATAATAAAATAGCTCAAACTAAAGATAGCACATGTTAAGCATGCAATAGCTTCAGATTTGTTCACCAGTACGTGAGCTTACCTGAGCATTGAAATAAATGGCCCCGTGCACTGAATCTAAAATGCCTGCCTACAACAAAATGTATCCCTAAACTATAAATAAGTAAATGAATGTTAAAATATTGTTATTAGGTAATCTGAAAAAATGTCATGAACTATTGATTAGTTACTTTTAAAAGAAAAAATTAAGATTTCTATAAATACCAAAAAACATAAAAATATCAAGTAAATTAGGAATAAATAAAAGATTACTTGAAAACAAAAATTAAGTAGATGACAAAGAATCTTCTGATTAAATTATTGTATGTCTTAATTGAAAATAATGTTATTAAGATAAAATGATAAAATCTTTAGACAAAGAATATAAAAATATATATTCAAGCAGGGATAAGACCATAGTGGGCAAGAGAATCTTACTACTAAATAGTTGCTACTGTATGCTCATAATATTAGTAGAGAAGACATTTGATAAGTTAGGAATGGAGAGATATTACAGGAAAAAAGCTCTTACCTTATATATGGCCAGTGATTCCTGGTGCCAAAGACAATTCTGAGGATTGCCAGCAGTGACCCTCAGTACAGAGCCAAGAATATCCTCTCAGCATCCCTGGAGGTGGCCTGACACACGTTACCCCAAATAAATGAATTAAGATGATAGTCTTGACACATAAGGAAAGAAGAAAAAGAAAATATGACAGTTACTGCTTAGATAAAATCCTTAGGGTATTTAATGATCTAAAGGAGAATTTGAATATTGTCACTTGTGCCCTTTCTCCACCAAGGAGAGGGATTTTGGAAGATAATTATTAAAAAGAAATTCTGAGCATGTAAAGATGTCAGATCAATAATTATTCAGGTAATCAGGTTTTTATCTGCAGCTTTTAAATAACAATCTAATGTATCTACATATAACTTCAAAGCCATTCCTTTTTAATTTTTCAATTTTTCCATATACTCTTTGTTAAAGAAGACATTTTTAATTGTCAAAAAATCTTCGTAGAAAATAGTAAAAATGACATTCTTTAATCTAAATATATTATGTCATAAGATTAGTCATTTTAGTTTTGGCCCAGACTTTTTTTTTTTGCACATTTCCCAGTTTTGTAACTTTTCAGATATCATTCACAACTTTTAAGCTTGAGGTCAGTAGACGAAAATGCTACAGAGAAAGCTAACTTATAACTCAAAGCCTGAAGACTCTCCCATACTCTCTCAGAGATATCAAACATTTTTGAAAACTGCTACAGGGAAAAGGAAAAAAATAAGGTCACATTTTTTTGTTTGTGCTAGTTTCAATGAAAACTTTCTTATTATCTGAACCTCTGAACAGCAGTTTTCTATTAATTCAGCAAGGGTCACTTGATGACTAATAGTAAAACATATATGAATCAATTCTGAGTAAAGGAGGAACTATACTTTGGTGTTAGTGAACACTCATAGCTGCTATAATATAAGTCTCTAAAGGCCTCATTCTATACCAAAACTCCTCCCTTGTTTTTCAAGTAGTAATCTCATTCTTCAAAGCTTCCTCCTACACATATAGAGACACAAAGCCTTAACAATTTTGTTTTCCCTCCTTTCCCTGTAGGGCTGTCTCTGCTTACAGTAACGTGAAATAAATCCTGATTTGTACTTGACATTCACATCTATTAAATTTTCATTTTGATCTTTGTCAAGATTGATGGCATTTTATGCTATGTTGTGATTACATAGAAAAATCAAGTTTTTCTAACTATATGGAAGGAGTAGAAATAAATTTAAAGCTAAAAATTTTTGAAGTATGGCAATATAATGGTTTTAATATTTTGTTTGTATTTTGATTTGTTTTATAATATGATGAATATATTGACTTGTTTTATTATAAATTAAACTATAAGCAATCAATAAAATTTTAAAAATGTTAATTTTCTATAGTTTGATTATTCTATTTTACTTGAGATATTTTTATTTGACAATTACATAGACATTAATTTAATAATTGGAAGCTTTTGAGTGAAATAAGTATAAATTTATTTTATTAGATTCTGTGTGGCTTTTCAGAAATGTTTATTTTGTCTTTTCTAGTAAAATTGGTATATTATCTTAGTGTCAAGTATACAATATAATGATTTTGTATTTGTATAAATTGCAATGTGATAACTAAATAAGTTTAATATTTCAGCACTATATATAAAATTATTATTATTTTCTTGTGATGAAACACTTCAGATCTACTCTTATAGTAACTTTAAAATATGAAAAAAATTACAATAGATTGTTATTAGCTATAACATCATGTATACTTCTCTCGACTTAATTTCTAGTTGCTTGTTTTGACATTTCAACACTATCCATTTTGCTCATTCCCCTTTCTCACATCTGACAATCACCAATCTGTGCTCTGTATTTTTGTTTTTCTCAACATTACACACATACATGATGTCATTCAATGTCTATGCATCTGATTACTTAATTAAATTTAGCATAGATTTATACATGTTATTGAAAATGACAAAATTGCTTCCATTTTTGGCTGAATAAATAATTTTATATGTGTACATTAAAATTACTGTGGTAAATGTTTGATAAACACCTTACACAACAAATCATATGCTCATTTACATATACATATATATTCATAAACCCAACCTTCTTTATTTATTATTTATCTATCACTGAACACTTGGGACAAGTTAATTTTTAATCTATGTTTATTGCCAAAATAATATTGCAATAGTGTCACATGATGGGGCTGGGGAATAGGAAAAAGATGAGGCAACATCTATGGTAAAGGAAAGCATTCATCAGGAAGAGGTGATGTCAAAAGGTTGTAAAATGCTATGTATGAATGCCTATCAGAACAAATCTGAAATGCAATGCTAGTACAATGCTATAATGTATTTTAAAAGAGTGGGCAGGAGGCAAGTGGGAGAAGACACTGCTGAAGGGTTAATAAGTGTTGAAACATAGTATGTCTTAAATTCAATCATATATAACTTTTAATTTCATAGAAACTGAAAAAATTATTTAGACTATGTAAGTTTACATTTTTATAAAACAATGCCACCTCATTAAAAATGATTTTTTTTTTTTTTTGGTTTTTGGGCCACACCCTGTGACGCTCAGGAGTTACTCCTGGCTATGCGCTCAGAAGTTGCTCCTGGCTTCTTGGGGGACCATATGGGACGCCGGGGGATCGAACCGCGGTCCATCCTAGGCTAGCGCAGGCAAGGCAGGCACCTTACCTCCAGCGCCACCGCCCGGCCCCATTAAAAATGATTTTTAAAAAAGTATTTTGAGGTAAATAAAATAAAATGTTGATGTGTCAAAAATAATTTAGCATATACATATTGAAATACATACATTTTATTTATTTGGAGAATCAAAGTATATTCCACTAAAATAAAGTGTTTTATATTTTTGAATGATTACTGATTATTATTTTACAGTTCCATGTGTATATATTTATGCATATGCTTTTCTTTGAAACATATAATTTAGAGGCATTGTAGTTTTGAATCAAATTATACTATTCATATCTTGATCATGTAACAGGTAAATGCTCATGCAGTGGATATACAATAAAGATTTAAATATATGAATTACAGCTAAATAAATTGCAACATTTAGAACTATAGGACAAAAGAAACTTCTGTAATTTTATACCCAGTAAAAGGAGGAATAATACAAAATGAAATTTGTTTTTAATGGTTGTAGGAAATTAGTAACATTATAGACTTCAAGATTAAATTGAATTATTAATTCTATTCTGAGTTACATATCAGCATAGTTTTTTGAAGACTCCAGAATCATTTTATTTAATTGTAACCATCTTTCAAGAATATAAAACTCCAATTATAAAATTGGTATTATTTTCTTTGGTTTATATAAAACATATCCACTGACTTATGAGATCTAGTACTTGATAAGTGTCTCTTAAAGCAAGATGACTATCTTCATTAAAGCAAGATAACCAATTTTTAGGAATAAAAGCAACTCTTCACAGAATAAAATTTTGAAAAAGATGACATTAAATGACCTGGTAATTATTTTATATGATTATTTTATAAGGTGTGAATTCATATAGTGACACATAAATAAAAGATCAATTGGTCTGCCTTGGGTATGCGACTCAGTGATAACACAACTGCCTGACTGACATGGGCATATAATTTCAATATTCAGTACCACCTCACAAAACCAAATGCAATTTTTGAATAACTGTCAGTGATCCCTGCCATGAATGTGTTGTGTATTCCTCAGAATACTAAAAACAAACATAAGCAGGTATAACAACCCTAAAAATTCAATATCTGGACATTAAAACAACCAATTAGAAGGGAAAAAAGCAATAGTGAGGAACTGAAAGGGTGAAAAATATTATAATTTTGGTTTTAAATTTGGATAAAAAAATCTTAAACTGGCATGAAATTAGGTGGTAACACAATATGCTTTTAATTTTATTAAAATTAGCTGCTATTATAAACAATAAAGCTATACAATGTTTTTTTTAATATACAAGCTCTGTATTTTGATGCTACTTCCACCCCGTAATTTATGACAATTTTGTTTTGTTTTGATTTTTGCCTTTTTGGGACACTTTAGTTTTGTCAGAGGTTACTCTTGGCTCTCTGCACTCAGGAATTATTTCTTGATGGCTCAGAGGACTATATGATAGAAATGGGGGCGGGTATTTTGAGCTACACATTGCTTTATTCAGGAGTAACTTCTGGCTCTGAACTCAGGTATTACTCCTGGTAGGCTGAGAAAAATTTATGAGATGCTGAGAATTGAATTAAATTTGGCCAAGTTCAAGGCAAACTCTTTACCTGCTGTACTCTTCCTATAATGACAATTTTTTTCAATGGGTCACTCATTGAGCTCTCCCAGTACAGCTCAAGGTTTACAACTGACTCTGTGCTCAGCTCAGAAACCACACTTGGGGAATTTGAAAGCCTTATATGGTGCTGGGAATCAGATCCAAGTCAGCTCTGTAAAGGCAAGTAACATATCAGCTGCATTATTGCTCTGGACTCATTTAAAAATTCTTTTTTAGGTTCTAGATCGATAGCATAGTGGTATGCCTGCCTTGTACACAGTCAGCCCAGACAGAATGCTGTTCAATTCCAGGCATCCTATATGGTCCCCTAGCCTGACAGGAGCTATTTCTGAGCACAGAGCCAGGAGTAACCCCTTAGAGCAGCTGGGTATGAACCACCTCCACCCAAAATAAAAAAAGAAATTTATTTTTTAGATTTTTCCACATCTAACTGTGATTAATGCTCACTTTGGTTCTCTCCTCCAGACCACTCATGGAGGTGTTCAGGGGCTTCATATTTGGTGCCAAGTATCTAGCCAGTATCCTCCAATCCTCCAAATATGAGATAAGCTCATTTTATCCTTTACTATTTCTAGGGTCTCCCATGATTTTTTTTTTCGATTTTTGGGCCACACCCGGCGTTGCTCAGGGGTTACTCCTGGCTGTCTGCTCAGAAATAGCTCCTGGCAGGCACCGGGGACCATATGGGACACTGGGATTTGAACCAACCACCTTTGGTCCTGGATCGGCTGCTTGCAAGGCAAACACCGCTGTGGTATCTCTCCAGGCCCTCCCATGATTTTTTAATATTATACCCCATCTTCTGTTTCCTGTATACAATCCTGCTCATTAGTTATTTTTTATGTTCATCTTATTTCCCTGTAGAAAATTGGTTCCTTCACTTCACCTAGGAAATCTTTTTCTTTCCTTTATCCACAGAACAAATATTCAAGTTTTAAAATCTACCTCAAAAAATACTTTGTATGTGTAATCACTTATATACAAGTAATAATGCCAAACACTATGGCATTGCTATTTTCACAATATTCCAATGTAAATAGTATTATTATTAGCTTCACTTGCATAAGGTTGTTTGAAATGAAGATATTGGCTTCCTGATCTTCTGCATGAGGTTACAAAGGAAGACTCCAGTGAAATTAATCTCATTAAGGTTCTCCAGCCAGGTAGGCAGTCCCAGCCCACAAGGTTATATCAAACTTTTCTCGGGTGTTTTTAAAAAAACCTATGGAGGGAGATATATGATACATGCTAGGAACAAGGGTAAAAGGAGGACAACACTGGTGGTGAGAATGCCCCTCATTCATTGTCTCAATGTACCATAAATAATTCTGTGAAAGATTTGTAATGCACAAATAATATTGGTCACAATAAAAATTTATTTTAAAAAAGCCTATGGATTCCTCCATTCTTGGATTCCTGATTCCCTGCTTGAGGCTGCTAAGGAAGACCCCAGTGAACTTAGTCCCATCAAAGTTCACAGGCCAGGAAACAGTGAAGCAGAGAGGAGCATGATTTCTTAGCCCACGAACCCCACCAATACAAGCATGTCAATAAGGAAACAACCAGGACAACAGCATTCATAGAGAATGAAGATGGCAGCTCTGATGGCCCAAAAAAGTAGTAACCATATAGTTAGCCTCTCAGGAAAGGAGTTTAATGTTGTAATATGGAGGATGCTCATAGAACTCAAAGAAAGCATAAATCAAGCTGAACAGAACACAAAGACAGAAATCAGAAAACTCCAAAGTGAAATAAGAGGACTGAAAAACTCAGTAGCAGATAGGAAAACTCAATGGAAAGCCTCTGCAACAGAGTAACATCAACTGAGAACAGAATTGGCGAGCTGGAAGATGAGATGCAGAGCAATTCCACACAGCAGAAGAGATTGGAAAAGAACCTTAAAGCAAACAATCAAACAATGGAAAAAATATTTAAAGAATGTGAACAGATGAAAATAGAAATCCTTGACAGGCTCAACAGAAACAACGTAAGAATCATTGGAGTCCCAGAGATCCAGAAAGAATATCCCAAATAGAATCAATAGTCAAGCACATCATTACAGAGAAATTACGAGAGCAAAAGACAGCATGCAACCAAATCCTGCATGCCCAAAATGAAAAGAGACCAGAATAAAAGCACCCCAAGACACATTCTAGTTACAATGAAAAAATTCCACAGATAGGGATACAATGCTGAAAGCAGAAATATCAAACAGGAAAATTACATTAAAAGAGCATACTTAACATTTACAGCAGACCTGTCACAAGAAACCCTCAAGGCCAGAAGGTAGTTGTGGGATATATATGGTGACAAAACTCAACAAAATGAATGCTTTTCCTAGAATAGTGCACCCAGCCAGACTAACTATTAAGTTTGAAGGAAGTATACATAGCTTCATGGATAAATAGCACTCAGAAACTTTACAGACTCAAAACCAACTTTAAAAGAAAAACTCAAAGATATTCTTTAAGACAAGAGAGACCAAAAGACACAATAAACTTCTACACAAAGATGACATCAAATCCCATGACAATAATCTCTTTCAACATCAATTGACTAAATGTACCAGTTAAGAGGCACAAAATAGCAAAATGGATCAAAAAGCTGATGCCAGCATTCTGCTGCCTTCACTAAACATATCTAAATAGTCAGAACAAACATAGACTCAAAGTAAAAGGCTGGAGAAAATTTATCCAAGCAAACAACTTCCTTAAAAAAGCTGGAGTGTCCATATTAATATCAGATGACACAAACTTTAGACTCAGAAAATTTATGAGTCAAAGTTGGTTATTTCGTACTAATTAAAGATAGGTACAGCAGGAAAAAAAATCATTCTCCTAAACAAATATGCGCCCAGTGAGGGATCAGCAAAATATTTTTAAAAATTGTTGACAAATCTGAAAGAGGATATCAATAGCAATAAAATAATAGTAGGATACCTCAACATTGCCCTGTCATCCATTGATAGGTCAGCTAGGCTGAAACCTAACAAGAATATACTAGCTTTGAAAAGAGACATGGAAGGAAGTGGACTAGTAGATTTAGATAGGGCACTCCATTCCAAGAAAACTGGATAGACAGTCTTCTCCAATGCACAGGGGTCATTCTCCAGGATAGACTACATGCTGGCCCATAAAAAAGATCTCCATAATGTTAAGAGGATAAAAATTGCACAGACTACCTTCTCAGATCACAAGGCACTAAAATTAGAAGTGAACTACAAAGGGTCACAGAAGAAAAAATTTAACACCTGGAAATTAACCAGCACATTGCTGAACAACCAGTGGGTCAGAGATAAAATTAAAGAAGAAATCAAAATATTTCTGGAAACAAATGACAGTGAAGACACAAACTATCATAATTTATGGGACACAGCAAAGGCAGTACTAAGAAGAATATGTATAGCTTTACTAGAACTCATCAGAAAAGAAGGGCCCTACATAAGTTGTTTAATGACAAAGCTTTTAAAATTAGAAAATAATCAACAAAAGGAGCAAAAAATAGGTAGGCAGAAGAAAATAATAAAACTTAGAGCAGAAATCAACAAAATTGAGATCAAAATAAAAATTTGAAATATCAATGAAAGCAAAAGTCTCTTTGAAAAAATAAACAAGATTGATAAAAAAATCTAGCAAAAAAACATAACATTGAATTTTTGAAAAATAATATGATGGCACATACCAAGAGAAAAGAGTAGAATAAAACAAATAATATTGTGAATTAAGTGTTGGCCTGGAGACATGAAGTTTGAAATGTCTAATTGACTAATAAGAAAATTATTATTATATTATCAATGTTCCTTTTCTTAAAAGGCAGAAGGAAGGAATAAAAGAAAAAAATGATGAGTGAGAAAATAAAAGTATGATTAAGGAATAAAAGAACTTCCAAATTAAATATTTTAAGGAAACAAAGCAGACTGGGAACAAAAAAAGAGTATTGAAAGATAAAACAATATAAATATTCTTGACCTGAAAAAGACAAGACTATATAAAAAGTAGTTTATAATTTTTCTGGTACTAAGGGAGGGAATAAAAGAGTAAAACAGATTATTTATAAATAAAAACAAACTGAACTTTACCTGAATCAGAAAATTTATTTTTTGTTTTTGGGCCACACCTGGCAGTGCTCAGGGTTTACTCCTGGCTCTGCTCTCAGAAATCCCTTTTGGCAGGCTTAGGGGATCAGAAGGATGTTGGGAGTTGACCTGGGTAGGATATGAGGAAGGCAAGGAACTGACCTACTGTTCTATTGCTCTGTCCCTAAGGAATAAAATTTAAGAAAAAATATGTTCTCTGAAGAATTTCTCACTCAGCCAAATTATGTTTCCAGGGTGAAGCTACATTTCCCCTTGCAATCAGGTGAAGACTGCACAGGACTATCTTTTTCCACAAGAAAAGTTAATCCAACTATAATGTTACCTCCGAAGAGCTCATTAGAATGGTATCGTGAACTTGTATTTACTTAAAAAATTAAAAAAAACTGTACTATGGGAAACAATATTTACAGAGGACGTTTTGTAATGTGGATAGGCATCCAATTATTTTTTGAGTGGGATTTCTAAAGTAAACCCTCTCCTGAATTTTATTGTCTTCTAGACAAAGTATTTCTCAAATTTTTTCTGAGTTGATCAAGGACCTAAAAGGACAAATACAGAAACACAAAAGAAATTTTCTAATGGGATATTTCAAGAGTGTCCTTGGCTAAACTAAGCAAAATTCTGTACTAAAATACTCTTTAGAGAATTAAGAAACTACTATACTTTGTAAATATTAAAGAGCAGTGTAATGCATGGAACATTCATATATATCAATTTAAACTGTTTCCAGTGAAGACAGAAATCAATCACTGTTCCACATAATATAACATTCTATAATCTACATTCTATACATTGGGAAATGGCATTAACTTCAAAATTTATCACTGCAAATCTATACATCCTGCATCTGGAGATATCTTGATTTATGTGTGAAACCCTTATCATATCAACTACATTGCACAGTACCGTTTTGGTTTTCTTAATAATAAAAATAAAAATTTAATTTTGTTTTGTTTTACTTTGAGGCCACACCCGGAGATGCTCAGGGGTTACTCCTGGCTCTTCACTCAGAAATCATGCCTATCAAGCTTCAGGGACCATAGAGATGCCAAGGATTAAACCAGGGTCTGTCCCGGGATGGCCACATGCAAGGCAAATAAATGCCCTACCACTGCCAGGGGCAGTTTCTGAGCATAGAGCCAGGAGTGACCCCTGAGCATTGCCGGTTGTAATCCAAAAACCAGAAACCAAAAAAAAAAAGAAAAAAAAAAAAAAGAAAAGTCCGATTTCTATCAATGTCTGCTTAACAACTATTACCTAAGTTATTCATTTTCTTCTATCTGATCTGATAACTTCCAATTTTCTGGTACCACCTAACAGTTTGTTTTAAATTGTTTTCTTTCTTTTCACATATGAACAAAGTCTTATGGTATGGACTCTTCGATTTGACTGACTTTTATAAGTATAATTCCCTTCAGGATTTTTGTTTTGTTTTGTTTTGTTTTGCTTTGTTTTCAGACCACACCCATTTGATGCTTAGGGGTTACTCCTGGCTAAGCACTCAGAAATTGCTTCTGGCTTGGGGGGACTATATGGGACACCGGGGGATCAAACTGCAGTCGCGATCTTTCCTTGGCTAGCGCTTGCAAGGCGCTTACCTCTAGCGCCACCTCGCTGGCCCCAGGTTTTTATCTTTATAAAATATTCTGTAAAATTTTGTTTTGAGGGCCGGAGTGATTGCACAGTGGGTAGGGTGCTTGCCTTGCACGCAACTAGCATTGGTTGAATCTCAGTGATCCATATAGTTTTCCAAATTCACCAGGTGTGATTCCTAAGTGCAGAGCCAGAAGCAATCTCCAAGAATCACTGGGTGTGGCCACAAAACAAAATAAAATAAAACATATATATTGTGTATATATGCTCCGTCTCTTTCTGATCACCTCTAATGTTGGTCTATATTGCTTCTCCTCTTGACTATTATAAATAATGTTCCATAAAATTGTGGTGCATGTATCTCTTTGAGTTAGTGTTTTCCTAGATAGTGTTTTACTTAGATAAATAACTAGCAGTGGACTAGTTGAAACGGATGCTATTAATATTTAATAATAGAATGCAAATTGGTGTAATTTTAGAATATATTATATAGATAAAGTCTACCCTAAAATTATTTTAGTTTATTGAATCATGTACAGAACTTCAGGAATTTATGAAAAAACAAGTGTGTATACAAATACAAAAACAAGTGTTTATACAAATACTTGTATACAGGTGTGTTTACAAAGTAATAGTCTTTGAAATATTTATCAAAAGTAGAGATAACTCTACTATTTAACATTATGAAATCATTTAGATAAATATTACTATTACTGTGTCAATGCAGAGAGATATTTTGAAGTCACTAATAAAAGCCTAACTTCATGAAGCTCACCACAAAGAGTGGTGAGTGCAGTTATAGAAATAACTACACAGAGAACTGCCATAATCATATGAATGAATGAGGGAACTGGAAAGCCTGTCTGCAGTACAGGTAGGGGTGGGGTGGGATGGAGGGAGATTTGGGACATTGGTGGTGGGAATGTTGCACTGGTGAATGGGGGTGTTCTTTACATGACTGAAACGTAATCACAATCATATTTGTAATCAAAATGTTTAAATAAAGAAAAAAAAGTATAAATAAAGAATCAGAAAAACGGGACTGGAGTGGTGGTGCAAGTGGTAAGGCACCTACCTGCCTTGCCCTCACTAGCCTAGGGCAGACCGCATTAAGATCCCCCAGGTTCCATATGGTCCCCCAAGCCAGGAGCTATTTCTGAGCATATAGCCAGAAGTAAACCCTGGACTTCATCAGATGTGGCACAACCCTCCCAAAAGAATCAAAAACAAAATTTATGTAAATTATTTTACTATTATTATAAAGTACAAATGTAGATAAAAACATAATAAGGAAAAGATAACATGGAAATACTAGGAAATACAGTAAAATAACTAATTATGTTTGAGTTTGGGAATTTTTTGGTATATAATTTCACTTTTATATAAGGTGAAAACAATGCCTAAATTCTCTTTTTTGCAGGGGGTTCACACCCAGCAGTGGTCAGTTTACTCCTGGTTCTGTACTCAGCTCCTAGCAGGCTGGCTTGGCGGATCATCTAAGATGCTAGGGTTCGAACCACCATCTGTCCTGGGTTGGGTGTAGGTAAGGTAAACTCCCTACAGCTGTGCTATCTCTCCAGCCTATATTTCATTTTTCTATAAAAATTATTCTTCTACTTATAATGATAAAAACTAAGTATGAATTTCAGATTCATTATTTTAGTATTTATTTTGAGGAGATCAATAAATAAAACTAACCAGTGTTGCTATTTTGGATATAACAAGCTCAAAAATCTTATCGCTCTTCAATTTTGGACAATGCCTTGTTGCCTTTTTCCCATATCCCTATTTAAATATAGGACAACTGTTGGATCTTTTAAGGGAATACAAAGTGAAAATCATTGAATTCGTCTGATCTATTCATTTTGCTAAAATTCAGGAAATCTAAGTGAAAATTTCATTGTAAAGACAGACCTAAAATAATTGTTCTCTGAAACCACACTTTCGGTTAAGTCAAAATCAAACCCCCAGGTAAGTTTGAAAAACTTCTGTTCACCTTTCTCTACTAAGATTTCTCATTATTTTAAAGAAAATTATAAAATAAAAAAGAAAGAAAAAGAGAGGACAAGGAAAAATTCAGTTCACAATTAGCTCCTCTAATGACAAGAATGACTGGCTATCAAATCTATTTAAAATTCTCACAATTGATTTTAAATGATTACCAGATGAGACCTGAAGGGTGGGGTGAAGGGAATAAATAGGTGCACTTTTGGTCATCTGTTCAAATTTTTCAAGTGAGTGCTGCTCTCTAGAGCTTAACCCCACTGAATTTGAGTGCATGTTCCTGCCCATGGGGAAAGGTAGAGACAGAATTATTCTAAAGGACAAGGAACATACATTATCTTTTCAATTCCATTAATTTGCTCTTAAGTTTCCAAAGATTCATTTTTCTCAGCAAATGTGGGAAAGGTGATGTCCCAAACTATCTCTATGTGGACAAAAGGTATTACTACAGAGAACAAGACCACCTCTATAGAATTCATTAAAATCCTGTCATTTTGTTTTTTTTTTTTAAAGTTACTCTTTATAAAAAAAATTTTGTCTTGATTAAGAAGGCACTATGTGATCTTCAGTGTGTAAGTTTACAAACTCATTGTTTCCATTACGTCAGTCAAGAAACCCCCAAAGATCCAAACCCATTTTTCAAAAGCTTTTGTAGAAATATAGATCCACAGTTTCCATAGCCTTAAATCAGGCTTTTTTTGACATAATACCAAAGTCATAAGGATTTCAACCAATTAGTACAAGTACACTAAAGATCAAACAAAGTGGGGTGACTGACAGTACTAACTGAATTGACCAGATGTTCTAGAATTGCTGAGATATCGCTTCAAGACCATTCTGGCAACTATGCAATGGGCTTGTCTGTAATTTCTCTGAAATGTGAGGGTCTTTCTGTACTGGATGGATATTCAGAATTTTCATCAACTTAATATTTTCTTCTGTTCATGGAAATACCCAGTTTAAGCTTTCTACTGCCAAGATGTCATTCCTAGAATGACGTGTTCTGGCTAAGTTTCTTCAGAGACACCACATCCACCCACTTCTCTCTGTTGAGTTTATTGAGCTCTGTGTGAAACAAGCCATGTTCCTGCAGCCATTTTCTATCCAAGAATGCTGTAGAGATGTTAAAATTTGGAGGTTAGGAGTTTCCCGACCAAACACAAAACCAAATACTAGGTTCTTGGTAAAGTGAAGGACTGCATGACCAGTGCTTACTGTGAGACCAGGAAGAAGGCTTTGGAATTTGGAAAAGTCTGTAACAGTCTGTTGGGACATTAGGTCCACCTTTGTGATTTTTTTGGATTTAAATTATTTGTATTTGCTAATTACACTTACTCTGTGCAGGGCCCATCTAAGTTTTGTTGTTATTTTGGCTGTCAGTCATTGTAAAATTTGATGTTTTATGGAGATGATCATCTCTTCAATCTGCTGCATATTGTAGGGAGAGCTAATACGAACCTTTCTATCAGGGAGATTTTGTTAAGATCTAAAAGTGAAGAATTGATAAAAAGCAGATATAATATTGGCCTGAAGGAAAGTAACTTTTCTAAAATATCAATCTTAACATCTGAGCTTTCTATTTTTGCTATCAGACTTGATACCAAAACAACATATCATTATTTTTTTTCATATACCTGCAATAAATAACCACTGCTTTAAAAAAAAATTCCAAATATCATGTCTTCATTTTATTTTCCTCAGTAATCCTTTATGAACTTCAGTAAGAGACCTATCACATTCGTTTATATAATTTGAAATCATACCAGCAGTGAATGATAGGAGTTATGCCCAGGACAGTATTTGGAGTAACAGAGAGATCACTCTTTATCTTTCTTTGATATCCTTATTCAAATGAATCTCAGTTTCTCAGGAACAAACGATTAAGTTTTCTGTATTTGAGAATTGATATACACAATTCAATTTATAACAGATTCTTCAGTATTGCTTTTTCTTCAGTAAAACTGAGAGATCTTGGGGTCCAAGAGGTGGTGCAAGTGGTAGGGTATTTGCCATGCACACTCTAACCTAGCACAGAACTTGGTTTGACCCCCTGGCATCTCATATGGCCTCCCAAGTCAGAAGCGATTACTGAGTGCATAGCCAGGAGTAACCACTGAGAGTCACCAAGTGTGGCCCAAAAACAAACAAAACAAACAAACAACAATAAAACAAAACAAAACAAAAAAAACCTGAGAAAACGGCTGAGTAGGGAGTTTGTCTTGCACATGACCAACCTAGATTTTATCTTCAGTATACTAGATGATCAGTGATCTCCTGCATCCTAGATGATCCTTGAGCCGTCTGGGAGTGAGTAACTAACTTCCTTCCTTCCTTCCTTCCTTCCTTCCTTCCTTCCTTCCTTCCTTCCTTCCTTCCTTCCTTCCTTCCTTCCTTCCTTCCTTCCTTCCTTCCTTCCTTCCTTCCTTCCTTCCTTCCTTCCTTCCTTCCTTCCTTCCTTCCTCCCTCCCTGCCTCCCTCCATTACTCTCTCCCTGCCTCCTTCCTTCCTTCCTTCCTTTTCTTTTGTTTTTAGGCCACAACCAGTGATGCTCAGGAGTTACTCATGGCTATGCACTCAGAAATCACTCCTGTCATAGGGGACCATATTGGACCCCAGGAAATCTGTCCTAGGTTAGCACAAGCAAGGCAAACACCCTACCGCTTGCACCCCTGCTCCAGACCCAAGGAGCAATTTGTGATCGTAGTCAGGAGTAACCTCTGAGCACCACCGTGGTTGGCCCTCAAACCAACCAACCAACCAACCAACCAACCAACCAACCAACCAACCAACCAACCAACCAACCAACCAAACAACCAACCAGAGAAATAGCCATCCAACCAAACAGCCTTAGAAATAGTTCAGTTTCTCTCATTTATCTTCTATTGCATCTATATATTATGAAAATTTGCTTTTCATTTTATATTTTGAAAAAAATTATAAAATAGGAATATATTATGAAAAAGGAAAATAAATCAAATTATTACTTCATAATAATGCACCAAGAACAAAGAATAAAGTATTAGTCATTACATATTTTAGATTTGTTTTTAAATGTTGATAAGAATATAAAAATTGCCATAATCTAGAACTTTATTATAATCAACATTTTATTAGCATATTACTTTTCATTTTTGATTAAAGCTGTCTAATAACAACTCTTCATCAAAATAATTTTATACTTTTTATACTTTATTTTCTAGATTGCTTTTACATTTATAGAGTTAGAAAAACTACTTGACATTTTTAAATGCATACCACTTTGTTCAGTTTTCTTATATTTTCACACCTTTAGCAATTTGTGCTTTCCTTGGTGTTTATTCACAGTCATAGCTAGTGGATATGTAATAACTACTTTTCAAAGTGCAAAATGATTCTGAATAGTAAGAATCACAGGATGAAAAATTGAGAAACTAATATTTAATATTTTATAGATGTCTTTATCGGGTTGTAAGTAAGCTTGGAGACAATACATAGGTGATTGAGAATTTAATTGTTTTCGTTCTCCACTTCCTCAAAATGAGGACTATTTAAAATTGAAAATAATTATCATTATTATATAATTTAAAATAGAAATTTAGATATCTGAGGCTGTGTATATACCTTGGGATAGCCAATAATTAGTTATATGACCTTGCGTTATTTTATATAACCTTTTCAAGTTGAATTTTATCATGTAAAAATTGCTAACTAGATAATCTGTTTATTAATTTTTATTTTTAAACTGGTGACCCTTCTAGTAATCTAAGATATTTATGCCTCTCATGAGTTTTGGGATGAAGCTATTACTAAATATTCTTGCCCAATTCTTAACAATATTACCCTGAAAATGTCTTGATTTTTATTAAATCACTGATTACTTATCTTCACATTTTTACTAGTAAAGTACAGCCATACTTTAATTCTTCAGATTCCTTCAATAACCATAAATTATGTACTCAGAGGTAGATGGGAAATATTTAAAAATATATGAACATTTTTGCATTATGTAAATGACACATCTCTTAGAAAATTTAATTTAGTAAAAGAAGGCTTATATCAAGAGGAATATAGAGGTTTTTTTCGGAGGTGTTGGACCATACTCATTTGTGTTCAGCGCTGTAATGGCTAAGGGATTATCCCTAGGAGAGCAGAGGAGAATGTATGTAGTGCTAGAGATTAAACCCAGGCTGAGCATATGTAAGCCAAACACCCTATCTGCTATACTATTTCTCTAACTCACATCTATGGAAAGGAATGTAAAGAATATGGGAAAATAAATAAATGTTATCAATTATTTAATTACATGTAAGTATGATTTAAGAACTATAATATATCTTCAAGATCCAAATTTATAATTATTTGTTATCAAATTAAGAATGCTTTTTTGTAGTCTTGGCACAGGGAAAGTTTAAAAACAATTTCCTTAAAAATTATATAAATCTAACTAAATGGGATTATGGTTGATGATAAAAAAGAATATTTTTCAATTAAAATCATAAAATATTCGCCAGGGGAAACTTTACTTTGATAATAGATACCCATTTAAATATATGAAAAATGGAATATGTTAAATACTTCAAATTATTTTAGTAAAAGCATTTTTCTTCCTAGAGAGCTAAAATACATAGATAGCACAAATAGTTCTGTACACTTATGACAACAATAGACACAATGAAATTATATAGAAACAATAGCATTCTGCACTTTAAATGATAGACACTATCTTATAATATTCAGGAATTATATTAGTTAATTTATTATATTTATATAAGTCTCTTTATGGTTTTTGGCCACACCCAATAGTTCTCAAGTCTTACTGCTGTCTCTGCATTCACTCCTGGCAGTACTGGTAATAATACTTACTTGTTGTACTATCTCACCAGCCTCAATTAATAATGTATTCATTTGTATGTAATGTAACAGTTCATCTATAATAAGTTCATAGGAACAAATTCATCTAAAACTCAGTACAAAGTTTTATGTTATTGAGATTGTAATTCTAAGCTATTATTTTCTCAGTTTCTATGTTTCTCTCTATCTCACACACACATAAACACACCAGCTTTCAATAAAACTCAGCAGAGAAATATCTATGCCAAGGGGCTAACATATTTTTCACTTTTATAGGCACTGAAGCAGAATCTGTTCTACTCACAATCTACTGCTCATAGCTGCTATCATAAATTTTAAAAGTTTAAAATTTCACTTTTCAAATGAAACAATGACCAGTTTTCTATGAAAACCTCAATGTGTCCCCAATGATAATATCGCATTTCATATTTTTACAGTCTCTTATATATATGATTTCTTGATATAGTAAACAAAAATCCTCCACACTATCAAAATAAATACTTCTTTTCTTTTAAAGTAGGGTCTGGCCTTTTAAGGGACTGTAATAGAAAAGACATAAGTTTAGCTTACAAATCTATGAAGACGTTGATTAATAGAGGCTGGAAAGACAGTACAGTGGGAATGGTGCTTGCCTCACACCCATCTGAACTGAATTTGACACCTGGCATTCTATGAGCCCTGCAAGGATAAGCGCTGAGTACCGAAAGTGTAGTGCTTATTCCTGGCTTTGCTCAGAAATCACTCCTGATTGGCTCTCAGAACCATATGAAGTGCTGGGGATCTAACTTACTTGAGCTGCATGCAAGGCAAACACTCTGCCCACAATACCATTGCTCTGGCGCCCTCTACCAGCCATTCTTACAATGCTTCAGTTTCTAGGCTCAAATTCAACTAATCCATATCTTTGATCCCTAGATGATTTCCCTACATATACCTATGAAATAAGTTTTCTTTATCTCTTCTCCCACTTTTAGGGGGCCTGAGAGAAGAGGAAGTGTAAGAAACATACTTTGCAGCACTCAGAGGCTATTCCTAGCTTAGCAGTGATGCCTTACCATACTTGTAGACTATGTATGGTGCCAACCACTGAATCCATGTCTGTGGTAAGCAAGGAAGGTACTTTCCTCTGATACTATTTCCCTGGCCCCATTTCTATTTCCAACATCTCTATATAAAGGTCTCATTATTTGCTGCAATTTTATCTATCTTCTCTAAGTGACTAAATTGTTTAATACAGTCACTGATATTTCTTCTAATTTTTTGTTTTGTTTTGTTTTGTTTTGGGACCATATTTGATCCTGAGCAGCAGATAAGGGCTTACTCCTAGCTCTGTATTCAGGTTTCACGCTTGAAATTCTCAGGGGACTCAAAGGGTTTCTAGGAATCAAATCTAGGTCAGCCTCATGCAAAATAGACACCTCACTCTCTGTCTTATCTATCATTCTGGTTCACTAACTCTTCTAAATTTCACATTTATTTTTCTGAGTATGTTCAACAGGTTTATCTTTGTAAATCTCTATTAGTAGTTAAACTTCTTAATTATTTCTCTTAAAAATTCATGTTCTTGAAATATTTTATCTATTACTTTAATTATCATATTTTCATTAATTCCTACCGAGTATTTAATTTGCATTTTATACTCATGTTTATATATGTGCTTATGTCTGCTTTTTGGTCAATAATGATAATAAGTCATTATTATTAAGCCATTCATATAGAACTTTTCAAGTAAAATGACTTTATTTGCTGTTTGAAACAAAAATACATAAAGATAATTTTTATTTGCATAATATTTCACTTGGGGTATCTTAGTTAAAATAAGAACAAGCCTATTATTGCTTTTTTAAGATATGCATGGACATTTTTAACTAAATAAGTAGCATAGTAAATGATATAAAAAGATGTACAGTTCAATGAGTAGGAGGCTAGTACAGCAATTATGGAATATACTTTATATTATGGAACCCCAGCTTGATTACAAAATCCCAATAAAAACTCCAGTGTGAATTTTTGGATAATTACATAAGGATAAACAATGTTGAATAAGAGAAAAATCTTTATACTCTGGTGATAAAAATGAGGTTATAGGGACAATGCAGAGGGAATAAGGAGAGGCTTTGGTAAAATTGCAGTCTTTAAACACGTATTTACATTCTTGTTAATTTATGTAACTTAAATTAGAAATAATAAATGAACTAAAAAAGGAAGAACAAAAAATTTGGAAGAAAAATTCTGCTCTTCAAATAGCCATCAAATCATTAGAAAATAAGCCGCAAAATAAAAGAAAGCATTACAAAAGTAAGACACATATGATAAAAATAATCATTGTACAAAAAAATAAAATAACTCTTAGATGTCAACAATAAAAGGCTTAATAGCCCTATCATGAAGCATTTCAATTAAGACCCAAGGGAAAGTATAGCACAAAGGCCCTTGCCTTATTTTCACATGGTTGACCCAAGTTGATCTCTAACACTCTACTAGTTCCCAGAGCTCCACTGGGAATGATACCAAAACATTTACAAAACAAAAATAAATGTTAAAACTTTATAGTAGTTTTCCTAAAAGAATGTCTCCAAAGTCTTTCTTTAGAGTCTAAAATAGCCTTTCACTTAATACAAAATGGGAATACTCTTCTTATTACATTATACTCACGTCAAGAGGTTTCCCCCATACATCTCATTTTATTCTCTTCAAATGTCAGCATAAGTTTACACAGAGGGCCGAAAATCTTCAAGAACTGTAAATAGCTAAGATATTAAACATAATATTAGAAAATCAAAGATACAATAAAATTCTGCATTTTGTGATTTATTCTAGAAACATTAAAGAGCATAAGCACAATGTCAAAAAAGAAAAGAGAAAGAGAGTAGAGATAAAAATAATTAAAATACCTGCCCCAGAAGCAAGAGGGAAATGTGGGTCAGAAGGAAAAAGGCATCAGGGAGGCTGAGAGAGAAACTATGGATATTGGTCTTGTGAAATGTGCACTGGTGAAGGTTGTTGTACATTGTATAACTGTAATTCAATCATGAACAACTTGATCTGTGAAAAAACTGTAGTATGAACAACCTTGTAACCATGGTGTTAAAATGAAAAATAATTTATAAAAGAACATATTCTAAACTACAGAGATGTAAATAAATTTATTATTTTATAAAAATTTTTGTGAGATTTGGAAACTTTGCTACCAGGATAAATCTATTAGCTATTATTTTACTATTATAAAAGTGACTCAAAACTGAACGAGATGCTATTTTATTTAGATATTAATTTAAAAATATGTGAAATATATGTTTTATATATGAAATATATGAAAAACAGAAATATCTGTAAAGTGATCGTCCCTCTTCCTGTTGTTAGGCCACGATATTTCTTTCTCACACAATGATGTTAGAGTTATAGCAAAATATTTTCAAGCAATAAAGAATATAATAAATATAATTTCATAGAAATAATATTTCTTTATACTGTCTAATGATTATTAAAGAAGTTAATTTTTATGAATTAACCATTTATTTAATTAAAGCTATATCAAATGATTAAAGAAAAATATCTAGTGCTAGGAATTTGTTGTACCTGGATCTGAATAATTTTTTATTACACTGAAAACCTGTAGAAATTCTGACTATAATTTCTAATAAGACTGTATATTATTAGCCAAAGAAACATTTGAAAATTGCTTCTTTTTACCATTATGAAAATAAATTTTACTAATTACTAACCTTATTTTAAGAACAGTGGAGGAGTGAGATGTGACTTGGGAAATGGGTAACTACTGAGAGAAGACATGTTTAATACATCTTTAATACGTAAATATGTATGTCATGAGCCTCTACTTTTAACTTTAAATGCTTTCTTATATTGGGGCCAGAGTGGGGCACAAGCAGTAGGGTGTTTGCCTTGCATTCATTAACTTAGGATGAACCGTGGTTCAATCCCCCGGGAGTCCCATAAGATCATATGATCCCCCAAGCCAGAAGCAAGATCTGAACACACAGCCAGGAGTAACCCCTGACAATCACCTGATGTGGACTCCACCCCAAAAAAAGGCAAAAAAAAATATTTCTTATATTGCTGTCAACCCCATTTTTCATTATATCACTTACATAGGATCCTCAATACTCTGAAGCCTAAAATAATAAAAATAAAAAAAGATCAGCAGTGGATGGAAGCAGTTGAATATTTTTGGTCAGTGCAAAATGTTTACTGAGTTTGTTTCTCAACTCTGGAAATTCCTAAAAAATATATTCGTGAATAATAGTGCCACACATAAATTGTTTATAAATTATCATCATTCCATGTGTAAATTCTTACCCTAGGTAAGAATTCTGACTTTTTAATCTGACATTTCTAACACTTGCCATTCTCCTGAAAATCAGAAGACTCTTATATTTGTTGATGGCATGAAAAGTCAAATAAAAACATATTAGAGCAAGAAAGCAATAAAATACTATTTTATGAAACCCTGTGAAATATTAACTCTATAGGAACTCTTGGATCTAAATACAATTATATATTTTTTAGTACTTTAAATAATTTAGTACTGCAGCTTAACTGAGGAAAAAACAGAATTGAAAATTACTTCATTATTTTTGACATTTCAAAAAATTTAAAATAAGTACACTGTATTAGAGAAACTTTAAGATTTTTTGCTGTAGGTGAGTTTATATCAAGTAAATCTATTTGGGAAGGTAAGTTACTGCATCTTTTATTAAATTTTAGAATATTTAATTTTAATGTGTGCATATATGTATGTATGGATAAGATTTAAAAAATATAAAAAGTAAATAAAAATTGAAAAACAATTCCTCCAATGTTAAAATTGTCTAATTTAGGTATCTAACTGATAAAAACAGAAAACAAGATAATTTTACTTTTAATCTAATATATACTTTCTGTAATATTCATATTTACTTGAGTATAAAATAGAAACTGAGAAGTTTCTCATTCTGACTCACGGAGAAAATTAACATTATATTTTAAATATAATAAATGTACATAAATTATAAATTATAATTACTAAATAGTTACTAGATGGAAAAATATGAGGTCTAAGTCATTAACTGGCTTAGAGGAAAAGGATGTTAGAATAAAGAATATTATAAGCACAAACCAAATCATTACTATTCCTTTAAAACAATAATAACATTACTTTTTGAATATATAGGTTTAGAAAAAAGATGTATAGAAGCTTTAATGAACTGAATATACTCTCATTATTAACAATTTATTGAATGGGATTCTCTATAGGAAGTTTGAAACTGACTCAGTACATGGTGTAGAGACCAGGATTGATAGAGGCAGACCACTCAAGATTGGTAGTTGCTTGTTTAAATAAGCAAATAACTGGCCTATAAAGTTTATCTTGGGTAACCCCAAGTGAGTAGATTCACATACCTACTTAACACAGTCTTAGACATTTTTAAACATTTAAAAGTTAAAATTAATATAAAAATAGGGTTGGAGCAATAGCACAGTGGTAGGGCATTTGCCTTGCATGTGGCC
This sequence comes from Suncus etruscus, assembly GCF_024139225.1. NCBI lineage: Eukaryota > Metazoa > Chordata > Mammalia > Eulipotyphla > Soricidae > Suncus > Suncus etruscus. The sequence continues at coordinate 47,809,006 of NC_064849.1, read as the reverse complement.
TATCCAGGATCAACTTATATTCGATCCCCAGCGTCCCATATGGTTCCTTGAGCCAGGAGCAATTTCAAAGAGCATAGCCAGGAGTAACCCCTGCGTGCTACCAGGTGTGGCCCAAAATTACAAACAAACAAACAAACAAAATGCAGTCACTTACAATGTCCTAATAGCCCAGACAATCTATTCTTCTGTTTATTTTTTTACCCACCCACCCACCTGTCATTACATTTTTTTGTTTGTTTGTTTGTTTTTTTTTTTGGGCCACATCCGGCAGTGCTCAGGGGTTACTCCTGGCTGTCTGCTCAGAAATAGCTCCTGGCAGGCATGGGGGACCATATGGGACACCGGGATTCGAACCAACCACCTTTGGTCCTAGATCGGCTGCTTGCAAGGCAAACGCCGCTGTGCTATCTCTCCGGGCCCTACATTTTTTTTTTTCAAGGAATTTTCTTACCTTCTTTGTGAGGCCAGAAGGGCGTGGGAGGGGCACACCTAGAGTTGCTCAGGGATTATTCATGATGATGCTCAGGGGACCATATTGTGTACCAGGGATTTGACCATATTGTGTACCAGGTAGTCATGTACAAGGCAAAAGCCCTACCTACCAACTGAAGTATCTTTTGAGTCACTTCCATTTTTATTTTGACTATTTTATTTGCTTTATTGTCTCTCCTCTTCCTTCAGTTACATATATGTATCATACCATCTTTATAAATTATTGCAAAGTTCTTGAGTATTGTGTTCATTATATTCTATTTTCTCTTTTAATGTTCTGTCTACTGATGAATTCACCAAAGTTATTTTCTATTATGGAACTTTTGAAACAAGTATTTCCAATTTACATTTCTTAGAATTTTTAATATTATACATTGCTTTTATATTACCAGTCATTTCCGTGTGCCCTGTGACAAAAAAAAAAACATGTAGAAACATATTTTCAAGAAGCTCAGATCAGCATGATAGTTAGAAACTCCTGGTGACCACAGTCTTATAAAAACCTCCATACTTTCACAGGACTTTCATTGCAAATAAACCGCTGTTTTATAGCTGACAAGGTCAGTTTCCTGGTTCTTACTGGAAAAAATTTTTCCACTTTTTCCATTAAAACACTTAACATATTAATAACTGAATTTTGCTTAAGTTTCTGGACTAATACTTATAACACCAGTATCATATTTTAATCTACTTTTGATCCCTGTTTTGTCTCTTCAGACTATGTATCCCTTGGTTGCCTTACAATTTTTATCTTTGAAATACTTTGCAAATTTTATTTTTGAAATAAAGACTTGTATTGGGTAATAGAAACTGAAGTAAATTAATCTTTAATGAAGGTATTTATATCAACCTGCCTTGAAGTTGAGCTGTGTTTAATGTTTTATGTAGTTCTAGGAGTTTAAAGAATTAAAATTCATAGTGTTCTCATTTTTTACTTCAATCTTAAATTTATGTTTTCTTATCTCCTCTTTCTCTGAAAATGTGGTTTTCAGATCTTTTATCTTTAATACAATCTTACACTGAGGTCTGAGGTCTTTTGGATAGGGTATTATATATATATATATATATAATATGTATTATATATATATATAAAACACAGTATAGGACACAGAACACTTTCTAAAGCTTAATTGTATCACAGTCTTGTGGTGTATTTTTTAATTGAGGTAATAAAAGTTTTTATGATTGCATGTTTTAGAGGTACAATTTCATGCCTCTTCAAATTAAATGTTACCAAACAATCAAATCAAAAGATTTCTTGGGTGTGACCTTCATATATATTTCTGTGTTGAATATATTTATTTTACCAGAATCACAATAAACCTAGAAGAGATATAAGTAAGTGGAAATTGGTTTAACCATATGAGGTAAACTGTTTTCTTTGGAGGTTAGGCCTAGTTTTAGTAAAGTAAGTATATTACACAATAATTACTCAACTTTTCTCAGTCAGAATAAAAAAAGATGCATTTGTCAGATGCTTGTCATAAGAACATTTCTATAGGGAAATATACGCAAATGTGAAAGTCCCAGAAATTCTGTAGTGAATAGAGTTTCTAACTATTATGGTATTCGATTTCACCCTCTAGGAATATGTTTCATATTGTTTATACTATAAACCTTCTTTTCGATATTTAGCTGGCTGTTCAGCTTTAGAGTGTTATTGTCAAAAAATACAAATTTTCTAATGGACCCAAGAAAGTTGTTCATTTTTAGTTCCCCAGCTGACTCTTGCATGAACAGTAGTAATGACATGTGGAAATTTTAAATTCCATTATATTCTTCTGTACACAGAAAAATACTATCATGCATTGCTGTTGAGAACTTTGCTCTGCTTTGTAATCTTTGCTTTTAGAAGGCTATTGTTATTCTTGTTATTTGGTTTGATTTTGGAGGCCACAACTGGCAATACTAAATGAATATTCTTGATTATATTCTTAGAGATCACTTTTAATAGTGTTTGTTGGACAATTAGAAACTTGTAGGATTAAGGTGGGAAGAAAGCACTCTATCAACTGTAATATCATTCTAACCTCAGAAGTGTGTTGTTTTATATTAATGAAACCTACAATATTTTCTATTACAGTTAAGAAAAAGCCTAGAAAATAATCCTCAATTATAACATCTTATTAGAGACTTTGATTTTTCTGATGAGTCAAAGCAATTATAATTTTTATGGTAGAATCCTAGGTGATAAAAATTCTGTTCACTCGCATGACAGTTCTTTTCCAGTTTTAGATATGCCATTGTTTTTGTCAGCTTGCCACATATCTCATAGCCCATGATTTTTGTTTATTCATTAAATAAACCAGGTTATGTTAGCATATTAATAGAAATGCTTATCATTTGCCAATCTAATGCAATGCAATCAAGGAATGCAGTTATAGTCACTGCTTCTTGTATTTTTTACAACCTGTAGGCTCAAATTAGTGTAACAATAGTATTGTTAAATCCACTCTTATTCTGTCTTCTTCTGATTCAGAATCAGATTGATTTATTCACCAAGCATAAACTAACTGTTAGAATTCTCTTTAGTGGATGATCTTATTTGGAAGGTTCCCATTAGTTCCAGAGAATTCAAACAACATTGCACTCTAAGAGCATGCCTTATCCACAGGAAGTCCTTCCTGGGTTTTCTGAAGAAATACTGTGAGTTGAAAGTTTCTACAAAGAAGCATGTCAACATATAATTTTAAAATTATATATATATTATATATATTATAACATGTAATTTTACATTTCATAGTGTTTATTATTTTTTTTTTTGGTTTTTGGGCCACACCCTGTGACGCTCAGGGGTTACTCCTGGCTATGCGCTCAGAAGTTGCTCCTGGCTTCTTGGGGGACCATATGGGACGCCGGGGGATCGAACCGCGGTCCGTCTAGCGCAGGCAAGGCAGGCACCTTACCTCCAGCGCCACCGCCCGGCCCCATGTGTTTATTATTAATATATGATTTCTTTTCTCTTTTTTGTTTTTTTTTAAGGGGTGGCAGAGGAGGAGGAGAGGGAGGAAAAAGAAGAAAGATGAGGGGGAGGAAGAAGAAGAAAGAGGAGAAGGATGAGGAGGAGGAGAAGGAAGAGGAGGAGAAGTAGTAAAAGAAGGTGTGGGGGAGAGGAGGAAGAAGAGGAGAAGATGAAGGAGGAGGAGAATAGAGGAGGAGGAAGAGAAGTAGGAGGAGAAAGAGGAGAGGGAGGGGAAGAGAATGAGAAGAAAGAAGAGTAGGAAGGGAGAAGGAAGTGAAGAGCGAGTGGAGAAGTAGAAGAAGAAGAGGAAGTAAAGGAGGAAGAGGAGAAAGAAGAGGAAATAGAGGAGGTTAATTATCTGATTTTAATTTTAAAACTTTCCTGGGGAGGAGTCGGAACAGTGGTGCAGCTGTTGAGCTTTTGCCTTGCAGGCGGCTGACCCAGGATGGACCTGGGCTCAATCCCCCAGCATCCCATATGGTTCCCCAAGCCAGGAGTGATTTCTGAGCGCATAACTAGGAGTAACCTCTGAGCGTCACCGGGTGTGGCCAAACCAACCAACAAACAAAACCAAAAAGCTTTCCGAAGAAGAGGCCAGTGAAAGATGAACCCTTTTTCTTATCTGCTCTTAGGAAAATAAACCTCTTTTAAGGAGTTAAGTAGGCTGCTTTATATGTCATTAAAACAATACCTATACAATTTTGCTGTAATGTTTCCTTGGTACAAATAGCGGGCTTTGCTTGCCATGCTATGCTGAGCCACCTTAGTTTGTTGCAAACCATGTTGAATTAACTTATATCATTATTCAGCATTTTTATAATTTTATAAGTGTTTCAACAACTAACTATATCATACTTTTCCATATAAGTAGTTTTTATATTTCTTTGTAGAATAAAGGTAAAGGTCTAGGTAATCTAAATACCAATTAAATACTTAGTATTATAATTAACAAAAGTGTATTTATAGGAATGAAACTATAAAAAAACCTGACTCACCTTTCATTTTATGCAATTTTACTATAACTCACATTTTACATAAAATGTCTGTGTAATTTCTTTTATTGGTAAATAGAGCATTTATCTTTGCTAATAAACTCACAAAGACATTGTGATTTGTGGAATTATATATATATCTCAAGTAGGAATTAATTACATAGAAAGTTACATAATTTTTCATTAATTATAAAAAAATAAAAGAAATGCAATAACTCTTTTCAATCTTTGGATGTGTAAAAGAATGGGTAACTTCTTGAGAAATTCAAGTTCAAACTCCAGACCAAACCTATAATAAGTCTATTATTTTTTATTCTTTATTAGTTTTTGTTTTCTCTGAACGTAATTACCTCATTCCTAATGAGAAGGCACTTCTACTCCTCATGGAGAACAAGTATGAATTGAAATTCAGTGTATTGAATGCTCTGTTAATGAAAAGTACAGAGTGCTAAGGGAGTGCTTAAAGACAACTAATTCTTATTTGAGAGAGTGGACAATCGGAAAAGGCTTCTTAGAAAAGTAGTTGAACATAATACAAAAGAATAACAATTAATCAAAAGAGAAAAAGATACTCTAATAAAAAGGAGCAGCATTTTTTTAAGATCAAAGGATCAGTAACGTTAGGGGAAGGGTGTGGAAAAATCTATGTCTAGGAAGTGTTGTACATAGCATTTTAAAAAGCACGAGGTAAATTATAAGTGTGGACAGGAAAGTTAAAGAAAATAAGTTGGGAAGGGCAATAATGAACTTTTTTCTCTCTATCTCCTACACATTTTATTTGGTCATTAATCTAATGACCCTTTCCAACAGTCTTTCGAACTATCTTGTTTTCTAGTTTGTTTCTCTACATTAGTCTTTTTTTTTTTTAATTACCCCGATGATGCTCAGGGTTACTTCTGGCTATGCTCTCAGAAATCTCTCCTAGCTTGGGGGACCATACGGGACGAGAGGGATAGAACCCAGGTCCATCCTGGGTCAGCAGATGGCAAGGCAAATGCCCTATTGTTGCGCTATCATGCAGGCTCCTACATTAGTCTTTTTAAAAACATTTTATAAATTGACTTTAATAAACCTTTTCAATGTTATATTAATCTGATAGTCTGGTAAAATTTTAAGAAACTAAAATGTATGAAATAACTACCTGAAAGAAGAAAATGAGGCTGTTTTTCTCCTGAAATAGAAGCAAAAAATGTGGGACAGGAAACCCAAAAAGGCATGAAAAATATGATGCTATCTTTCTATATTTTTCTTTTTGTATTTCTGTTTCTCATCCTTTTTCTTGCTACAATTCTCTTTCTCTCTGTGTATGTATATATTTAAAAATATATGTAAATCATATTGATATGTATCTTGATATAATATGAAACTGTGTGATCTTTACTCAATATGCATTCTTTGCTTTTTGTTACTAAATTTGTCAGTGATAAATCAATATAAAATAAAAGCTTTTCAGACATATCTAATGAAACTGAGATAATTGTTAGCAAAAAGTTAAACCTAACATAACCTAAACATAACTTTGTTACTTAAAAATTATTTCATATTATCAAATAACAAAATATATTTATATGTGTCAAAATTTGGAATCAGCTACATATGAATATATACTAAGACAGGGTTTATTGACCATAACATTTTAAATATTTGGACCAATATAATTATTGTGATAGTAATATTTAAATATCTAGGAATGTTATTGTCCTCTATTCACTCTATTCACTCTCATTCAAAATTCTAAACACGATTATCAGAAATGTATTAACAAAAGTCCACTAAAAAAGAAAATCATCTCTAGATGAGGACCACTTATCTAAACTTTAAGCAATTTAAAAATATTTAAGAAGGCAGTCCTTTCACCAATGAACTTACAATACTTTGGGGGAAGAAGAATTATTAATCTTATTCTATTTTACCTAAATCAGTTCAAATTGTGATTTGTGTAAAGAATTTTAGTATAAGTTTATAAAAAGTAATAGCCAAAAATAAAATAATTTGTAAAAAAGTCAGAAAGATAGGAATGGGGGTGGAGGCAGGACAAATTTGGGGATGGGAATAACCCTGAGTCAATGTTAATATGTACCTAAAATATTACTGTGAAAGATATGTAATCCAACTATGATCAAAATGAAAATTATATATTTAAAAAAAGTCAGAAAGAAAATATGTTGACATTCTTCAGAGGAAGGAATTGATTGTATATTTGAAAGACAGAAAATTACAAAGGATATGAGGGAATCATAAATTACAATATCATACTCAATGTTTGATTAACATATTGAAAATTCATTCTTATCAGAATTTTAGAGCAAATGTTGGGCTATTGAATATTTAGTGCATGTAAGTGAATAACTGTAAAGACATTTAATATATAAATAGAAATTGGGTACATTGTCCTATCATATTAAAAATATTTGTATACTGGAGAGTATTTATGTACTACTTATTTTATAAATGTGATTATTTCTTTTTTTTGTTTTGGGCCACACCCGTTGATGCTCAGGGGTTATTCCTGGCTATGCTCTCAGAAATTGCTCCTGGGTTGGGGGACCATAGTGGACTCAAGGGATCTAACCAGGTCCATCCTGGGTCAGCCTCTTGTAGGCAAACACCCTACTGCTGCATGATTACACCCACCCCTATAAATGTAATTTTAACCTTATTTTATAATATTAGTAAAAAAATAGTCTGCTACATGCTATTTGGGTATCAATAATAAAAGGAAAACTATGTCCTAAAACTTTGATGCATATCCTATGTTAGCAATTACTTTATTAAAGTATAGCTCATACATATTAAATGAAATAAATAACTTGCTGAATGTAAGCCTCATAAAAAATTTCTTCCCAAATAATATTTCTACTTTCCATTTTACTAATGAAATATAAGATAACTTTAAATAGAAGACTTGAAAAAAATTGAGATACATTTGTAACATATTCTAATGAGAAAACCAAATTATAAATTTATATAAAATATTCTGATTTTATTAAATTAATGGGAAATATTCTAAGTGTCAATTGCAGCCAACAACAAGATTAGCAATGGCTTTTGTCCACAAGCAGAGTAGAATTGCTTAGATCTGGATAGTGAATACACCAACTCTTAATTAGCATGGATAATATTGGCAAAATGAACTGTGCCTGAAATTTGAAGATATCTTAATAGTCAAATAATCAGAATGATTTTTATTCACCGCTCTTTACTATTGCTCTTTAAACTACAACTAAAATATCTTTGTTAATAAAAAATTCTTCAGTTCAAATAAACCCAAATAAACACCACAAATATTGTTTTCATATATATAAAATTGGTACTTGAATAATCTTTTTTTAAAATAAAAGACATTTGTTGTTGGGCTACACTTTATATTACCCAAAACAAAGATCATCCCTGGTTTCTTTGTATCTGTTTGTTTATAACTTGGTTTCAACCAAAAAAAAGACAAGTAAACAAAACAAAACAAAACATTACTTTTACACCTGGATGGGTTTACTGCCCTACCCAATACTGTACTCAATAAAAACAGTTCTGGCAGGCAAAGGAAGCTCTCTACTAGAGAGAAGACTGCCAGACTACACGTGCTTCACCCTCAGCCTTGTCTGGATTATTTCTTGTGCTACTCTGATTTAGACTCGTTGACCTGAGCTTGGAAATGTGATGTGTGGGGTGATTTTACACACTGTAACAAATAAAACCTTAAATTTTTTTTATCTCTATAATTTATTTTTAACAATAGAATGGTCTTTTTTATCTTCTTTTGTATTTACCCTAAAATGGTTAATCTATTCTAATGTAAGAATATATAGCATAACTAAATAAAAAAATAAAATGTAGATTACATCATTTAGAAACTCACATGCCTTATTACTATTTTGTCCTTAGTCTTTCAAAAGTAATGGCCAAATAAAAGGAAATCGATAAATAGTTGGTCATTAGTTCAACATCCTAAAGTTTATGGAGATAAGGTAAAATTGTAAGCGATAGATATTCTAAAAAACTATGGCGAAGAAAATTGGAAGATATTATGAGACTTGAAAGACAGAAGTGACATTTTCCAATGTAACACATAACTGAACCCTGTTGTGTTGTGCTTTTATTCTTAAGAAAAGGGCAAAGCAAGGAGGAAAATAGCACTTTGAACTAAATTTGTAGCATTGGATATTGTAGAAATGGTCAGCATGTATGTAAGCTTTGCAGATGTGTGTTGCAGACTTGATAGAAGACTTATGGGAATCAAAGAAGAATTTACTTATTATTCTTATGTTTTTGAGAGTTGTAGTTTCTAAAATTAATATTAATGTGCAAACAAAAATGATGAAAACTTTTTGCATTAAAAATTTTTTTGCTTGGTGAGGAATATGTAGTTAATTAACATCCTTATTGGACAATGTACTGTTAAAATTCAGGCTAGAATTCTGAATTTGTGAGTTTGGGGCACACATGATATTTAAAGCTATGTGATGAGGTCACCAAAGAAGTGAGGATGTACTAGAAATGTCAATTACTAAAGTCTAAACTTTCTCATATTCTTGATAGGAAAATGGATAGGAACCTATGAATGCTAAAAAGAAATATCACCAAAATTAGGACAATATCAGAAATAAATCTGGTTAAGAAATATATTTAGGTGAAGAAATTCAAGTAAGAGAGACAATAATATTTCAGTGAATATTATAGATATCTATCTATATTTTTATTGAGAGTATGGTTATTTGGATTGCATTAAAATATTATTTCTAAATCTAATAGTTATTTCAACAAAATTGACTGACGATTTCATTAAAAAAAGATTAATTCTGAAAATGAAAGTAACCCCAAAATGCTCATTTTTTCAATAGCTTCTCAATGACAGGGTAAAAAAGAGCAATTTTATAAAAGTTTTGATTAATTCCTTTATAATAATGTGAGCATACTAGAAACCTGACAGAACCTATTTCATCTGGAACAATAAATGTCTTTGGGGGAAAAAGAATTTTCTCTTAGAAATATATTTTTCAAAGAACTGTTTTAATAAGAGGTTTTTCAAATATATTGAAAGCAATTTATGTATTTGTGATGTAGAAAGCTTCATTAGAATTCTTATCACAACCGTCAAATATAAAAATACAGAAAATAGTCAGCAATGAGCTGTAGAAATGTAAAGTGATTTACATAGTTCAAGTTCATCCTTCTTAGTACCAAACATTTTTTAGATATGTTAATAGTCACAAATAATTTTTACCTAGTTTCAGAAAAAAATTTTTTTTTACATTGAGCTGAGGGGCTTGAGCAATAGTATAGCAGGCGAGGCTCTTGCTTTGTACACAGCCCACCACCCCCCAAAAGTGCAATCCCTGGCATTCCATACAGTCCTCCAAGCACCAACAGAAATAATATTTGAGTTTAACATAACAGGCATGAGGGGGGGAAATAAAGAGGAATAAAGTGACATGTTTATATCTACCTCTGCACTCCATTTTATATTAAGAGATACAATTCAATAGATCTCTAGAGGAAGATAGAAAAGAAATCCTGTAAGGTCTTTTCTCTATTTTTAGTTAAAAATCAAGTAAAGCTGAATTCTTTTGTGTATATATCTCTGATTATTTGTTCTTGAACTTATTTTAGCATTGGGAATCTGACAGTATAGTTTACTGAGTCTATTATTTTCTTTGTAAATAGCAACAATAAACCTAGACTTTTTTTTTTTTGCCACACCTGGCAGTGCTCAGGGGTTACTTCTGGGTGTCTGCTCAGAAATAGCTTCTGGCAGGCATGGGGGACCATATGGGACACTGGGATTCGAACCAACCACCTTAGGTCCTGGATCAGCTGCTTGCAAGGCAAACACCGCTGTGCTATCTCTCCAGGCCCTAAACCTAGACTTTTTGATCTCAAGGATCAATCTAGAAATAAATAAGGAAAAGAGGTCCAGTTGTAGTATTCTAGTAATAGTGCTTGCCTTACATGTGACCAACAGTTTGGACCTCAACACCCCACATGTTACCCAGAGCCTACGAGGAATGATTCCTGAGGATAGAGTCAGGAGGATGGATTGAATCTCAATGTCAGGGAGTGGTCTAAATACCTTATAGTTCCAGGTCTGACATCAAGGTCTTTAATACATTTTGGTTTGACTTTTGTGCATGGTGTAGATGGAGGTCCGTGTTCACTTTTTTACATGCGGCTGACCAGTTGTCCCAGCACCACTTGTTGAAGAGGCTTTTCTTGCTCCATTTTGCATGGCTTGCCCTTTTATCCAAAGTTAGTTGGTTGTATGTCTGGGTAACATTCTCTAAATACACAAGTCTATTCCACTGATCTGAGGGCCTGTATTTATTGTAATTACCATGCTGTAAATACCTGTCTTGAATACAGGCAAGGGATCTGGGAGGAGGGAGACGGTGGGCATTGGGCATTGGGGGTGGGAATGTTGCACTGGTGAAGGGGGGTGTTGTTGATTTTATATATGTGTATATATATGTATATTAACTAAAACCCAAATACAAACATGCTTGTAATCACAGTGCTTAAGTAAAGGTATAAAAAATAAAATAAAAAAGGAGGATGACATGAGATCTACCTATTTGTTCAAAGGGGAGGATGGGAGGGGACACAGCACAGATTCAAATCCTGACTTCACCTTGTGGACTTAAGAAAACCTATGTAGAGGCCGGAGAGGTGGTGCTAGAGGTAAGGTGTCTGCCTTGCAAGCACTAGCCAAGGAAGGACCGCAGTTCGATCCTCAGGTGTCCCATATGGTCCCCCCCAAGTCAGGGGCAATTTCTGAGTGCTTAGCCAGGAGTAACCCCTGAGCATCAAACGGGTGTGGCCCCAAAACAACAACAACAACAACAACAAAACAAAGAAAACCTATGTAGACCCTAACAGTAAATACTATGTTTACTATCAGCCCAGTGCCAGGAGTAAGCACTGAGCAAAGACCACTTGATATGAAAGGAACATAGAAGAGTTAGAAAAGCAATTATCCTGGGACTTTAGAGATTTTTGCTTATTTGTTTTGGGGGCACACCCAGTGACGCTCAGGGGTTACTCCTGGCTCTGTGCTCAGAAATCTCTCCTGGTTTAGGGGTTACATATGGGATGCAGGGGGATTGAACCGCAATCTGTCCTAGGCTAGCACTTGCAAGGCAGAGAGGCCTTACCTCTAGTGCCACTGCTCGGGTCCCTAGGAGTAATTTTTGAGTGCGTTGCTGAAAGTTAACACCTGAGAGCCACCAGAATCTTGGAACATTGTGGGAGAGATTGACATTCATGATGGGATTGGTGCTGTAACTTTGTATGTCTTAAATTCAACTAGGAATAATTTGTAAGTCACGATGTTTTATTTTTAATTAAAAACTTAAAAAGTGATTCACTTAAATAAAATCTCCTCTGTTTTTGCAACTGAAGGTCTCTCTTTACTTCTCATGTTTAAACCCCACAGAGGTCACAAGTTTCTTTATTTCTTCATACTTTTGTTAGGTAATGGCATTATATGTGTCAGCGTGTTGTTTACAGATTCTCTGATGTATAATAGATTTAGAGACTTCTGAATTACTCTTCCTTCTTTGTATTGTTACTTTTTAATTTCAATTCATATTAGATGACATGAGTAAATATACATTGTCCCATGCAATGTTGTTAGTATAACAATTTACATGTTAATCATGATCAGTAAATGGGCTGCAAGTTAAAATACATGAATTATCAAGCACTTTGTAATGAAATACTATAAGAAAAGTAAGGTCAGGGGTTAGTTCTCATGCGCCATGACCATGTAGATTTCTAAAAGACTTTCTTCAAGAAGACAGAGAGACAAGTTTGTGGGCTAATCCCAATTATAGAAGAATGCTTATATTATAAATTATTGCATATTGTGTTATATTGTGATATGTGATAAATTAAAAGTTAATGACTATTCATAACCTCAAAAAACAATAATCTTTAGAGAATTAATAGAATTGATTTGCTTAACTTTGATAGAATAGTCATTTAAAAATTTTATCAATACGATTAACAACTCTATCATCTGGAAGTTACTAAAATTAAATTATTATTTTTATAGTCATTATGACTATTTAAAAAGTAATTAACAATAACATTAATTCTCATGGGGCATTAACATATTTAATACATATAACATACCTATAACAAACTTAATATTTTCTTTCTATTTTTAAGTAAGAAAACTTCAGCACAAAATAGTATAACTAAGGTCACTTACCTAGAAGTAGAAAGGGGATTTTATTCTGGTTCTAATACTGACACATTTACAGCATTAATCTTATCATATTTTGCTGAAATTTATTATGTACTTCCACCATGAAGAAAGGAATAAATACATAAAATCAAAGTTTTCCTAAGAACCTTAAACTGAGTGGTTAGAAAAAATAAATGATGTCAAGTCACAAGTTAACTCAATAATTTAGACTGGAGTTGGTTGATATAATATAAAGAATTGGCAGATTTGGAAGTCCTAAAGGAAAAGGTAAAATATTCTAAAAGGCATTAAAATTTTTATGGGTTGTAGAGTAAGAGGTAATTCTTCTAATGACAAAATTAAATCTTAATTTCCAGATTACAACTATTAAGAAAAATCTCTATTCTTTAGTTTTGGGTATAAAATAAGAAAAAAGTTTACATTATAGAATTACTATCTTTATATGTTTAAATAACACTCATAAATGTCTTCTAGCTTTTCCATATCTGGGACAAACAAAAACCACTAAGTTCTCATTCTGTTTAATTACCACATACAAGTGTGGACAAAATAACTGTTGACCAGTTTTATGTAAATTTCTTTCTTTCCTCCAGTTTTCAAAACTTTATTTAACTCTGGCCTGAGCTAAATAAGGGACCATTTCAAGAATAAGCTCTCTGTAAGAATAGTTATTTCCTAATCAGCAATTCAAGTTTACCATTCACATAGCCCCATAGCTTATTTGTAATTTGGCATAGCCTTTCCTTAAAAGAAAAATTTTGGGGGGCCGGGCGGTGGCGCAAGAGGTAAGGTGCCTGCCTTGCCTGCGCTGGCCTTGGACGGACCGCGGTTCGATCCCCCGGCGTCCCATATGGTCCCCCAAGCCAGGAGCAACTTCTGAGCGCATAGCCAGGAGTAACCCCTGAGCGTTACCGGGTGTGGCCCAAAAACCAAAAAAAAAAAAAAGAAAAAAAAAAAGAAAAATTTTGGATGGAGATAATGTTCAAGTGCTAGAACATGTTCCATCTACAGAGTAAGCCTTACTAAGTATGGACTCTGAAATAAATACATATAAGCAAATATCTACTGATTTAGTGATCTCTCCAGCCAATTGAATTGTCAAGTGTCTTTTAGTTCTCCAGATGAGACAGGATCCAGTCTGCTGACACAGGTAAAACAAGAAAGTGTAGGCAAAGTAAACCCAAGGACTATAATATTTTTTGCTCAACCTGTTTGCAGGGCAGAGCTCTCAGCATCTAATGGTGAGGTGCAACTAGAGGATACTCCACATCATCCTGACTTTGATGAAGGAAATGCACAGAAACCAGAGTATTTAGCTACAAGAACCTGACACCAACAACAGCTAATATGTGAAAAAATTTCACCAGGACCACAGTGAATGACTCGGGTTGGACAACCTAGTATGCCTGGAGCCCAGAGTCAGTCTTATGCGAGGATACTTCAGGGGTAAGGTCTCCTTGTATTTAGGCCAAGGCTTTTTCTTTTTCCATTTTACCCATATTTTGCTGGGCCTATGCAAACAACAACAATTGCCTCTCTCACACCGTTATTATGTATGTTTTAACTCTTATCCTTTAAAAAACAAAAGAAGAGCTTACTAAATTTACAAAAAAAAGTAACTGAAAGTAACTGCAGTAAAATGCTTGTCTCAGATACAGGCAGGGGATGGAAAAGAGATGGGGTATTGTGGTGGGAATGCTGCACTGGTGAAGGGGGGGGTGTTCTGTTAATGACTGAAACACGACTACAATCATGTTTGTAATCATAGTGCTTAAATAAAGAGTTTATATAAAATAATTTTTGTTTTATAAGATGCATTTGACCATAAGATGCACATAGTTTTTAGATGAGAAAAACAAGAAAAAATATTCAAAAGCAAATGGTGCAACATGAGACACCATCAGGAGACAGCGGCTGGGAACAACCAGCCTGTGAGGCTGAAGTATATTTACAATACACTGGTCCAATGCTGGTTAAACACATTTATCTAACTTTGTTTTACATCAAATAAAAAATAAAATAATTTTTATTACTGAGGCTTCATCTCCAGGTGACTTTTGTTCCATAAGATACACAGACATTTCACCCTAACTTTTGAGGAGAAAAAGTGTGTCTTATGATACAAAAAATATGGTATATATTTAGAGTAACAGAATACTCCACTGGTAGCTTAGAATTGAATTGGTGAATACCACACAGGAAGATCATATTAAACACATAAGAAAAAAATATATCTGTGTAGGCATTTGGACTAAAAGAAATTTGGTCATTGGAATCAAAATTTATATACCAGTATAGAATATTCAAGTCTAATGGTCTTATCCAGAGTCACCTAAAATTTTTGCGATTATGGAGGATCATGTCTTAAATCAAGCCTGGCCCAACTCAATCATCTCTCTGGCATATCTAAAAAAAAAAGCTACAAAAAATAAGGTAGATATTACTATTAAGATTTACAATGTGTTTCAAAAATATCCTCAAGCTTGCAAACACAAGAGAAAAGGCATACCAAAACATAAAAGCATAAGGAAATTTTTTGCACCACTCTGGTAACAAGTATGCTTCATAGAATTCCAGAGAATTGGAACTGCATCTGGACACCGAGAGATCAGTGAAGATATAAAGGATAGTGAACATAGTAAAGTTTTCCAAGTGTTATTTTGATCTATAGAAAAGCAAGCATAAAACTGCCTGCTATATTTATAAGACATGGAGGCAGTGTAAGTTATAAATATATTATTTTATGAAGGTTGTCAGTGGAACCCAATTTAGTAGAAACAATGAACAAATAAAATACACAATAAACTATTATGGGATTTTACTGAAGGAAAGGCATGATGGCCTCTAGAGCACTGAACAGTATGAATAGAAGTGTTTACCCTTATCAAACGTTTGATTTTTAAATAAGTATGTCTATTAAGTATCTTTCTGTGTGTATGGGGTAAAGGGGATACCTGACACTGCTCAGGGATAACACATAGTGGGATTCAGAAAACTATATACAGTACTAGGATCCAATCTAGGCTGGTTGCATACAAGGCGATAATTAAAAGCATTTTGAGGCGAAGCAGAGGTACATTATATCAGGTGAAATGCTTGCTTTGCATGCTACAGACCCAGGTTCAATCCACAGCATTCCATTTTATCCTGCCAAGTATGCCAGGTGTGATTCCTGAGAGCAGCCAGGAATGAGCTTTGATTACAGCTAGGTGGGTCTAAAAATGAATACAAAAGTATTTTGAAAGACATTTTTCTCACTATCCTGAGTTTCAACTAAAACCACTATCTGTCATTGTAGACGCTAAATGTTCATTGAAATTTTGTTTTATAACTTTTAAATTTCATGTATGTTTAATTAAAGTTATGTTGACCTATGTTTCTAATGCATTTAATTTGCTAAAAATGTTAACAACTTTCAATACATGAAAACCATTTAATATCTAACTACTATTAGACTCGGAATTAATTGGGAGTTTAAAGTAAGGCCTTGGTTGAAAAAGCTAAATATGACTAAAGATTCCTATATAAGTATATTTATATTAATATATATAGTCCTGTAAAATTACAAGTTTTTAGATTGTTCAATAAGGCAAAGTTCAAAACTATTGTGTTCAAAGAATTTAACATTTTTATATAAGCAAGTTTATATAAATACAAAATTGTTAAAGCATGACAGATTCTATTAGGATAGAAAATATAGCCCTTCTTAACTTGTCTATTACAGGGGAGAATGTATTTTATAATTATAACTAGACTCATAGAATTATATTCAATTAATAAAGTCATTGATATAAGGAAACATAATATGTGATTTTGACCCTATTGCTCATAATACGCTGTCAACATTTTTGATTTACAAATAAATTTAACATACAGTTCCTTAAAACTTTATTGATTAATGAGTTTTAAACACCTTTGTTGAGGCCCATAAAACAGTAGTATAATTTCATGATTAGGCATTTGAAAGCAATGTATGTTAGTTTACTATGCAGATTAAATTAATCCTACAAACTTGCATTCAAATCTTAGAAAAATATCTATAATTTTTAAGAAAATAAACATAACAAGAGAATTTTCCCCATAGTTTAGTTCAATTTAAACTGAATTCCCTTATTTTTTCTTAAAAAAATTGTCTTCTCTCTGAATAATTTGCTGTCAACCTTATAACACTTATCAAATGTACATTTTTGTAAAAGTAACACATGTAATCTACCTTGCATTTTGAAATTTCCTATACATGAACAATTTTCCTTAACTTGAACATTAAAATATTGAAAAAATAATATTACAGAAAATCATTATCATGAGCCTAATATTAATAAATGTTCTATTTTTATTCTATATAGTTGTTTAATTTACTGCACATACATAAATCCTTAACTCAGAAAACAATGACTTACAGATTTAGTGTAGCTATTTCCATTTACCTATGCAATTGGTACATCATGATATATAGCATCTCATTACTAACAAAATTTTAACTAATCACCTAAAATCTGTTACTATCTAAATCTGCATTCTCTTCTATTAAGTTATTGCAAAATTTATTTATTTATTTATTTATTTTTGGGCCACAGCTGGGGATGCTCAGGGGTTACTCCTGGCTATGAGCTCAGAAATTGCTCCTGGCTTGGGGGACCATATGGGATGCCCGAGGATTAAACTGTGGTCCATCCTAGGTTAGCCATGTGCAAGGCAAATGTCCTACTGCTTGCGCAACATCCAGCCCCAGTAAAATTTATTCTTTCTTGCCACCACTTTCTAGCTAGCATTTGATTACTCTTTCCCGCGTTATTGTTATGTCCTCTATATTCAAATGTTATCTTTTTTCTGAGTTAAATATTTTAATAGCTTTATAACATATTTACTAAGAAGATGATCATTATTCTAACTTTTCAGTTATTACTTTAAAATTACTATCTTCCTATCAAAGTACCTACAAATATAGTTATCTCCTACTCTCAGATTTCCATGTTGTTTTTTGTTTCTTTTCTTTTGATCATAATTTACCTTTCCCATCACAGAACATTCTTTTTTTCACCATTGCATCAGCACCTCAGTCTGGCTGATTTGAATTTGCCATCAAATATTGCTAATTTATCACTATTACATGATTTTCTTTATTTGAGTACATTACATTCTCTCTGTGAACTTGTATTATGGTATTTATCTTAGTCTTTTTCATTCATGAGAACTTAAAACTTCATAACATAAGAAGTGATATCTCAGTACATATTGAAGAAATAATGACTGGAAGAACATTTTTGAAATGATAATTTTCTACTTTTACTAGGCTATCTATACACCCACAATTAGCCTTGATAAAGGAGAATAAAATTAAACAAGAAAGATAAAGAGGAGTGAACTAAAATGTATAGGTAAAGACATGAGTTGATACAACAATCAACAATGCTGAAGAACTGATGTATTTATATAAGTCGAACTTCTTATATTATGTTCCAAATGAATAGTAAGCATTTAAAATAACAAAAAGTCAATCATAGCTCAGTTTCTTTATAGCCAGACTAAAATTGGAGGCTTTTTTTTTTTTGTAATTTCTTATTTATACTGAAACTTTCTGCCTAAAAAGAATGAGTTACTTTTGAGGAAGATAAATGCCTTTTTTATTCCAAGATAAAAGAATTCTCTACTAAGTTTGTTCTATGCTAAAATAAGATAAGAAATAAAACACATAAATTTGCATTCTTAATATTAAAGTTTACATTAAAAATCAAAAAGTTAGTCATGCTGTCTAAGTTCAGAGACATTTAAAATTAAGACTGTAGTTATGGAAGTTTAAAAACACTAACAATTTTAATGCATATATACACATTTTTTTTTATTTTTGGGTCACACCCAGCAGTGCTCAGGGGTTACTTCTGGCTTTACGCTCAGAAATCGCTCCTGGCAGGCTAGGGGGACTATATAGGATGCAGGGATTCAAAACACTGTCCTTCTACATGCAAGGCAAATACCCTACCTCCATGCTATCTCGCTGGCTCCAAAGCATAATTTTTAAGTTAACTATATTTAATATTATAACTGTCTTAGATTAAAGTTACATACTTTTGAATTATTTACTTTGCATATATAATTTCAAAATGTATGTTAATTTATCACATTGATTGAAAATACCTATATTTCAACTATATTTTATTAAAATTAAATATAAAATTTGTTGTTTTTTCTAAAAATAGAAAACAACTTGATACATCATTATAAAATCTACATTATTCCTCAAAGGCCTCATAACACAAACCTATTTTTTCTGGGCCACAACCAGCAGAGCTCAGTGGTTACTCCTGGTTCTGCACTCTTGGAGGCTCAAGGAACCATAAGAATGCAGGGTACTGAACCAGGATTGGCTGCATACAAGGCAAACTCCCTCCCGCTGTGTTATCTGACCCAATCAAACATATTTGTAACTATATTCCATTTAAAGCATTTTAATGAAAGCTCAATAATTTTATCATTGCCCCACAATCAGTATCTTTTAATTCAAGAATATTAGTATCTCTTTCCAGTTTTCTGTCCTATTATATAGTGACTTAATATGTAAAACACGTTTTCTAAGGCAAAAAAAAAAATGTGATACTGGGGCCAGAGAGATAGTACAGGGCATTTACCTTGCACTCAGCTAACCCTGGACAGACCGCAATTTGATCCCCTGGAGTCACATATGGTCCCCCAAGCCAGGAACAATTTCTGAGCACTTAGCCAGGAGTAGCCCCTGAGTGTCACCGAGTGTGGCCAAACAAACAACAAACAAACAAACAAACATTTCTGGCATTAATTCATTAAATGTTAAGACCAAAATTAACAGATTATTAATATAAAGGAAACCAGGCTGTAACATCTGCCAACAGATGAAATATATCCTTTAGCACTTTTTAATAGGAATTTCATCATCAGTGCATTATCCAGGGGTCGAGTGCTTTAGGCAGCAGTGTATAGAAGGCTGACCAGTTCTGGGAATTAAACTCAAGACTTCATGCATGCTAGTTGTAAGCTTTGCTTCTTCAGCTATCTCCCTGACCTTAGATTTGCAGAATAAAATATTTGGGGCCCCCACTTGGCAGTATTTATGGACTACTCTCAACTCTGAGGGAATCATGTCTAGCAGTGCACATGACATTGTGGTACTGTATATAAAAACCAGTTTCCACATAGTCAAATTATGCATTCAGACCTTTTAAGTCATATGTTATCACTTTTTGTTGCCCCATATGTTATTTTGGGGGGGTGCATTTATGTCATGGAATATGATAAGTAGAATGGAAGTTTTCTGTTATAATTTTATTTAATATAGTTTTGAGGCCACACCAGGATATGTTCAAAATTTACTCCTAGCTCTGCACTCAGGAATTACTTCTGGTGGGACACAAGGAACCATATGGTATGTCAGGGATTAAAACCAGGCCAGCCACATACAAGGAAGTGTTCTGGTGACATGTCCTGTTTTTACTTTTTGGCAACTTTTATTATAACACTAGTTTATTTACTTGTTCATCGTACAATTGTTTCAGGCATTAAATATTCAAACAATCTTGACTGGTGTTAGACTCTAACACCAGTGTAAACTTTCCTTCGCCAATGTGTTCAATCTACACCACCACCATAACTTGACTCTATGCAGGCTCAAACAAATTAATTTCATGTTGTTTGTTACAACAAAAAGCCAAATGAAATTATAAAAATAGAAATCAACAAGAGTCAATTTAAAATATTTGTTCTATCTCTCCACACTAAAGTTAGTGTCAAGGATTTACTCTGCTGTGGTTGGTGCTAGTTGATCCTTCTGTGTTACTATTTGAACTCAAGGCACTTGGTAGATAAGTAAGTAATGTTATTATCAAATTTTCTATGATACAACTGGACTGACACCTCTATAAATATTGAGGTGATGTGCAACAATACAGAATACAGAATTGCACAATACAGAATCTATAGATCGAAAACAATTTGGTGATTTGGATGTGTGATAAGGTTGTGATAGAAGTGGACTCTTTCTGTTGGAGGTTGTAGGATGTGGCTGTGGGTTGTTGTCGCTCATAATGAAAGTGGAATCTGGGCCCCTTCCTGTTTCTGAGAATGCCACAGAGGTATTAGCCAGAACTAGACTGACTGGAAAATATCGGCAGTCATTATTTTCTTTTGGAACTTGATGAAAAAGCTGAGACATTTTTTCTGCTGGAAAGATGGTGACTGAGGGTAGGAACTGTAGTGTTTTTTAGTTGCAATGTGGGTGTGGGTTTTATTGCGCAATCCCATACCAAAAAAAGTCCCAATGTTTATGGTTCTGTAGTCCAATCTCACCTGAGATAATGTAGTTGCTTATATTATTCAATTTAAATCACAGAGCTATGTCTTTTCTGTTGAAGGCTATAGGGTATGGCACTGGGCAATGTCACTTTGCATTTTGAGAATGCCACAGTGATATTAGCCTGGACCTGGGCTACTTGGGAATGATTAGTCAACATTTTTTTTTTTTTGGAGCTTGGTGGAAGAGCCAGAACTTTTTTCTTTCCTATTATGTTTAAACACACTGGCAATATTCTGCTCGGACACCAATATGTGCCAGTTTTTAAATGACATCCTGAGAATGAGGAAATGTCAACAACTAGGTCTAAGAGCAGGTTATCTTATCTCACTACCTAATAATAAGATGAAATCAAAAGACACATCATCCTTTGATCTGTGCAAAAGATCTCTAACTACAGAAAACTAACTATGACAACCATGACTGGGCAGAACTTATCCTGGGACAATAAAAAGACCTTAGTCTAGGCTTTGGCCTATGACCTGTACAACAACCGAAATCTCTAATCCCAGAGGTCTGGATGAGAAAATTGCAATTGAGCAGAACTTCTGGGAACATGAAAGACTATTCTAGACTATGGACTAAGATCAGTGCAAAACACAAGACTGAACAAAAATCAAAAAACAAGACTGAACAAAATTACAGTGTTGGAACAGAACTTCTAGAAACCTAACGAAAGACTTCATTCTAGTCTCCATCCTAATGACCTGTGCAAATACCAAGATCTCTAGTTACAGAGGCCTGATTTTATCATCCACGATTGAACGGAAAGTTTCAGACAGCACAAAAGGACCTAGGGAAGAGAAAAAGAGCATATACAGAGCCTATAGTTATTCCCATGACAGTATGCTTCAAGGGCGGAGAAACCCTTTATCTCTTAGGCCAAGGGAATTCCCTTTCTAATCTCCCCAATATTTACTGTACCTATGCAAAAAAAAAAACAAAAAAAAAAAAAAAAAAAAAAAAACAACCCACAAATTAATTTGTGGTTACTGTTGTTGTTGTTACTGTTTTTTCTTTTTTTGTGTGTGTGCTATTGTTTTGTTTATATTTCAGAACTGTGGTTATTGTTTGGTTGTTGTCTTTATTGCTGTTGTGCTTTTCAGGTTCTTTCGTTTGATTTTTTTGTATGTTTTTTTTTGTTTTACTTCCTTTTTCACTTTCTTCTCTTAAATTGATTTTTTTGTTGTTGTTTTTTTGGGCCACACCCAGCGGCGCTCAGGGGTTACTCTTGGATGTCTGCTCAGAAAATAGCTCCTGGCAGGCACGGGGGACCATATAGGACACCGGGATTCGAACCAACACCTTTGGTCCTGGATTGGCTGCTTGCAAGGCAAACACCGCTGTGCTATCTCTCCGGGCCCCTGATTTTTATAGCTTCTAGGACTCCTCCTGTTTCTTTCTTGTTTGATTTTTATCCCCACCCATTTTTTTCGCTTTCTTTTTTCTTCCCTCCAAACAGAACCACATTAACTTAACCATCTTGTTCTGCTTGACAAATTGAGGGGGAATTAATGGTGGGTACCAAGACCAAACAGGTGTATGAACATTGAGTAGAAAAAAAAAGATCATATTTAAACACCAAATCCAAAGCCAATGACAGCAGAATCAAAACCCAATCCACAACAAGCTAGACAAAGAGGGGATGCTATATACTAGCAGCCCAGGGGTCAAAGGAGAGGATACAGGATGCATGTTAGTAACAGGGTTGGAAGGAGGACAACATTGGTGGTGGGAATGCCCCTGATTCAATATCACTATGTACCTAAAATACTTACTGTGAGAGATTTGTAATCCACTTTGGTCAAAATAAAAATTACTTAATAAAAAATACCTTGAGTAGAAGTTAGAATAAAAAGTATAAATAAAAAATATAAAATCAAGAATCCTAAATTAAATGGATTGCTTACTGTTGCTGTGTATTTACCTTTTGTTATTTTATTTATAATTAATCACTTAGAAAATTCATATCTAGAATTTGATAATTGAAAATTATTTGGGAATACAATTGAAGGGGCACATAAGTTCATATGAAATGAGTACCATAATGTGTATTGCATGTTCCATAAATCCTGACATCAATCAGGCAGGGAAATTATAATCATTGAGACAATCCCAAGGGAAATATTTCTTTTTTTAGTGTAAAGGTATGGATATAAGTTACACTATACCTCACTTAAAAATCTTGTTGGTGGTTTTGGATTCTGAAGGTGTTTTTTAAAAAATTCTGTGTATATTTAGGTTTTTTTTGGGGGGTGGGGGTCACACCAGGGTGCTGCTCAGAGGTTACTCCTGGCTCTATGCTTAGAAATCACTCCTGGCAGGCTCCAGGGACCACATGGGATGCCAAGGATTCAAGCCACTGTCCTTCTGCATGCAAGGCAAATGCCTTGCCACAAACTATCTCTTCAGTCCTTCTGTGTATATTTAGTCAAATATCTATATTCCCAAACTTCAGGGAGAATGTATCTATGGAAATTCTATTTATCACCAGAAAATCTGGCATGGCCTCCCTTCCTGACCTATAGGCTTTATTAGATATCTCAACATGAAATGAATCCCTCTGTCTATTTGTATCTATACTACATTGCACTTTATTGCTCCCTGTATAACTCAAATTTCTAATTTTCTCTTAATTTTAGTGCATAGAACAGATTTTAGCTTTCTTAGATGCTCAATCATTTGCTTGCATGCCATTTTAATATATTTCTTTTGCTCTAAATCCTATTACATATTAGCACTCTTCCTTTGGTCCCTGAATTTGCCAAATTATTTGTACCAGTAACATTTTCCTATCTTTTGTATTCACCTCCTATAACTTGTAAATGTCTGGTACTATAAACTAGCCTAATTTATGGGTATTTATCTTGACTCTTTTTCCCTATTATTCCATTGTTGCTTTTACTTTTAGTAAACTCATATTATGGAATTTACACTTCCCAATGCTCTGTGTGGCAAAAATCTCAGTAAAGAGGTAAATTAAATACTTTAACTTGACTCATCAATTTGCACAAATATATTTTACATTGTTAAAGGAAAACTCTTTTTTTCCTTCAGATCCTCAGGTAACTGCCACAATTTGTATATAGTATTAAGATAAGAAACAATGTATGCAGTGCTATATATATTAGTGCTATATTTGTTTAAAATGTCGCAATGATTTTTTCGGCTCCCAGGATTTTGTTTCCTTTGGAAAGGAGTACAAGTGGCTCTTTATGTTTTAAAGGTTGGCAGATTCCTGTCAAGGGTAGTATAGCCCTTGATCCTTTTTTCACCTATATGCGTATGTTCGGATGGAGGGAAGTAGAGGAACATGCCTTAAAACATTTTTAAATTCCAGTAATTTGAGACTCACAATGAATTCTTTACTTTCTCTAGGATGTCATATACATTTCTACTACTACTTCTTTTTTTATTTTTTGCATTCCAAATTTTACCTTTTTACTATTCAATGCACAGTCTGCCTCTTTCAACACAATCTTTCCTATCCATTCCAAAGCCATGATTTTTTTTTTAAGAATGTTTCACTGCTGTAAATTCCTCGCATGATTGCTACTTCTGAAAAAAATTTCCCAATTTTTGCTAAGTCCTTTAAGCATCTAAACTACCTTATGGTCTGAGTGCACACAGCATAATAGGTATACATATTCATACTAAGAAATGTATGAATGAAAAATTTCCTACTAAGTCTCGAATAACCTGTCAGAATACAAGACAAATATAGCAAGTTAAATCAGAGTGAACAAAGCGTAAACTTAAAATTGAACATAATAAAAAGCCCTGCACATTCATGATAAATTCTGCTAGCATAAGAGCTTTTTAATTAGGCTCTTTGATGGCAACATTTATTCTAAATAAAACCTAACCACCATGCTGTGCCCTTTTACATAAGTATCAGAGAGAACTATGCAGATACTGCCACCTGTTGAGTTATACAGAAGATCTACAGGAAACCAAAAGTGCAAGTGTATGTGATTAAATACAAAAGATTAGAATAAAACCTTAGGTGGCTAAGGTTTCTGCTGTTATTTAAACTCTCCATGCTTATGTACATCATATATCATTAGTGGGAGAAAAAAAATCACATAATAACAAATTACTAACCTTATGTTTAAGATTCTTAGACAATTGCCTATTGTGTGAACAATCTATGGCTATTCTGAGCACTACAAAATGATTAAGCAAACTGAAAGGTTATCATATTGTGTTTATAAATTTTGACAAACTAATGGCCTTGTGTTACGCATGTCTGTTACTCTGATGAGCAGATTAGGTTCTGCCTTGTGGCAGCTCCTGCAGAGGCTAATCAGGAGAGCTGCTTGTGA
The DNA here is from genome assembly GCF_024139225.1 of Suncus etruscus. NCBI lineage: Eukaryota > Metazoa > Chordata > Mammalia > Eulipotyphla > Soricidae > Suncus > Suncus etruscus. Next base: position 47,783,712 of record NC_064849.1, on the reverse strand, counting down.
CTAAAACTGAAGTGGAAGTTGCAGCTGCTTGGGAGATGATTTTCATTAAAATTTTATGCCAGTGTCAATAGAGAACCCAGACTGGATTTTAGAAATAAAACGTGACACTTGAAAGATACTTGGGAACAGTATATTTTTATAATGGTGGTATTCACCCAGAATGGAATCAAGTTTGTTGGGGGAGGGGGGTATTTTGGGGATGACACTTGGCTGTGCTCAAGGTTTATTCTGATAACTTCTGCACTCAGGGATTCACTCCAGGCAATGCTGAAAGAACCATATGGCATTCAGAGACTCAAACCCATATGGACTGCATGTACAACAATTGCCTTCACCAAGAAAACATTGTAAATAATTATGGACATCAAAATTCACCCCTAGTGCAAAATGAATAAACTATAACCTTCCTTATATTTCCCTCTTAGTAAAGAAAGTAAAGTATTTCCAGTAAAGATATATATATATATATATATATATATATATATATAATTTGGAAACAAATTTTAGCTATAAAACTGATTAAAACATTACCATGAGTTATGTAAGTCAATTTTTTTTGTCTTTTTGTCTTTCTCTTTTCTATTAGAATTGCTTTCAAACAATATTGTTATGATAAAATAAAAATAAAATAATCAATCCCTATGTTTTGGTTCATTTAAAAATAAGTGTTCATTTTAATTTATGGTACATTATAATAATGAGATGGTATATATAATACATATGTCATTATATATCTGTGCATGTTCATTAATAATAAGTTTTCTTATTGTTTGAAAAATAATAAAAATTACTGCTGGCAAAATAACAAAAAAAAAGAAAAATGAATTTTCAGATATAAAGTATTGACTTTTGAAAATATCTTAGTCCCTACCACTATATCATAGCATTTTGCCATATCTTTGTTTTTCTCAATTTTTGGACATTCCTTACTATGCCTTTGTAACTGTACAGCATAAATTTACATTAACATTAGCTTTGGTATGCATTATGTGACATCTTGAACATTTGATAAATATTATTTGTATACTAAATGTTAGCTTCTTATGCTTTAGCTGAAAGAATTTGACATCTGATCTCTACAGTTTATTTTGTAGATACAGAAAATTTAAAAGTTTAAATATTTTAAGCAAGGATATATAAGGAAAATCACTAAAATTCATGATTACTGACCAAAAATGTTTTAGATTATTGTGACATGTATTTATTATGCTTTCTTTTAACTTTAAGTGCAGTAAAATGCTTCAATGTTAGCCATTTAGGATAGGAAATGGTATTTTCATGAGCAACCAAAAGAAAAAAAGTAGAATCCCAAACACCAAATTCTGTCAAAAAAAGTTAAATACTTTGAATTGGTACTAAAGATATGCATCAATATCTCTAGAACATCTGAACAGTCTGTCATGTTATTCAAACATACATGCACTGGTGTTTATCACAAATTCTCTAAAAATCATGGCAGAAGTATACATTTTGCAGGGAAGAAAATAGAGTCAAGGTTCTGCTTGATAAGATAAAGCTGCCAGAAAGCTTTAGAACTTGCCTAATGTTGACACTTCTGCCTGCCGATGTAGATGATTTCTTAATATGTATGTGTCACTTGAAGGTATGTGCTTCACAGGGTGAGAGATGAACATGTAATTTTTCCAATTATTTACTATCTAACTCCCAAGAGGATGCAAGTCACGTAAACGTTTCCACTTCAATCTGAGAATAATTCCTTTATGCTTAGTAACACATGACACATGGTAACTTGCCCCAAATATTACTTGATTTCCCCAGCTTCAGGAAATCACTTCTTTCATTTCAAGCAGAGAATTTCCTCAGATACTCACCTATTCCAGTTTGCCCCTTTAAATAGAAGTTATTTCTTGGTTTAATTTCTCCTCTACTTTCTTAAAATAATGGATTCACTATAAGTGCATTATATAATAGTAAACATAACTTTAAATTAAAACTTCTCTAAATTGAGATTAAGAGAATGAATAATCTGAAAAAGTCAATTCAGATATTATTTACAAAATGTACCTGAATATATATATATATATATAAGTAGTTTCCACATAAATATATTTTTGCTCATGAAAATCTATAGTTTCAATTTATTTATCATATTGTATAATTTTCTAATGAGTCTATTATATAAAACACATAAAGAGGTAGATTTTTCATGTTTATACTCAAATTATATTTTGGGTTATATGAATAAACTATCTTTTCCTAAATTTAATTCTAGGGTTTTGTGTTTAGGGGACCATATTTGATGTGGCGCCAGAGATACTACCAGGGTTGAGTTAATTTTTCTTGGAAGGGTACTTGAAGATATGCTCAGGGCTAACTCCTAGCAGGTTTAAGTTTAGGTTAAGCCATATAGTTGGCAAGTATCAATTCCTGAGATATAAGGCAAGCACTTTTCCCACTGAGCTATTTCTTCAGCTCCTCATGTATGCAATTTTAAATTTTCTTTTTTTGTAATCCCCACAATCATCCTGTCTCAGCATTATTGTGGGAACCAAGCCCAATCTACTGAACCACCAGTGCACCCATGATGGCTTAGTGTTGTTTAGCTGTTTTATAATATATTATGGTTATAGTGATGATAAGATGGGGCGCATCTATGTTAGTAGGTATCTGGCTGGATTTCAGAATCTCCACATGTTGATATGTTTTCTACTAGTACCCTGTACTAAATATATATATTTTTATAAATCATTTACAAAACTAATATTTACAAGTAACAATCTACTTCTAAAAATTACTAATATTAAAAGAAATATCCTAACTGCACAATAGTCTATATAAGTTTATTTATAATATATCCAATTTTAAACTTCAGACATCATGGTACAGTTGTAATAAAATTCTTGGATAGGCACGTGAAGAACTCTTCTATATATGTCTACACATATTACTTGAATTCCCACTAACTCACAGCTTGGACCACAGAAATGCTCTGGCATTTCTCAATTGCTCAAAGTCATGATGACTGACCATTTGCCCCCTTCTTCAATATAGTAATCCTCTAACAAACAAATTTTAGGGAATCTGTCAGAGACCATAGTTTCAAATTAAGGAGAAAAATGTATTTCAGAATTTGGATATCTTTGTAATATTTTGCGGAGGGGGCTGTATTTGTTTTTAAGAAAAATTTATATTACTAAAGCATGTATTGTCGTCACATGTGGTTTAAAACTAGACTGGGTGTGCTAGTGCTGTCAACTCAATTGAAGTCAAGAAAAGATGTTTTCAGAGCTTATTTTGATATTGTTGTAGCTAGATGTCACAATACTGGAGAAAGAAGTCATCTAAATAAATACAATGTGGTGAAAGGGAATAATAATATCAGAAAAAGCTTAGTTTTAGAATTTAGAAAAGCATCAAGATTTTCAGAGTATTAGAATGACTTGCATTCCGATTCAAGAAGGCCTAATGATCTCATTGAAGACAATCACAAAAAGAAAAAAATCATGACACATTTTAATCTAAATAACACCAATCAAGAAAACAGAGACCAAAATTCTTAAAGCATTAAAAACGTAGAGCTAATATATAAAGAATTTACACAATTATTTACAGAAGATATGAATAAGAATCAGAGGCCAGAGAAAATGGTGAGATACAATATTAAAAAAGAAACTCAATGAAACTTCACCAAGAATATTTTATCCAGTTAGATTAGCATTGGGATTTGAGAGATTTATACAAAGCTTTCGGGAATAAGCAACAGTTTAAGTAAGAAGTACATAGATTTGAAAACAGTTTTGCAACGAAACATTAAAGGAGATTCTTTATAAAAACAAGACAAAGAATCACAAGCATGAATAACTTCTATAAAATGATGACATAAATTCATTCATTTCAACAATATCATTAACATAGTGCCTGCATCTGTCAATTCAAAGATACAGAGTGACAGAATGATCAAAAAACTGAACAAAAATGTTTACTACCTAAAAGACATATCTGAAGTGTAAGAATAGGCAAGGTTCAAAGTAAAAAAACTATATGTCTTTTTTAAATGAATATGTTTATTTATTTATTAAAAAACATGGATACAAAATTGTTCATGATTGAGATTGAGTCATACAATGTTATCCTTCACCTTCACCAGTGCACATTTCCTTACCATCAAAGTCCCCAGTTTTCCTCCCATTCTCCATCCCCCCTGCCTGTCTTTACGGCAGATATTTTATTTTTTTCACATTTTCCCATCGATTTTTTTTTATTTTTTTGCTTTTTGGGTCACACCTGGTGACTCTCAAATGTTACTCCTGGCTATTCGCTCAGAAATTGCTCCTGGCTTGGGGACCATATGGGATACACACATACAAAACAAAAGAAAACCTACCACTTGTGCCACCGCTTCAGCCTCATTTTCTCATCAATTCTTAAAAGAATAAAGTGACAAAATTTATATCAAACAAGGAAGACTTTATTTAAAAAAAACTATAAGACACATAGATAGCCAATATCAATTATCAAGGGATTAAATTCATCAAGAAATACTCACAGTCCTAAAACATATTTGCACCTAATGATGGGCCATCAAAATAATTAAACAACTGCTAAAAATACTTAAAGAAAATTATTGACAGCAAACACAATAATATTAAAAGACTTCAAACTTCTCTTTCACAGCATGGATAAAATGATTAGGTAAAAATCTCAACTAGGAACTAAAGCCCTTTAAGGAAGAATGTAAGTAAGAGATGTGCACAGTAGACATAAATAGGACCCATTCATTTCCCCAAAACCGAGCACACATTCTTCTTCAGTTCACACAGGACATTCTCCAAGGCAGACAGTAATGCCACATCACAAAATAATATCAAGAAGGTAGAAAATGTGGTCAACTATCATTCAGGCCATGAGGTTTGAAAATAAAAGTTAATACAATAGAAATGGGGGAGGTGGGACTCAAACTACCCAGAAATTAATCAAGTAGTAAAGTTTGTAGAATTTAAAACAAGACCACTGAAAAATAAAATCTCTAAAAAAAAAGATACACTGAAAGGGATTTAACTATGCAACAAAACTGAATAAATGCTCTAGTGAAACTGAGTTTATTTGTGGTAGGGATAGATAGTAGGAAAATTAAGGGCATTGGTGGAAGGAAACGGACATTCTGATGGTATTATTTTTGTAAGAATTACATATGTGTTAACAATATTGGAAATCATACTATTTTTAATATTATCTTTATTTAATCACCTGATTACAAACATGCTTGTAGTTGGTTTCAGTTATAAAAAAAAAGAACATCCCCTTCACGAAGCAACATTCCACTACTAGCAACCCCCAACTTCTTCATCCCCTGCCTGTATTGGAGACACGGCATTCTATTTCTCTTACTTATAACATTGTCGTGATAGTAGTTAGTGTCGTTATTTCTTTAACTGTACTCATCACTCTTTGTGCTAAGCTTCATATCATGAGCCAGTCCTTTCAGCGCTCATCTCTATTGTTGCTGGGTATTATTACAATACTGTGTGTTATTTTTCTCAGATTTTAAAAATAGAGTGAATTATTCTGTTTCTCTTCTCTAACTTATTCCACTCAACACCAATACTTTTCATGTCATAGTATCTTAATAAATGGTTAAATCAAATATCTTAATAAATTAAAAATGCGGAAATTGAAAAAAGTAAAAATAAAATTCTGTATTATAAATTTGTATGTTCAGATTAAACTAGTTGCAAATAGTAAACATACTATTTAATTTATCTATATGATTAGAGTTTAAATATTGAGAAACAGTTTAAAATTATATTCACCAAAAAAAAAGCATTATAAAGTAGATTAGTAAGAAAAGTTCCACATACTTTAAAGTAAATTAAATGCCTCATCCAAATGCTCTTGGTTTGTAGGCAATGCAAATTTGCTTGGAGAAGTTAGTTGTTCAGCATTCCCATCACATGGGGATTTGTGTGATGTTTGTTTTTACTAAGAAGGAGAAATGGAAAAGCTTATTCAGAACCTGATTTGATTGCTTTGGAAAATAAACAAAACAAAAGTGACTCTTTTTTTTCTTGTGGCTTTGAGCTAATTGTTCTTCCCCTCTAAATCTCTGGGCTTTTTCCCTTTATCTATTTTTAAGGTAGATTTAATGACTTATGGGGGAAAATCTTTTTCCCATAGGAAAGATTTTCTTTTCTACTCTTTCTTGCTTTACTCTCTGAAGTCTTTATTTTTAGTCTTAGCATGTTGAGGTAATTAATAATGCATATGACTGAATTTTTTATGATAGTTTTCAACTTTTAAGAAGGTTGGCACCTAATGATCTGAATCTAGAAATTATGTTTCCCCATTTCATTTCTGCCTCTGAAAAAAACTGTAACTCCCTCCAGAGAACCATTATAGCCCTTAACCATTTCTATACCAATTGCTTTACTTATAAATAGAAATGGAGGGATATTATCCTTCTAGAAAAGACTATTCTCTCTTGAATATTTCTCTCTATTGCTCTGACTCCCTGACTCTCTGTCTCTCTATATCTGTCTCTGTCTCTTTTCTTTGTCTCCCAACCTCACATTTCTCTAAGCAAATTTATTTTGATTTAACTATTTTGCTTTTAAATGGAGGAAATCCCATTTTTTGTTTAAAGTATATTTAGTTTCCCTTAAAAAATTACTCATTATGGGGGCCAGAGAGATAGAGGTAAGGCTTTTTCCTTGCATGAAGAAGGACGTGGTTTGAACTCCCGGCATCCTATATGGTCCCTCCGAGCCCTGTCAGGAGCAATTTACTGAGCGTTGAGCCAGGAGTAACCCCTTGAGCGCTGTGGGGTGTGACCCAAACACCAAAAAATAAAAAAATACTCATGATAAAGTTTACACTATATTGATATGTTCATACAATTAGTAGCTAATACCAAACTCTAATTTATTTTTCAATATCTAATGCAAGGAACTGTCCTTACCCAAATATTATATAATGTTAACTTAAGTTACAATGCCTGATTATTATTTTATTACCTTGTTGTAAATATTAACTGAACTTATACATAAAAACCTGTTAAATGTAGCCACCTATTATGGTTCCCAGCAACACTAGCAAAAATGTTTCCCAAGGAAAGAGCCAAGAGCAAACCTCAAACACTACCAGATGAGGTCTATTAAAGAAAAAATAAATGTAAGGAAGCAGAAAAACCATTAAGTATATATTATTGCTATGTTTTTCAGCAGAAAACAGTAAAGAAAAGAAAGTAATTAACTCTATGAACTGTTCTTGATGGTAAAACCTATAATTATAATCTTTCCTATTGTTAAATCTAACAAGTATATGAGTTTATTTAATATATTTCCAAAAATATAATAATATCTTTTCTAGTTACACATATGATGTTACAACCTAACACTAAAGTGCCAGACATTTTAAATGAAAAAATATAATTCAGTGGCTGCTAAAATTTTCTCAAGATTAAATTTCTCTTCATAAGATACTAAATTGTGGTTAAAATTTAGAGACTCTTTTCAAATATATACTTAAAACTGGCTTACATAGAACCTATATGAAAATGTTGAAATGTGGCAACTGTAAAAAATTATTTATTATTAAAAAAGTAAAATACTTTCAATAGGATTTGAAGGCATTAGTAAATTATAAAATGCTATTTTAATGTATTGTCCTGCTAATTCATTAAAATGCAAGTCAAACTTAGTCTTTTCGTTTATTTGTCTGTTTTTGAATCACACCCAGCTGTGCTCATAGATCATTCCTAAACTCTGAAACCATATGGACATCAAAATTAGGTTGACAGCATACAAGGCAAATGTCCTACCACTGTATTATCACTTTGCTACTGAACTTAGTCTTAGAAGAAAAAAAAAAGTAATCGTACAGCTGCTAAGGTGTTTTTCCTGCATAAACTATCCTGGTTTCAATCTTAGCTCTGCATATGGTTCACTGAGAATATAAGGTGTGACCCTGAAACCACGAGTAAGCCCTATGCACTGACTGGTATGTCCCAAAAAACCAAAAACCAAATAAAATAAAAAAGGAATGCATTCAGAGAGCTCAGAAAATTTAGTAATATAAAATTTTATATTTTATGAAATAATGAAAATGTCTTTATATAATAGAAACGATAATTATGCTTAGATAATAAACTTTAGAGTTAAAATAATTTTCCTTTTTCTTTTCTTCTTTCTTTCTTTCTTTCTCCCAACTTTTTCTCTTTCTTCTTAAGTAGTAAGATTTGTTTACTGACCTTGCAATGGTACATTTCAAAACATCTCTATGTATCTAATTGTATTGTTGCACCTCTTAAACTCAGTTACTGGCAAGTGTAAATTGAATCTTAAAATATATTGTGGGCTGAAGTGACAGCAAGGCATAGCTAGTAGGGTATTTGCTTTGCATGCGAATGACCCAAGTTCAATCCTTGTCATCCTGTATGGTACCCAAATCTGCCAAGAGTAGTTTCTGAATAAGAGACAGGAGTAACTCTAAATGCTGTCAGGTGTGGCCAACAAACATATTAATGTATATAATATATTAAATATATATAATGTTAAAGAATATTAACCTTAGGTAGTTTTTATGCATTCAGATATCTACAATCTTTATAAATAGTACCTAGTGATAAATGTTATTCAGTTCAGTAAATGGAAACTACCCAGATTTTGGTGATATTTATGTTTTAGGAATACCTAGTTCATTTATCTCATGGAATTAATGGAATTATTAGAGAACTAGAATATATTATGTAACTTGTCTAAAGAAATAGAAGTGCAATAATTACAATGTGGTTAATTAGTAGTCATTTTCTTTTCAGTATTGCACTGTTTATAAGAATTAATGTCTGATATAATAATGTTAGTAAACTTAGCCCAATATTTTAAAAAGCTTCATAATATTTTATTACAAGTTGAGTCATCCTTAGAAGCATTATTAAAAAAGATGAGCTAATATATATTTAATGCTTGTTCTTTCTTTCTTCTTTCTTTCTTCTTTCTTTCTTCTTTCTTTCTTTCTTTCTTCTTTCTTTCTTTCTTTCTTTCTTTCTTCTTTCTTTCTTTCTTTCTTTCTTTCTTCTTTCTTTCTTTCTTTCTTTCTTTCTTTCTTCTTTCTTTCTTTTTCTTGTTTCCTTCCTTGCTGCTTCCTTCTTTCCTCTCACCTTCTTTCTCTTCCTCTTCCTCTTTTCTTTCTTTCTTTCTCCTCCCTGAATCCTGTCTTCTCTTCTACTCCTGTTCCTCTCTTTTTCCTGTCCTCTCCTCCACACACATCTGGTAAAAGGTGATGATTCTACCAGTAATTTCTTAAATTTTTACTCTTAAAATAAACACATATATTTTAGGGTAATTATTTAATTTGTATTACCAAAATTGTCTATCTTTTTATTTTATTTAATTAATTTATTTATTTATTTTTTATTTTTATTTTTTAATTATGTGAACAATGATGCAAAGAAAGAGGACAAGGTAAAGTTACAGTGGAAGGACAATCACCCCAAAACAGAGTTCTCAGAAGCAATCCCCCTGCTGATACCTTAATTTTGAACTTACAGTCAAAAAACATTAAGGAAATAAAACAGAACCCATGTACAATTACTTTGTCCCTCAAGACCCCAGATTGTAATACATTACAACATTTCTTAGTGGTACACAAAGCAATCTAAAGCCATAAAATTTATTTAACTCCTTAAACGTGAAGGCATAGTAGTTTTTTACATTTCCATGCACATGCATATTAGTTTAAGTTAACCTCAAAAGTTTAAGTTTTTTTTTTTTTTAAGGTTTAGAGCAGTGGTCCTCAAACTATGGCCCGCGGGCCACTATCTGTATTTGTATCTGTTTTCTTTCTTCATTGCAAAATAAGATTTATATGCCTAGTGTGCATAAGAATTCGTTCATAAGTTTTGTTTTTACCTATACTCAGACCCTCCAATGGTCTGAGGGACAGTGAACTGGCCACCTGCTTAATAAACTTTGAGGACCCCTGGTTTACAGTGAAAGGAGCACAGTAAAACAGGTGTTAGAGTGGCAATTATAGTTTGCTTAGGCCCACCAAATATGGAGGGCATGAAAAGGAAAAAGCCTTGGCCCTAAATACAAGGAGACCCCTACCCCTGAAGTTTCCTGGCATAAGACAACTCTAGGCTCCAGGCAAACTAGTTGTCCAATCCAGGTCAATTGTCTGTAAGTGCCAATACAGTTTTATTTTTCACATAGTCTCTGTTGTTGGCATCAGGTTTCTGTATTAAAGATCCTGGTATCTGCAACGTCCTACATCGAAGTCAAGATGGTATGGAGCGTCCTTGATTTCAATTCACAATTAAAGGGTAATGCAGAAAGCCCTGTCCAGTAACGCAGGTCCTTGTTGTAGTTTAAGTCTCTTTATTTACATGAATAAAACATGAAATTTTAAGTCATGTTTATGAATGAAGTAGTTATAGCTTTACAAATAGATGAATTAAAAATTATAGTTTTTATTCTGAAAAGGTGCTCTCATCTTTCAACACAAACAAGTTTTAATGCATTCACCAGTCATTTTAGAATATCAAGAATAAGTTCGTTACCTCAAGAGTACTGGACATTCCCTTATATTTATACTTTAGGATACAAAATAAATCACTAAGTAGCATAATTAGCCATTTACCATGGCTACATGATTCAAAAATCCTTTTACTGAATTTCATAGCTACAAATTATTTATTTTTGCATTATTTTCACTATTATTACCACCTCTTCTTATTTTCATTTTGAGTCATAAGAAGTGTATTAGCATTCATCAAATGCTGTTTGTTAATAATTTAACTGAGTTTTATTAAAAAATAATATCTTCTACAATTCAGTTTTAATCTGTAAAAGTTCCTTAAATAAACACTTTTCTCAATTATAGGAGTTTCTACTAATATTAAGCCAAAAATAGAAGAAAAACCTACTGCAGAGTCTTTTGTCTCAGTTTTTCTTCATGTGCTTCTTAAAATATCACATTTTTCTTTAATAAAAATTTTAAAAAAATAGCATATTGTTAAATCCTTATATGCAAGTTTCAAACCCTATTGAAGATGGCTTTAAGTTATAATTTATGTAATGTTGATACATTTCAACCCCCTTCATATTCCAAGTGTCGTGTTATAAAATTTTAATGAGATTTTACTCTATTTCCTGACCTAGATGTACTCCAGATTAAGTTTTTAAAGCATTTCTCTTCTCATCTTGCCTCTAGCAGGTACCTGCAATTTGACAGAACCATTGGAATTTCAAGAGGAAGGATAACTAAGCAACGAAAATCCATTTTTAAAAAAATTATTTTTGGGCTAAAATTATAATATAGTGGGAAAGAAGCTTGCCTTGCACACAGCAGATTCATGTTCAAACCCCAGCATTTCATATTATTCCCTGAGCCAAATAGGAGAGAAGCCAAGAACAACTTAGTGTGGCACTAAAAACAAAAGCAAAAATAAGTGTATTTTCATTGCTATATAAATAAATTCTCATGCAAAGTCTAGTGTTAGTTCCAAAATGGAATATTGCATCAGTGTTATTATATAAATTTTATAAAATAATTAAAATATTTAAATGACTATCATCAATTAAAATGTAATTTGTGTTCTTAATATATATCCCTAGGAGTGGTTATAGCTGGATCGTATGGGAGCTCAACATTCCAGCTTTTGGAGAAATCTCCATATTGCTTTCCAGAAAGGTTGGACCAGATGGCATTCCACCAACAGTGACTAAGAGTTACTTTCTCTCCACATTCCCGGCAGCATGCTTGTTCTCATTCTTCTGATGTAAGCCAATCTCTGTGGTACCCTCATAGTGTTTTGATTAGCATCTCCCTGACGATTAGTGATGTAGAGCATTTTTTCATGTGCCCTTTTAGCCACATTTGTACTTCTTTTTTTGTCAAAGTGTCTGTTCATTTCTTCTCCCCATTTTTTGATGGGAGTTATATATTTTTTTCTTGTAAAGTTCTGTCAGTTACCTTATATATTTTGGATATTAACCCCCTTACTCTGATGTGTATTGGGTGAATGTTTCTCCCATTCAAGTGGGTGCCTCTTGTATTCTGGGCACTATTTTGTTTGAAGTGCAGAAGCTTTCAGCTTAATATTGTCCCATTTATTTATTTATGCTTGCACTTGTTTGGAGGAGTATGGTTTCTTTTTAAAGATACCTTTAGTCTCAATGTCATGGAGTATTTGACCTTACATGTTGTTCTTATACTTTATGGTTTCAGATCTTATATCTAGTTCTTTAATCCATTTGGATTTTACCTTTGTACATGATGTTAACTGGAGATCTAAATTCCCTTTTTTAAACTGGCTAGCAAGTTGTGCCAACACCACTTATTGAAGAGGCCTTTCCTGTTCCATTTAGGATTTCTTGCACATGTTATAAAAAATTAGGTGGATGGTATATCTGGGGAACATTCTCTGAGTACTCCAGACTGTTCCATTAATCTGAGGGTCTGTCTTTATTCCAATACCATGCTGTTTTTAATCACTTGTGCTTTGTAATACAGTTTAAAGTTAGGGTAATACCTCCCATATTCTTTTCCCAAGTATTGCTTTAGCTATTCGTGGTTGTTTATTGTTCACAAATGAATTTCAGAAGTGTTTTAACCACTTCTTTGAAAAATGTCATGGGTATCTTCTAGAGGGTTCGCATTAAAAAATACAAAATTTCTTTCTACACCTATATTCATAGCAGCGTTATTTACAATACCCAGACTCTGGAAACAGCCTAGATGCCTTCAATAGATGAATGGTTAAAGAAAACTATGGTACATATACACAATGGAATATTGGGCAGCATCAGAAGAGATGAAGTCATGAAATTTTCCTATACATGGATGTATATGGAATCTATTATGCTGAGTGAAATAAGTCAGAGGGAGAAGAGATAAGCCACAGAATGGTATATCTCATTTATGGGTTTTGAGAAAAATTAAAAACATTTGTGTAATGATTCTCAGAGACAAAATAGTGGAGGACTGGAGGATCCAGCTCCCAACATGAGGCTTACCACAGGAATCGTTTAAGTGCAGTCACAGAAATAATTGCACTGAGAACTATTTATAACAAATTATGACTGAATGCAGGAAAGTAGAAAGCCTGTTTAGAGTACAGGCCGGTTGTCGGGTGGGAGGTAGGACACTTGGGATATTGGTCAAGGAAATGTTGCACTGGTGAAGGATTTATATATCTATAATATATGTATATATTAAAAAATCAAAATAAAAGAAAATATAATATAAAGCCTCCCAATTCTTACCACAGGCTTTTTTTTACACTGACTATATAGAAAGAGGAGGTACAGTAAATGCACCCCATATACACCTCAACACAGGCCCTTTGCCTGGTCTGTATTGTGAATTGGGAGGGAAAAATAAAATGTCATTTATTAAAATATGTCATAATGTACTACAAATGACTTCTATAAAGGGAAATCACTTGATAGAAGAGAACTGGCCAATATTTTGTCCAGTGCAGAGTCTCCCATTTTGTAGACTTTAAAATATATTCAAGAATAAAGATATTATTATTCTTTTGATTTATCCTACTAACAAAACCATATTCTAATTAAGTATTCAGGTTTATTATTCAGATTATTCTTGTAAAGAAAAAGAAGAGAAAACCTACTGATATACCAATTTATAAACTATTATTTTCCTGACTTTCTCTAAGAACATAAAAATACTTATGTAAACTGAAAACTATATTAGAAACAAGAATGTTTAAAATTTTCAGGATAAATGAAGTCATGAAATTTTTCCTATACATGGATGTACATGGAATCTATTCTGCTGAGTGAAATAAAGTCAGAGAGAGAGAGAGGAAAGATGCAGAATGGTCTCACTCATATATGGGTTTTAAGAAAATTGAAAAGACATTCTTGCAAATAATAACTTTCAGGACACAAAAAAGAAAAGAGCTGAAAGTTACAGCTCACCTCATGAAGCTCACCACAAACAGGGATGAGTTTAGTTAGAGAAATAACTACGTTTTGAACTATCCTAATAATGAGAATGTACGAGGGAAATAGAAATCCTGTCTAGAGAATAAGCAGGGGTTGGGTGGGGAGGAGGGAGATTTGGGACATTGGTGATGGGAATGTTGCACTGGTGATGGGTGGTGTTCTTTACATGACTGAAACCCAAACACAATCATGTATGTAATAAAGTTGTTTAAAAAATTTTAAAAAAAGAATTGGTAGAAAGGCTGGGCATTTGAATGTTTGTTTGGTGCTATATTTGTGTATCTCAAACCCATAAATGTTTTTAGTATTGTTAACATGTTGCATAAAATAAAATAGTAAAAAAAAAAAAAAGACAAAATTGGACTCTTGTGACCTCTGTCCAAGCTCTTGAGAAGCTGGGAAAAAAAAGAATGTTTAAAATTAATCTTACAAAAATAATAAATGCTATAATATTAATAATCTATTAACATTATAAATATTAATGGATATTATGTAAGTCATGATATGGTTTTTAACATTTTGAGGAACAATAAAATTTCACATATCTGTTTATATCATTTAAAAAGTAAGAATTCTTTCTACTTGATAATTCAAGGTTTGTTTTTATTTATTTATATATATTATTTATTTAATTTTTTTTGGGGGGTCATACCTAGTGGCGCTCAGGGGTTAATTCTGCTCTGCGCTTGGAAATTTCTCCTGGCCCGGGCTGGAGCAGTAGCGCAAGGGGTAGACATGTGCTTGCCTTGTGCGCGCTAGCCTAGGATGGACTGCGGTTCTATCCACTGGTGTCCTATATGGTCTCCAAAGCCAGGAGTGATTTCTGAACGCTTAGCCAGGAGTAACCCCTGAGCATCACAGGGTGTGGCCAAAACAAACAAACAAACAAACAAACAAACAAAAAACCACAAAGAAAGCAAGAAAGGAAAAAAAAAATAAAGAAAGAAAGAGATAGCTCCTGGCAGGCTAGAGACTATATGGAATGCTGAAATTCAAACTACCATTGTCCTGGGTCAGCTGCATTCAAGGCAAACGCCCTACAGCTGTGCTCTCTGACCTTCGAAAATTCTAGTTTTATATGTTGAACAGTTTATAAAGTACTCATAGCTCTCTTTAAAATTTTATTTTTTTTTATTTTGAGCATTATTTCTATTTATTTATTTATTGTTTTACATCCCAAGTGTTCCTCCTCCCCACCCCAAACCAGCCTCTACTTCCTTCATTCAGTTACATTTTGTTATGATAGAAATAATTACACTGAGAACTATCACAATTTTATTTTTTAAATAAACAAATATACCTTCTTTTTATTGTTTAAAATAATTTCATTATTGATAATGCAAATTATTAAAAATATTTATTTGCAATTGTGTCTCAGAAAATAACTACATTATAATCAGCTTAACTAAAGAGGTAAAAGATCTACACAAAGAAACTGTATGCACTACTTCAAGAAATAAGAAGGAAGGAAATGAAGCACATCCCCTACACATAGATTGGTAGGGTTATTTTCTGTTTTGGTTTGGTTTTGGGTCACACCCAGCAGCGCTCAGGGTCCTGGCTCTACGCTCAGAAATTGCTCCTGGAAGGCTCAGGAGACCATATGGAATATCGGGATTTGAATCACCATCCTTCTGCATGCAAGGCAAACACTCTACCTCTATGCTATCTCTTTGGCCCCAGTATGGTTATTTTCAGAAAAATGTCAACACTTCTGAAATCATTGTGCAGATTTAATATAATCCTACAAGGATATCCGTTCAAAGATATCCTTTCAAATAAATAAATAAAATCTTCATGAAATTCATATGAAAATGAGCAACCATTCCTGTTTCAAATAACTAAAGAAATGATTGGGAAAAATGTTCACTAGGCATCACTTTCTAACTTCGAACTACACTACAAACCTATTACAAACTATACAAAACTAATTATACTAAAAAGCATCTTGATACCAGAAAAACAAGAGTCCCTCAGATCAATGTAATAAAGTGGAATATCCTGAAATAAACAATCATATATAATCAGTTAATCTTTGATTTAGTAGCTAAAAATATAAAATAGATAAAGGAAAGAATCCTCAACAAGTGGTGTTGAGAAAACTTGTCAGCTACATGCAATAAAAAGAGAAAGAAAGGAAGAAGGAAGGAAGGAAGGAAGGAAGGAAGGAAGGAAGGAAGGAAGGAAGGAAGGAATGAAGGAAGGAAGGTAGGAAGGAAGGAAGGAAGGAAGGAAGGAAGTAATTAAAGAAGGAAGGAAGGAAGGAAGGAAGGAAGGAAGGAAGGAAAAGAAAGAAGAAAGAAAGAAAGAAAGAAAGAAAGAAAGAAAGAGAAAGAAAGAAAGAAAGAAAGAAAGAAAGAGAAAGAAAGAAGAAAAAAAAAAAAAGAAAGAAAGAAAGAAAGAAAGAAAAAGGGAAGCAAGGAAAAAAGAAAAGAAAGTAAAGAAAAGAAAATATAAGCCAAAAAGGAAAGAATATAAAAAGAAAAAATGAAATTGAGGCCATAGAGATAGCATGGAGGTAAGGCATCTGCCTTTCATGCAGAACGACGGTGGTTTGAATCCCGGCATCCCATCTGGTCCCCTCTGCCTGCCAGGGGTGATTTCTGAGCATAGAGCCAGGAGTAATCCCTGAGCGCTGCCGAGTGTAACCCAAAAACCAAAAAAAAAAAAAAAAAAAAAAAAAAAAAAGAATGAAATTTCACTTATCATGTCAGTGGAAAACAAATAAGACTATACTAAATTAAGAGGTTTCTGTACCTCAAGGAAAAATGATCAAGATACAACAGACAACCCAGAAATAGGGAGGAATTATTTACCCAATGATTATTTGTTAAGATATTAATATCAGTTATAAAGCACTGGTTAGAAATCTTCAGGAAAACTCAAACACTGATATCAATAAAAAATGAGAAGAGATAAACAGAAACTTCCTCAAAGAAGAAATACAGATAGACAAAAGGCACATTTAAAATTTGCTCTAGAACAATAATCATAACAGAGATACCGGTCAAACTAACAATGAGATATCATCTCACCACAAATATAAAAAAAAAAAAAAGACAACCATTTCTGGTTTGAATGCCAGAGGGAATGTCAACTTGGGTCCAGTTTTTCATAAAAACAATATATACAGTCCTAAAACATATGGGAATTGAATTCTCATTTGATTCAGCAACTCCACATTTTGAAATATTCTCCAAGGGTCCAAAAACAAAATGAAGAAAAGACATTTGCAATCTTATATTCCCTGCAGCATTATCTACAATAGCAAATCAAGAAACAGTTCAAGCGCCCAAGGATATATTACTGGATAGAGAAACTATAGTGCATATACACAATGAAATATCATATTACTAAGCAATAAGAAAAGATAAAATTATGAAATTTGCTACTATATGAAGGGACCTGGAAATACCATGCTGAGAATTCAGAAGAAAAGAGATAGAACCAATTATATCTTTCATGTGCAGTATATAAAGAATGATAATAGTGGAATAGCAAATTCTCTAAAACAATGTAAACAGAGAATGTGAGAACTAGAATTCAGTAGTAAATGTGCTACTTCAGGAGCTAGGGGATTAAACAATGCAGGAGCCATGTCTATGGTGGAGAGAGTATTCAAATAGGAAAAAATTATATTGAAAGTGGAAAGTGTTATTATGTATGAAACTTTACCAATAGTAGTATAAACCACAATGCAAAAATTATAAAGTAATATCTTTAGAAAAAAACTGATAAATGTGAAGGAAATGGGGTGGGGGTGACAATTGTGGAAGGAAGTGGACTTGGATGAAAAGAATTGATGTTGAAATCACTTATGCTGGATATCCTAATTATAAATAACTTTATAATTTTAGTACCTATTTTTTTTAATTTTTTAAATTATACTGAGGCAAAATTTATTTCTGAAATTCTTGATTACATTATGCCAGCATATAATTTTTATGAAATTATTTTATATAATATTTCCCAATAATAAAATGTATATTACTCTCTTAGGTATAGAATTTTCCTTTACCTTCCAGTCTAAAATAAACCCAAATTTTATCAAAACCTAAAAGTAATCTCACATAAATGTATAATAAATGATGTAAAATGTAAAATAAATAGGCCTAGTTTTTATTATAAGTTTTCAAAAATCTATCAAATGTAAATTATATTAAAATTATATTTTAATGTTATATCAAAACATTGTTCTATTAGAGAAAAATTCCTTCCCCATTACATTAACCATGACTTCTTGAGAACATTTGGTTTGGCAAGAACATATTGATCAAAATTAAGTAATTAATAATCCCACCATATGAAATAACTTTAAGAAGACTGCATCCAGTTATTATGGATATTCCTGAAGAGACAGAACTGACTTCACACTTAAATAACTTTTTTAAAATTAAATTTTATGCATACTATATACATATATAGAATTATAGCAGTAACATATAGAATTAAACATAAATATCAATTATATTAATTCTGAGTAAGTCAAGTATAATATAATTAAATGTCAGCTAACTATGATTTATTTACAGAGAAGTTATATTATATGTTTCAATATCATTTATTAATTAGTTCCTGTTGTTATAAACTAAAACAGAAAGAATGCTGGAAACAAAGATAAAAGTCTGTTAATTTTTTCATCATGCTACGTTATGTAGTAGATGTGAAATAAATAGTTTGGTATATTGAATTTACAGAATGAGTAGCTGGTACACTTGGGATATTATGGATTGATGCCAGACATTTGCCTAAAATTTAGCAACTTAGTTCAAATCTAGGGTTCAGTCTCTTGGGTTACTCTTGGGTTGCCTTTGAGTTTAAGAATTTACTTCTTGGCCTGGAGAAATAGCACAGCAGTGCTTGCCTTGCAAGCAGCTGATCCAGGAACTAAGGTGATTGGTTCGAATCCCGGTGTCCCATATGGACCCCCTTGCCTGCCAGGAGCTATTTCTGAGCAGACAGCCAGGAGTAACCCCTGAGCACCGCCAGGTGTGGCCCAAAAACCAAAAAAAAAAAAGAAAAGAATTTTCTTCTGAGTGAACACTATGGCACAGATATATTTATTTAGAAAAAAATAAAGCAAACAAACCCCAGTGGAATTTTGATATCTGAAAATTAAGTCAAAGTAAAATAAGGTAAACATATATTTACTTCTCATAAAATGAAAATATTTTCAAGAAAAGTTAAATTATTTTTCAAACAATAAATATTTTACTTGACCTGGACTAGTTGCTTCAAGTATAAAATTACTATTTTTGTTTGTTTTTCAGGTCACACTCAACACTTGTTTATGGCTTACCACTGGCTCTTAACGCAGGGATTATTCTTGTTGGGTTTAGGGGCCATTAACTAACTCCTATGAGTTCACATCAAATTTCAGTTTGCTTTTGTATTTGTTTCAGGTAGTAATAAGCTCCACTTGTAAAGTGATTATTCCAATACTCCAGATGTACAGAAATTATGGTTAAAATTATGGTATTTGTGGAAAAGATGGGTTTTGGGGAATGTAGTACTGAGTTGAGCAAGGCAAGAACCCTCCCCACTGTACTATTACTCCAGCCCCTACTTTTGCTTTTTTTTTACTAACAGAATGTTTTTCATATTTAAGTAAATATGGCGATGAGATATATATTGCTTTTAATGTTTTGTTTGATAAAGTCCTTCTGAGATAATGGTAATTGGCAATCAGTTCATTTTAAAAGGAAAATTTAAGCCTTTCAAAATATCAAAAGCTTCTAACTATCCTTTTAACAAATAAAAAATTGGATTTAGTTTGTACACTGCTACTAGAACTTGCATTTTAAATCATATAATAAATTTATTAAATTATATCCATTTTAGCCATACCTAAATTTTTTATTCATTTTCCCTAAATTTCTAAAAACTTTCTAGTGTTGCAGGAAAATAGATAGGGAAAGAAACTTCAGTATAGTTTTTCTAGAAGCTACCTAAACACCAGTTCTGAATTAGACCATTTTGAAGAGCAGATCCCTTTGAGACAAAAAATACTGGCATTCAGAATATGTAAAAATTGAGGTAACACCCAGAGGAGTTTAGAGAGTCAATAGGTTATGATAAGAAGATGAAAAGTGGGTGCTAGAGTGATAATACTGATAAGACCCATGGTATTCATTAAGGTCCCCTGAGCATGCCAAGATTCCTAACTTATTCCTAGTACATAGTGTCCAGCTTTGTCCCTTACCACTTTTCTGAGTATAAATTTGGTGTCATATGATATTAATATGGCCACCTCAGCTTTTTTGAGGGTGTTGTTTGCTTGGATGATTTTCCTCCAGCCTTTGATTTTGAGTCTATGTTTGTTCTGACTATTCACATGTGTTTCTTGTAGGCAGCAGAAGGTTGGATTCATCTTTTTCACCCATTTTACCACTCTGTGTCTTTTAATTGGTGAATTTAGTCCATTGACATTGAGGGAGATGATTGTCATAGGATTTAATGTCATCTTTGTAGATAAGTTTGCTGTGTTTGTTGGTCTCTCTTGTCCCTTTAAGGCTGGTTTATCATCTGCGAAGTTTCTGAGCTGTTGTTTATCCATGAAGCTATGTACTCTTCCTTCAAACCTGAACATGAGTCGGGCTGGGTGCAATATTCTCGGTGAGGCATTCATTTCATTCAGTCTTGTCACAATATCCCACCACTGTCTTCTGGCCTTGAGAGTTTCTTGTGAAATGTCTGCTGTAAGTCTTAGGGATCCTCCTTTGAATGTAATTTCCCTTTTTGATCTTGCTGCTTTCAGTATTCTATCTCTATCTATGGGATTTGTCATTGTAATGAGGATGTGTCTTAGGGTGTTTTTCTTTGGGTCTCTTTTAGCTGGTACTCTTAGGGCATGCAGGATTTGATTGCATGTAGTCTTTAACTCTGGGAGTATCTCTTTGATGATGTTTTTGACAGTTGATTCTTCCTGGAGATCTCGTTCCTGGGTTTCTGGGACTCCAAGAATAATTATGTTGTTTCTATTGAGTTTATCAAAGACTTCTATTTTAATCTGTTCACATTCCTTGAGTACTTTTTCCATTGCCTGTTCGTTTCTAAATTATTCCTGAGCTCAGTGCCACTCCAAAGCACTCACTACCCACACTCCCTGAAGAAAACTAAAAATAGAATATAAAATAGGATGCAGAATTCAAATATCTTCTCTTTCACAATTTCCCAGGATACTTAAAGGCAGTTCTACTAAAAAACAAAAAGAAAAAAGAAAAAACAAAAACAAAAAAACAACAACATTTTTCAAAGATTAGAAGTGAGGAGTCTATATATGTGAAGTCTGCAGGCATCTTAACCTGTTAGGTGTTGTATTTTTTCCCCATTAAGAAAGCCAGTGTTTTCTCTCTACACTTCTTCTCTGTCACTCTGGCTCCATTGAATTTTAGATAAGTCAAATATTAATTTCTTATATTAATATCAAAAGATTATACTTCCAATATATAAAACATACATGTTTGACACAAAAAAACATCAACACTAATGCAGAATACTTAAGACTGATTTGGAAAGTAATTAAGCATTTTGATGATAATTTAAAATAACTTTCCTGTTAGTTTTATAAAAAAGTAAAAACTTTTCCTAAAACTTGCAGCTAAAAAATTGACTTATTTCTTAAGGAAATTTGCAGAGCATAGTGTGTGTGTGTGTGTGTGTGTGTGTGTGTGTGTGTGTGTGTGTGTGTGTGAGTGATTTGGGGGTTTAAAATCATACATCACTGTAGTAGCATATGCTCCTAAATAAGGGGTTTTGTGAGTAGCTGACAAAACATATGTAAATTTGAATTGATTGGTAAAGTTTTTCTGAAAAATAAAGGTGGGTGGATTTGGAATGGAATCTGGATTTATAACTTTTGCTCAGTAAAACCTAAATTTGTAAAATAGATGACAATTATTTTTTAATTGCTTAAACAGAATTTCTTCTAAGGAACATTAAAACATCAGTATACTCATCCAAATATCTTGGAATGTTTTTCTTTATATCTTTGTATATAGTTTAAAAGGCTAAGAAAAGCTGCTTTGGAAAAATAACTTTGTTTAAAAACTGAGAGAGAGTGAGAGAGAGAAAGAGAGAGAGAGAGAGAAGGTGAGAGAGAGATAGCACAGTAGATAGGGCATTTGCTTTGCATGTGGCCTACCTAAGTTTGATACTTGGTATCTTTTATGGTCCTTTGAGCCAGCCAGGTGTAATTTCTAAGCACAGACCCAGGAATAACCCGAGAACTGAACAATGCTCCCACAAAAAAATTAAAAATAAGTCTCAACCAAAGCAAAACCAATTAATGTAATATAGTATGCCAACAAAAGAAAAAAAATAAAAAAATCACATGATCATATCAATATATCTTGATTATTCAATTATTCAATAAGATTAACTAAATAATAGCAGCTAAAACTCTTTAGCAAAAACATACTTCCAAATAAAGACTGCATATTTGGCAAACCCACAGTCAACATCATACTCCAATGAAAACCTGAAAGTTGTTCCTTTTGATCAGGAACATGACACATTATTAAAATTTCTTATATTTAACTGGAATAAATGATAAGTATTTCTAATGATATCAAATGGAACTAAACAGGAAACCACAAAGAGGAAAAATATATTTTAATGTCTCAAGATCATTACCAATTGTGGTTAAAAGGATTTTCATAAATCTTCTCATCAGTAATAATGAGATGTATTTGCCATCTCAAAATGAAAAAAATATAGCTAGAGAATTAGTAAGGCAAGTATACTTAGTTCAACAAAACAAAAAGTATGATATTGAGAATCACCTTTTGCTTTAAGTGACTCATATTTAAAGTTTTTTTTTCTTGATATGAATCTTTTAAATAGCAAAGTAACTCTAATTTTCAAGGGCATGTAAATAATTTATTGGGGGTACAGGAACAACTTTCAAGCTTTTTGAGCCTTTACACTTCTCTTAACCAACTCAAAAATTTAGGACTATGAATGTTTAAGAAAAACTAAAGCAGTCTATATTCTGAGACTTAGAGTTCAGAGTATGTGACAAGCATTTCCTTAATGAAACTGCACTATCTATTATTTTGTCCATGATGGGGAAAATACAAACAAACAAAAATTCCTTAAAATACCAGTTCCTTTCCAATGGAGCCCTCCTCAGCTTCCTATTACCTTCCTCTCTTCATTGCCATAGTAAATGCTAGACCACATGATGCTTCAACAGTTTCCATACATTTGATTCATGCTCATGTTATGCTCCTCACTTGTTCATTCCTCTCTCCCTCATGCATATGTCTGAGTTTCCTGACAAACTATTAAAATATGAATAAACCATTATAATATCCTAGCTCACTAGCTAAGATAGAGAACTAGATCCCCACTTCCACTCTTTGAACAATGATCTTTAGCTTCTGTTGCTGGACACCCTGACCATCCATGCCAATATGTCCCCCTTTTTTTTTTTATTGTTACTAAGCTTTTTAGAACAGTAAACCACACTGCTTGCATTTGAGGATTACTCTCAGCTAAGTGTTTAGGGGTCACACCCTATAATGCTGTGGTGTAATTTGATGCCAAGGTTGAACTTGATATTACTACATACAAAGCAAAAGCTTCTGGCACTTGAGCTATCTATATGACCCTAAATATTCTTACCTAAACAACTGTTCTACCCAATGCTCATCAATCTTGTCATCATTGTATTCTGTTGTGGTTTCCTAAACCAAAACTTTAAATATAAAGCATGGTCAACTTGTTAAACTTAAATATTTGTTTTAACTCCACCTTTGACTTTCCTTGGAACTATAGTAATATCAAAATTATATGTAAATAATTTGTTTCTGACAAGTCATTTTAAAACCAGTTTTCTTTTATATGTATAATGCTTTCTATGCCTTGATTTGAGTTTGTTGATCTAGGGGATATTTAAATATCCCCTCCACAATCCCTTTCCTCCCCAAGTATCCTATACTATAAGTCCATTATGTTAATTAAGCCCTGTCTTTAATATTTTCTTTCAATCATTTTCTTTACCTAGTATATATGTGCCCAAATCATCAAAGTACAAAAAGGTGAACTTCATCTGTTATCAACTAGGGAATAGGAAGATGAACCAGTAGACCTCAATCTGCAGACTGCAGAGTGTTTGCAAAAGGAAGATAGCTACAGTTCTCAATTATAGCTTCCACATGAAATCTGGGACAAAATCAAGAGTTCAGAATTATCTGTTAACTCATCTACTAATCCAAACATCCATTTTCCCTGAATTCACTCTGACTCTGATGACCTTGCGTCTGTTGGTAACTTGGCTGTTGCCAATATGGACTATACCTGAAAAGGGACTTACAATGTGAAATTTCAAACTAAATGAAGAGTTAGAGATCTATTCAACTTGGGCAGGACATGGATAGATCTTCTCTGACTACCACTACAACCAAATTAAACACAACAAATTCCCCAAATTTAGATATCCAATTATATCGAGCTGGAAGATTGGTAGATTGGGAAGAATTCCATCTAGCAAGGTGCTAAAAAATTACACACATAAAAGGAGGTTTATGTACATAGCCAGAAAGACTAGAGGAAGTTTTTAGTAAAAGAAAAAAATATTAAGTAAAATCCACCTTCTCATAAGAAAGAAAGGAGAGGATTTGTCTTAATATGATCATTTCATTGTTAACCTAGAAACTCCTGCTGAATTGCTAAAAACTATGCCATTGGCTTAAGGGGCTAGCTCGCTTAAGGGGCTAGCTCAAATGGTTGAAGTGTACTACACCCTGAATTAAAAATCCATTACCATATAGTCTCTAGACTAGATCAATGCTTGTTGGAGCACTGGTGCTCCTCCCTCCCCTTCCACAAATATTTTGTATTTACAGAAATATTGATTCCAAAGCCAGCATGGTCAAATGAGTATATATTTCCTGAGTTAGTAAATAGAAAGAGGCTGGGACTTATAAGAGGAGGGAGAATGGTAAGGCACATGCAAGTAAAGCTAAAAGCTTTTCAGTAGAAAGTTTATATCTGGTAAAAAAAAAATATTGTACCAATTCTCAGTTATAGCCACAAATAACTGCTAGAAGCAGTTAAGTAGGTTTTGACATTGGCTTAAAATAATTCATATGCCAGTGACAGGTTTTGAGAAAGCCTTTTCTGAACATATTATTTTGTGTTTGTGTTTTGCGTTAGGGTCACACCCAGTAGTGCTTAGTGCTCCTGGCACTGTACTCAGGGACCACTCCTGGGCAGGTTCTGAGGACCATATTCAGTGCAGGCTGTGTATAAGGCAAGCACCTTAATCTTCATGTTACTTCTACAGCGTTTTTTTTCTGGACATTTTAGTGAGACCAATTTTTCATTATGCTTTTATTCCTAATGTCTACTGCAAGATAGGCTATGATACTATTAGTGACTTTCATGGAATGAGCAATATGAGAAAATAAAAAAAACCTTTGTGGAGAAAATGTTTTGTAGTAAGAACCACAGAAATGTAAACTTTCATCATAAAAATTAATGCTACCAATAACTTATAAATAAATCTAAAAAAAATTTAGTACCAAGTGATTTGTGAATTCAAAGCTTTACAGATAACTAAAAGACAATATATGTAAAATTAAAAGTAACTTAATGTCTTTCAAATAAATAAATATATGTATAAGCAATATATGTAAAATTAAAAGTAACTTAATGTCTTTCAAATAAATAAATATATGTATAAGTCATAAATAGAGAATTGAAGAGATGAAAAATGGAATCCCTTTAGGTTTATAGCATGCCTTGATTTTTACATTAGTTGTTATTTTAAATATAACACTTTCATCCTTGAAGGTAAAACTTGTTCATGGTCATTTTAATGAATATATATCTCATGAAATAAACAGAAAATCTGAGTTCTAAATTTATGTGGCTATAAAGAAACCACGTGCGTGTAACTCATTACTGCCGACTTGTGGCCACAAAAGTGAAATTAAGATGGGCAAAAAGTAAACATTGGAAAACAAAGGGTAAAATCAAAACGTGAAAGGCAAAAGCTTTCTAAGCTGTTCTGACCTGAGAGCAATATACACATTTTGGAAGAAGTTCAGTTTCCACTTTCACAGATTTTTACTTGCATCGAGTTGCATTCAGTTGGTCTCTTATTTACTCATAAATAAATTCTTAAGATAGTAATACAGATTATCTTTCTTTTATATAATTGTCATGTGTTTCAAGATTAAGAAAATAATACTCCTAACATAGTTTATAGGTTATAATGTAACTTTATAAACATATCTTATGCAATTATAAGATTTTTGAAGTCATTATTTAACAGCATTCTCAAAATCACCAAAAAAATTAGAGAATCAAAATTACCAAATTAATCATGTAAATGGTTAAAAAAACGACTGAGGCTCCACATACAAACAGGTGAAACAGAGTTTTCTATACATAAAAACACAAGTTTATACATGCCCATCTACTTACATATAAAATGCAGAACTTAATTTATATACATGTAAATACAGTAGACACTTTCCCGGAAATTCTACTTTTAAGAAATTAAGCTGGCTTCATAGTCATGTAGAGGGCAAATTGAAGGACACTTTAGTTTGAATGAGTTTATTATTATCACTTTATCCTTAATAAATAATTTAGATCTATTTAATGTGCCTACATGAAAGAAATGAAGAGCTTAGAACATAAACCACATATGTAACACTCTTCTGTAGGTAAAAGATTCCAAGGCAGGATGCTGTCCTTGTGGTCTCTGGATAAGCACATAGGAAATTACATAAGCACCTGAAAGTTACAAGGAGTTAAAACCAGATGTACAAAAATAAGAAAAGATGGGTTATGAATTTTATGTTTAACATTTGACATAATTCACATAAAATTTACACATTGCTTGCAATGTTAATGTAGAATTGTCTCTATCCACTAATGTTTAACTCTGAAATAACAACATCTTGTAAGCTTTTTCAAAAAGTTCCTGACATGGGTAATACGTTCAAATCAAATTTAAAAAATATAAAACTCTATAGCACCTTTCTTAGAAAAAGAAACCACTGCTTCCACCAGCGACTTATTCAATTCTTAGTGCTAGTTTCAATTTTGAAAAAAAGAGTTTTAATAATGTACTACGCTGTCATCATCAATATGATTCTTAGAGATTAAAAACATATAACAGAGGTAGAGGAAGAAAGGTAAAAGAAGTGTATGTTTTATATAAGATCAAGTAAAAAGACATGAAATATTTTTAATTTCAAAATAAAATAAAAAGAACCCAGAGCAGGAGAGAACAGAAAGGATATGGACATTCTGGTGGTGGATGTAGTGCAATAATATTGAAAGCCAAAAGGACTAATATTAGTAATACTGCAAATCAATACAACTCATCTTTTAAAATAAAACCTTCATAAAATTAAGCTAAAATATAAATAAAAATAACATAAATTTAAGCAGTTATTTTGTATCTTGTAAAAAGCTACATAGTAAACAAAATTGACTTTAGTGAGGTCCATTTCTTTAGTGAGAGAAATTGAAATTTGTTTATGAAAAAGATAAACTGGGTCACCAACTCCGATTAGAGCTCAGTTGAATTATGGTTTTAGATAAGACCTAATTGTCAACATTGTTTGTATTTTAGAACCTGATAGGTAGGTTCCTGAGATAAACGTGTGCATGTGTGTCTATGTGTCTGAGTGTGTGTCTCAAAACTATGCATGGTACAAATCTAATAGTGACTGTATTTATGCCCTGAAGTTCAATATTAATTATTTTATTTTGTCTAAGTTGGTTTAAAAAAAGACAACCTTTTATGTAAGAAACTTTTTATTTCCTTGTTCTTTCTACCAAGTTTAATTGTTGACTTAGTGTGTTTAGTATTAGTTTAAAAAATTTCCTCCCAATAGACACTCTCTAGAATTTATAAAAAGAATGCTTTAAAAGTACACATAAAAGCATTCATTAAAGTATATATAAACAAAATTATGTTAAGTGACTTTATCTCAAACTACAATCCAAAGAATACAGAAAATTCTTGAGCTAATCATACCAATTGTTAAAAACTTTAAATATAGATCATGTTTTTTCACTATTTTAAAATAAACTCAAATGTTAAATAATTATATAACTATAATTATATAGTTACTTTTAGTTATAGTTACTTTCAGTTATGCATCTTAACTGTACAATATTCATAATTCTATGCATTGTCTAAAGTTAACAAAACACTCAACTTTTTTGAGGTCTGGGAATAGTTTCAAATTTAAAATAGTTCTTTAAATAAAAGATCTAGGAATTTTGATGTAACTTATAACTTAAAATTGAGTTGGCCTAAATGTTTTGAGAGTAAATTAATACAGTCAAGAAGGCTAATAAAAACTAAAATTATAATTTAAATAAACTCTAGCTCTTTTTAGATCCTAGTGAGTAAAGTGATCTTATTTTCAAGGAATTAGTTAGAAATTTTACTAGGATTACAACTTCACCCTGGCAACCTCCCATAAGAATGACTATTTCATAGTGGGTTAAATTCTACAATATAAGTAACAATTAGAAATGACCAATTTCCAAATTTTCTTAGGCCTCCCCTTTCTCTGCCTCTCTTTGTTGAAATAAAATTTATAAAAATACCTTTTTCTAAATTAGAGAGTCTTCTGGAGAGAATCATTTTTTTCCTTGAAAATCTTGTTTAGCTTCTACAGAAAAACATGCAACGTACAGTTATGATCTTCCACCCCTTCCACACTCTTTAATCACCAGTATAGTCTGAAAAATGTAAATATAGTATATGGCTTTACCAAAGTGCTTTCTAGAGTTTAGATGTCAAGGAGAAAGTAGCTACAAAAAAGAGCAAAAATAACAGCAGCAACAAAAGCGAAATGTATAATAAGGTTAATCTAGTTTGCGAGGGATTACTATAAAAAAGAACATTAAACATTAAAAAGTATTAACTTCATTATGCTCAAACAATCAATATCACACACACCTTTTCTGAAAGGCACCCTGGAGAGTGATTAACTTTGCCCTGATATTATTATATCAGGATATTATTATATCCGTAAGTTCGAGAGTGGGTTAAGTATGAGCCTTCCTCATCTTTGTCCAGGCACTAGGAAAGCAAGAAGTTAGTTACTTCTTGAGAGGTAAATTATTTAGAAAAAAAAAAAAGTTATTTAGTCCAGCGATGCTGAAAGTCTCTGGCTTTCCATCCAACTTCTCGCTCCACGTTGGTCTCTAGAGAGTTGCAAATCTTTATCTACAGGTTGATAGTGAACTATTCCTGCTTATTGCAACCAGAAAGAGAGGCGATCAGGACAGTATAAAAAGAAAAGGAGGTACCCCCGCATCCGAGAGTTATGACTGTGCTCTCAGCCTTCATACTAATGGGTACAGGAGAGATACTCGGCCATCCAGGATTTGCTGAGTTATCTATCGCGGCGGTAATGTGAAAGTGGGTAGAGGTTGGCACCTCTGTCTCTCTTTAACTTTCTAACTTTTTCTCTCCTTTTCTTCATCCTTATCCTGGAGTTTCTGGATTCTTCCTCAGCGGATTAACGTCGAGATTGTCTTGGAAACCTCCCTTTCACTTTGAAATTCAGGAAACCATCCAGGGAGTCCAGCACTGATGGTCTGAGTGGCCACGGTCGCGGTATCCCTGGATGTATTGGTATGCCGGGTTCCATTGGGATTTCTGTAGGCGAAGGATCACAGAACGGTCCCGCAGCTGCCGGAGTTTGACCCTCCTGCCCGAAAAAGCGGCTTTTTTCAGTGTCTACTGGGCGCCACCAAGCTCCACCCCCAAATCCCTCCCAGAGCCGCAGAGAGGACTTGGAGGGATGAAGCGCCACCTGAATTGCAGCGCTGAGCCGCGCTCCTTCGGAACAAAGCCACCAGAAAGGTGGAGCGAATTCCTAAACCTGGGATTGGATCAGAGCCGGGGCGTGGAGGGGGGAAGCAGAGAAGGAGGGGATTGTGAGCAGTTTCCCCCTCTACCACCCCACCTCTCGGGCTCCTCCCGGAAAGAGGAGCTGGGGTGTGTCCTGCCTAGGAGGGACCGCTAGAATGTGCGCGTTTATGCAAGTCGGCTGTTATACTGGATTACTAGCTCGCCTGGGGGGTTGCAAAGTGTGGGAGAGCTGAAGGGGGTACCAAAACGCGAGGACAACCAGTTTCAGGACGCCACTGCATTGGCCCTAGCTTTGGCACATTGCTTTGCCATACAGCACCTCGCTCTTTCCAAAAAAAAAAAAAAAAAAAAAAGGTTACTTGCTCTAGCTTTCTTTCATCCACCAAATCTGCACCCCCTCACAGTTTTTCCATTTCCTCTCTTTTCACCAAGTGTCAGCCCAACGGATATCAGAGTTGAGCGGATATGATCTAGGGCAGGGCTAGTGGCTACTGTGCTGGTGAACCTCTCCAGGATAGAGAAAGTGTGTGCAGGCTCCAAGCTGAAAGGGACGATGGAGTCCCTAGAGGAAACCTTTCCTGAGCTGAGGGGAGTAGGGAGAGAAACTGGGGGTGTAGGGACTAGTTGAGAACAAGGAAAATCAACCTTTTAATTGGGGCTTAAGCATGGGGTTGCAGGTCCTGTGCAGCCCCCTCTCACCAACCCTTTTCTCCTTTCCAGGTTCAGACATGTTTTCTGTCCCAGGGACCTGTGTTGCCCTGTTTGGAGTGTGACTGCCTCTGGATTTCATGCTTGCTGGCACATTAGAAAGGCGCCTAAATGTCTGCAGAAGAGCTGATTTGATTCTAAAACAGGAATATTCTTAGTGTTTGCTTGCTCCCATCTAATTAGTCAGCAGAGCACCACCTCCGGATGGGATGGGATGGTGGCACTCTGGAAACCGGTGGCAGGTGAGAGTCACCAAGTTGGTGGCATCTCAGCTTTATCTCGCGGATGGTAGCTCATCACTTTCCCCCATCGCCTTTAGTAGTTGCAGCCACACCCAGGGACACTAGTTCGTCCCATTACCCTCGAGACGCTCAGCAAGTTTCCCTCGTCTCAGGAGGTGGGGAACGCCCTTAGAAGTTCGCCTTCTCTCTCCAGTTTGACGCCTCCTCCCCTCCCCTGCCTCCGACCATCCCGCGCCGCCTCCCCAGCCAGAAAGGATTTGCAGGCACTCCGCAGGCCCTCTCCAGAAACACGGGGCTAAAGCGGTCGCGAGCAAGCCGGGTTCGGAGGCCTGGGCTACTCAAGGGGCTCCCCCAGGACCTCCCCCTGACTCTGGCAAGTCTGGGTGGTGCAGTAGCTCCTGTCATTGCGGCGTGGGCCCGGCCCACGGCCACAAGCCCGCCGACGCCTCCGCCGCCGCCTCTGCCTTGCTGCAAAGCGGAGCTCTGCTCTTCTTGACCCAGTAGCTGCCGGTGCCGGCCAACGCCGCCTCTAGGAAGGAATCTGGAGTATCAGCCCCCCGCGGGTCACAGTCGCAGCCTGGGACTGCCAGCCTTGCGCCCGAGCCTCGGACTCCCCGGGGCGCCGCTGGGCCCGGGCGGGGCGCAGTGTGCAGCGGCGCACTGGGAGTGAAAAGCGTGTGCAGGGCGGCCCGAACCCGGGCGTCTGTGCCTGCGTGGGTGAGTGCGTCTGTTTGCGTGTGTTTTCCCTTCTTTGCTGGAAGATGTGAATGTTGGCCTGGCTGCTGCCTGCTGCTCCGCTAGGATTCTGGATTCGGTGGAGCTCTGCGGTGAGAGCACGACCCACACATATTATCCCTTTCTGCACTGCCGGCTGATACCGAGAGAAAAGCTCCACTGGACGGGGGTGGGGCAGACCCACAAAACCTTTCTGGAAACACACTCACATATGCACACACAGAACACACACACACACACACACACACACACACACACACACACACACGGCAGAAAGACTGAAAGATCTGAGATGATTTTCCTAACATTCCTTTTGACTCTTCCGTTGTGCTCAAAGATTCTGGATCTTTCCTACCTTTTCTAGTCTCTTGGCATCTCTGTTTGCTAAGGTGCTCCAACAACCCGTGTGTGTGTGTGTGTGATTGTGTGTGTGATTGTGTGTGTCAGTGTGCGTGTGTGTGTCTCTGTGTGTGCGTGTGCGCGCGTGCGCCTGTCTGATGCATTTGGCTGTCTTTTATCCAACTGCCCAGAAGCAAATGGGTAAACTCGCCAGTGCCCCTGGATGCTTAGGTTGTTACAGAGCTCAGAGGACGCCCAGGCCCATTTTCCCGGCTGGAATCGAAGCATCTGCCTGACTGGATCCATGTGTCGGATTCACTTTACCCACAGGTCTGGAAAGCGCCGGTCTTAACCTGCTTCCAGGTACACCACAAGGTCAAGAGAGTGTCTGGGAGCTGTCCTGTTTCTGTGCATCTCGATATTCCTATTTTGGCCAGAAGGATATTTCCATTTCTGTCCACATCAATTGGAAGCCAAAAGTTCAGCCCTTGGAGCTGGTTTGCTATGCAAACAAGGTAACCAGGATTGCTTTTGAGACTGCTTCGCGAAATCCCAGAGTCTTTCTCAGTCCCTCTCCGTTTTCTCCCCCCCACCCCCCACCAACATGTCACCAGCTCCTGAATTCCATGGATCTGAACTGGGGTTGGAGGACAACTTGAAGGAAACGTGATCCAGCAACTGTGCCAGACCTTTCGTTCTTTTGGCTCTCTGTGGTCCGGTGTCCATCGAAGCTGATCGTGAGAAGTCCCCTCCTTTGCCGGTCCCTCCCTCCCCGCGCTGTGCAAGGTGTGCGTGTGCAAGTGTGAATGCAAGCGCGCGCGCGCCTCGGTGCAAATGTGTGAGTGTGTTTGAGTGTGTGTTTTTTTCGTGTGTGTGTGTGTGTGTGTGTGTGTGTGTGTGTGTGTGTGTGTGTGTGTGTGTGGCCGCCCTGCCTCTGCCCGCTCCCCGGGCTCAGCAACGCGGGTTTCATGGGGCGATCGCCGCCGATCCCCCACCCAGTGCGACCTGCGGGCAGCGGCAGCCGTGGCAGGAGCCGCCTTTCGGACTCCCTAGGATGCGGGTGTTGAGCTATGGCAAAGGGCAGCGAAGTGACAAGCAAGACCCGCAGACGACTGTGAAAGCCACCTGGAGCCACCTTGCCGGGATTGTACCTGCGGGCAGAAAGTCCTCCTACGACCGTCTTTTCCTCTAGAGGCACCAGGTAACAGCAAACGTTTGCCGCCTCACCCAGTTTCCTTCTGATCTTGTTTCTTGTGTCTTATCTGCATTGCAGGCTACTTTACTTATTAATGTTTGGGAAATCATTAGAAAGGGCTGGATATCCATGGGTGCTCGGCGATGTTCTGATAGAATTTCAAAGAGGTGGACTATAAATGTATACCGGAGCACTTAATCTAGCAGTGAAAGAAAGCTAAGGGAATACGGATATGCTCCACCCTAAGTGATGTGGGTTTAAAAGCAAAAAAAAAATTTTTTTTTTGCTTTGTTTTAAAAGCTAAGCATGTTCAACTTGCCTGAAGATGCCAAAGATAAAAATCCTGTGTTTCCTTCAGGCTATGGTCGCCACGGCCCATTTGGTAGCCAACCTTCCCTATATTGTGGCGTGCAAGAAGAGGGTGATTGGTTTCCACCCATCATTTCAGCCAAGGATTATTTTGACCCTTCTCTATCTCTGGTGTGAAGTTGTTTTCTTTTTCATATTGTGGAAGTGCTTGCCAGGTCCTTTAGTAGTTGCAAATTACGCATCTGGAGACTTTAATCTGAAATGGAGTTTTCTTGGAACTTGCTTTGCATGGAAGAAATTTGTCATTAAGTGTATTTTGAAATATGGTATACAACTGCCAGGATTTGTTTTTATGCAATAAAATTGACTCATAAAAATAATTTTATATGTAGGAGAGCATGTATATCATCATAACCACCATTCACATATCCACATACATCCAGCTGTATTGTCTTGGAAGGAGGGCTTGGATTTTCTGTCTCTCACTCACTCTCACTCTGTCTCTCTCTCTCTCTCTCTCTCTCTCTCTCTCTCTCTCTCTCTCTCTCTCTCTCTCTCTCACTCTCTCCTCTCAATCTCCTTTGGTTGGTTGGTTTCTGCATACTCTGAATTTAGAAAAATTCATATCAGAGCTTTGGTTCTCAGAGTAGAGTGGATTTGCAATGGCCTAATTAGCATAGTGGGGCTGATATATTAAAATGGAGATTTCCAGGGCCTGTTGAGACAGAGCAAATTTAGTTAACTTTCCCAGTTCCATACCCTCACACTTTATGTCTCCTATTTCTCTTGACCAACACCTCTGCATCCCAGTGGAAATTGTCCCTCCTTTCTAGAAGGCATTAGGATTAACAAGATAAAGCACTTGCAAAGTAGTCTCATCAATGTTTTATTTGATAGTGAAGAGGGTCTGAATAATTCAGCTAAGGAGTGCTCATTTGTCTCCTGCTTCAGGGAGCTGGCTGCTGGCTGCACCCAGCAGAGAATTTCTCTGGGCCCAAGCTCCTGCCTGACACTCTTCTGGGAGGCAGTGCTGGGACCACTGTTGGGGTTTTTCTTTGCTACAGCCACTTAGAGAGTGTAAGGGCGGGCGCTGCCTGCATTTCTCCCTGCGTGCTGCGTTTCTATAGATATCCATATGATGGCATTTGCAGACTACAAGCTGTCCACTCGCTAGCTGTTCTCGCAGTCTCTGCGCGTTGATATCCCCAACTCCTCGGGAGTCTCGACTTGGCTGCTTCTGCAGCCCTCACAGGCTGGTGGTGCTACAAGGCCGTAGATGCAGCGAGCTGGGGGGGCTGGGCTCCACCACTGCAGCTGCCTGGTCCGCGTTGACACTTTCTTGGGGCGGGGCAGGAGGGCTCAGCAGGCCCCCTGGCAGACAGCAGGCGCGTCATGGCTGAGGTGGCTGCCTGGATATGAGAGGAGGGGGGGTGGAGGAGTCCATGGAGGGAGGTGGTGTCCTGCCCGACTTCCTGTGCCTTCAAACACACCCTCCAAATCCCACCTACTCCCTTGTAAATGAATATTCAGGAACACAGATGGAAAGCTGGCTGCAAAATTATCTTGATATTCAAATACTGCATGAATCGTCAGGATTCAAACCTGAAACTGTTTCCCATGGATTTCTAGTTAACTCTTTCTTTTTTCCTCCTGCTCTTCTAATCAGGTCATTTATACTCCGCTTTTACCTCCAGTTGGAATACTACTGTAAGAACACCCTTCAGGACGCCCTACCTCCTCTTCCCTCCCAAATAGGGAGAAGGGGGCACTATTAGAGAATACTGCTCTCTAACTGGAGCTCTAGAAAGAATCGAGAATGGATGCTGGGGGTAACTGGATTTTCACTAAAATCCCCCTACTGAAAACATTGAGGATTTAAAAGGGGCACACTCCCTGCATAAAACCTAAAAATAGCTGACATTTTTTGGGACAAAATACAGAAGTGTACTTTATTATATATTTGACATTATTTCTCCCATTTTCAGATTTGTATTTTCTCCATCACTCAAAATCTTAGACAGGAAACTAATGAATGAGTACACAAAATCTGACAAGAACATTTCTCTGTCCCCTAATTTTGTTTAGAATATTATTGCGACAGAAATTGTATCATAGACATGACATTTGTCAGCAAATAAGGCATATCTGTTTATAGAGTGCCTAAGAAAGATGGAATGGTGATAAAATTAGGAAAATAATGTTTATCCCTTTTCTTCCTCATTTCACTTCCTTCTAGCCTTTCTCTACCAAATGTTGTCCTGTGGCCTTATCCAAAGAATATTGAATATTAAAATGCAAAATAGTAAGACTTGGTATGATTTATATTTAAAATGTCATTCATTGGGAAATTAGGTGATATGTTATGGAAAATGGATTTCACAGCATATAGTTTTATAGAGAATTTTTTTACTGAACATTCCTGCATATCATTCCATCTCCCCTGACTAAAGAAATAGGAGGTACAAAACAGCTTGAAGATCCCAGTCCAGCGTCCTTGTTGAACATTGCATTTAGAGCTGGCTTGGTTTAATGTTAGGTTAAGATTGTCAGGTATTGAAGGAAATTTCCCAGCAAGGCTTCATTCTATATAAGCCCTCTTTGGGTAACTCTGAGGAGGTAAAACAATAGGAATGTCAGGACACCCATGGGAACATATGAACAAAAAGGCAGGTGGAAAGAAGTTGTCACTTCACTGCTGCTACTCAGTTCAATTCATTTTGTGATTTTTTTTCTTTCTATGTTCATGATGAAAATGACCTTGAGCAACACCATTCTGCTGTGCCCTTCACACCTTTTTCTTTTTCTCAAATATGTAGTCACATGTATGACTACCACACACACACTCACACAAACACACACACCTTTCTCAAAAATGAGATTCCTATGCCTAATGTATTTTGAGAGAATTCATCTAGATATTTCTCTGGCACCAGCCAGAGGTAGTTTTTCTTTTCTTTTCCTTTTTTTTTTTTTTTTTTCTCAAAAGAGGCTAACATGAACTATGGTTTCATTAGGGAGAATTGCCCCACCCTTTTACCTTAGCCATTATTTTTACTTCTTTTGCTTCTAGTACATTTTTAATATTAGGTTATGCCAGCAGTCTTTAAAT
The DNA here is from genome assembly GCF_024139225.1 of Suncus etruscus. NCBI lineage: Eukaryota > Metazoa > Chordata > Mammalia > Eulipotyphla > Soricidae > Suncus > Suncus etruscus. Next base: position 47,747,285 of record NC_064849.1, on the reverse strand, counting down.
GGCTACAGTATGTTATCTTAGCTTTTCTTTTTTTTTCATGAATGAACATCATTTCACTTTTTGTATTTAAACCAGTGTTCTGATTCCTCTTACTGCTTAATGCACTTTTGTCTTGGTAGTTTTGGTGAGTTTTCTATCTGGTGAAATTCAGGTCTTAGTTTCTGCTGATACTATTGCTGCGTTATTTTGCAGTTGAGAAGAGATACTTAGATATCTAACAATGATTTTACCTCTACATAAAACCTCTACATAGTAATTTTATATTATAACCTCTGTTATTTTAAGATTCATTTTTAATAAGGAAGAATGTTAATTTATTTTTTCTTAATTTTGAAATTGAAATAAGAAAGCTCTGTAACTTTCTAAAGGATTAGCTGGCTAATAAATTAACTCATTCATGATTTTAACTTTTCTTTTGGCATAAATATGGTATTAAGGCATTATTTACAGAATTTTGAGTTTTGTATTTCATTGAAAAATAAATTCTGTTCTTTAAATAGGTGCTCTTTTGGCTCCTAGGATACATGACTAATAGGTAATTTTGCTAAATTATTCTACTGACACACATGTGCATTGTATTGCCTTGTTCGCTAAATCTTGTGGGTGAAACTACTTATTCTATTTCTGTAGCCCACATTTTTATTCAACTGGCATCTTTCAATCATTGAGGACTATTTAAATTCTAAGGCAATATAATTTACCCATTACATGGTGTGTGCATGGTGAAATTAAGGAGTATTATGTTTATAATTATTGAAGCAATTCTGCTAGGGGGTAAACCTTTTTAGAATTATACTAAATGTAAATCATGCATTATGATAAAAACAAAGGTTTGATATAGAAGGAGATAGAAATTTCAGAACTGAATTCAGAGATTGTTCATGCTACTTTGAAGTTTCTTACCATAGTCTTCTGATGTTTGCTTCCGGGCCTGTGTCTCATCAGATCCTCATTTTGAATCCCTAGACTCCACTAACAGTCTTCTATTCTGATAGCTGCTGTGCTGAAAGAATATTTTATATTGAAATATGACATAATTTAATATTAATGATGAAGATGGTTAACAAGTGATAGAAAATTGCAGTGAAATTACATAATTATATAAATGCACTAATATTTTTCAATACCAAAAAAGTTAACATGAAAAGACTATTATTTAGACATAGATATAGACTTTGATTGTCCATCATTATTAATTATGAACTTTGTCACATTGGGAGTAAAATACCAAATTGGAAATTCCCAGACTTTAATTTTTATAAAAGATATATGTTTAGTAGTAGGTCTCATGCAATGTTTTCTTTGTGGAAGACTACATAATTTATTTCTTAAATTTTATTCTAATCACATTTTTTAAATTGATACTTTTATAAATCTTTTGAAAATAATTAAATATTAATTTATTTTATGTTTTACAACACAAATGGTTCTGGAAATCAGTAAAGTTTTAGGATACCTTGTAAATATACTCTAAAAAAATTCAAGTATGAATAAACTTTAAATTATTTTACCTTATAGTCAATTAGAAGTAGTTCATTAAATCAGAGATTGACACCAAAATAATATTATTTATGTTATTCTATTTTCAATTTGTCCTGTGAAATTCTTTTGAGGAAATTCTGGAGTAACAAAGCTTGCACACCATCTACTCCTTGGATTCTTTTTTTTTCCTTTTATTTGTTTATTTTTTGAATCTTTATTTAAGCACCATGATTACAAGCATGACTGCATTTGGGTTTCAATCATAAACAAAAAACCTCCCTTCATAAGTGCAACATTCCCACTACTAATGAATGTTGATTTCTTATTTCATGTCTTGAAGTAAATTTTCATAAATTTTAGGGGGAAGATATTTTTGATAGGATATTTCAGTAAAGTGATTAGGAAGGGGACTCTCAATTGTGACCATAAAAACTAACTTTCTCTTCTTTGTAAGTACAGACTGAAATTTTCTTATGAGTTCGCTTTTTCTAATATTTTCCATAATATAAAATTAAGTTATTAAATGATTTATGTACCTTTATTAGTTATTATATGTTTATAAGTTATTACATGTTTTATAGTAATCATTAAATATGACATCTTAGAAGATGAATATATAGATGGCAACATGAATAGTATACAGAATATTACATGTTTTATTCTACAAAGAGAGATATTCTTATAACACTAACATTTGCTTGTCATTTTCATTTGAAATGCTTCATTCAATAGAAATATTCCTACATTTTAATTGAAAATTTGAGATTATAAAATTTAAGTGGAATCTTAACTTAAATGTTAGGTAGTTTAACATAATATGTGATTATTGATGCTTACCTTATGAAACTTACTTTCTTAGTTACACAAAAATATAAACAAAAATATTAACTTGAATGCAACTGCTATTTTTATTAATTTTGAAATTTGATGATTAGTAGTAGGAGAGAGGAAAGAGAAAATTTCGAGGAAGCTACAATTATACTTTTATTAGAGGCATGGCATTTTTCAAACCTATGTCTCATGCCTGTGTCATAATCTAAGTTCTGATGTCCCCAACTGCAAAATTAAGCTAAGAAAATTCGTGACATAGAGTTATCTACAGGTTTCCGTTTTAGGCACTTAGCTGCCATCAACATAGTTATATCATCATCATTTATCCATTAGCTATTTTGAGAGAAGGAATAAAGTAAGAGGTGATAATTAAATGACTTCAGAGTGTAAGCTTGTAGCCATAGAGCCTCAGGGTTCCAAGAAATACTAGAACTCAAGAGTCATTTTCTTTCACACCAAGAGTCAGAAGTAAAATCATACTAAGCAGTAAGTCTGACTTAAGAAATTGCTTGCTATAGAATCTCTAAAACATTGTAGAGTACATGACTTTACATAGGGATTCAAATCTGTATTTTATATATTACTTGGTATTATTAAACTTCTGAGTAATTCTGATAAATATTTAATTAAAATATTTAGACAAGATGACCATCTTAAATGCGATTGAATAACTTTAGTGATTAAAATATCAACCCACCTAAAGTAAATCAACCAATTTTTGTATAGGTGTATCGTTAAATTCATTCTTTTGGTTGAGTCAAAATTTGGCTTCCTGTGGCTTCTGTTTAATTTAAATAGGGTAGGGGGACACAATATGTGCTGAATTTTCAGTGGTATTAAATAACAAATATTTATTCTGTGTTATTTGTTATTTCCAACATGTGATTGATTTGCTAATAATATTTGACTTGGAACAGTCATTGTGATTCATAATTTTGAGCACTTTTATCTTCAATGCTCAGTAAATGTTAATGGTTAACTATCAATTTACTATCAATTGATTGTTAACTATCAACAGTTTACCCATCAACTGCTAGTAACTGTTAACAATCAATTATTCATCATAACTTGCTTCTAGACCAACTCATTTGAAGAGTATTTTTACAAAGCATATTACCAGAATCAGCAAATCACTTGGGTCAACCAGTAGTAGAATTGACAAGGTCATTATTTCATGGCTTTTGATATGGAGAAGGAGGCTTATGTTAAAACTTTTCAATTTGCTATATTAGATACTGCTGTTCTTTTCCTTTTGAACTTGTATGGAGCACTGAAATTCTTAACATTGACCCAGTCCAAATCTGGTCACAAGATTAAATGTGGTTGTCCTTTGGAGTGTAGACAGCTGAGATTTTTGATATAACATTCTTTATATTCACATTTAATAATTGACTTGTATATATTAAATTACTTTAAATTAAATTAATGATTAAAGTACTTATTTCTTTTTAATATTGAGAGAGAAATCAGAGATGTAGCACAGGGGTAGGATGCTAGCTTGGTAGGCAGCAAATCTGGATTTGATCCCTGGCATTCCATATGGTCCCTTGGCACCACCAAGAAACAGGAGTAAGTCATGAGCATCAGCAGGTGTGGCCCAAACATCCAATAAATAAATATATAAGAATATTCAGATAAAAGTATTACAATTTATAATATGATGCCATTTTTAAGAAATGTGAAAACTATGGAGTGAAACAAGATAAAAAGAATCATCAGCTTGAGAGAATGGGCTGGTTGTTTTAAGCTTTCCTCTTGCAACAAAAGTGACTAAAAGTCCATAGTTTGATTTCTTTAGCAAACATTTATTCAACATTTACTGCATGCTTAGATACTTTGCTAAACATTTTTCTTTGAGACACAAATGTCATAATAAAATGGAGCTACTGTTGCAAAGCTGCTTTTTAGAGTTTAGAACAAATAACTCAGAGAGGTAACCTTAGGCTGAGTTAGTGTGAACCAATTTCTCTTATCTCCGTTTAATTTAGCCTTAAATCCTATAAATTGTTAAATAAACAACAATTTATTATTTTTAAGTTAATTTATGCTACCTCATTCATTATTTAATAAAATTCTTAATTACCCAGCCCCTATAAATTCTCCTAATTTCTGACAAGAGACAAAGCAATATGAATGCAGAGGAAACTGATCTTAAAATTTGTATGGTATGCTGGAAGAAAGTTATTGATCTTTGTGCATAATCTTGAATGTTATTCTTTCTGGTCATACTGTTAAAGTTAGAATATTTCTTAAGTTTAATTTTAATGCAAAGTTAATAATAATAAAATGAATCTACCAAATGCTAAATATCTTTAACCTTATTTTATGAATTCCAGGTTTTTTTTGTTCGTTTGTTTGGTTTTTTTTTTTTGCATACTAGTGATTGAGAAAGACATTGGATTAACTCATGACATGTTTGGGGCAGTTTCTATCGATATTAAACTTTCCTTAATTTCTTTTGGCAAACTATGTTCAGTGTTTATTTCTTTTTAACTTTTAACTTGTTTGTTGTTATTTTGCTTAGTGAGCCAAATCTGGCTCTTTATTCAGGAATAGTTATTGGCTGATGCAGGGAACCATATGGGGTACAAGGATTGAACCTGGGTCTGCTGTTTGCAAGGCAAACTAATACCTTAATGTACTGTGTTGAATGCTGTGTTGAATGTTGTATTGAACATTCCACAGTCCCTGTGGGGAAAGGAGTATCCCAGATCCTCTAACTGTGGAGGATAGGAAGCTGGTCTGGTAATAATTCCCTGCAATAAATAATCCACACAGATATGGAGGTTTTAGCATGCAAGAAACTCACACTGCAAGCTGTTCATACACATTTCAGTTGTTCCACCACATGGAACCATAGAGCCTAGATGGCAACTCTCTGCTGAGGTCTCCTGACTAGCATTTGTTGAGATAAAAAACAACAACAACAACAAAAAAACAAAACAAAACAAAAAAAACAAAACTAAGCCACATTACCCAAGGGGAGGGGAAAAAGCCAGATGAAAGGCCTCACCCACCTCCACCTCCACCTTGCAGACACATTAGACTTTATTTTAAATAATTTAAACAACAACTGGCGCCTGGTAGAGGGACCTCATCATCTGTGAATAAATTGTTTATCTGGAAAATCCCATCTGTTTTTTTTTTTTTCATTTGGATGATGCAAATAATTTCATGGATAATTCCACCTTTCTGTAGAAAGATTGGTGCTGTTTGGTTTAAAGCTGTGGCTTTAAGTTGGCTGTGGTCTTAAATGCCAATGAAATAATACAATCATGTTACTACCTTTTCTGTCTGAATATGCTCATACTCATTATGGAGGCTGGGGAGATAGCATGGAAGTAAAGTGTTTGCCTTGCATGCAGAAGGACGATGGTTTTAATCCAAGCATCCCATATGGTCCCTCGTGCCTGCCTGGGGAGATTTCTGAGTGCAGAGCCAGTAGTAACCCCTGAGTACTGCTGGCTATGACCCAAAAACGAAAGAAAAAGAAAAAAGAAAGAAAAGAAAGAAAGAAAGAATAGAAAGAAAGAAAGAAAGAAGAAAGAAAGAAAAAGAGAGAGAAAGAAAGAAAGAAAGAAAGAAAAGAGAAAAGAAAAGAAGAGAAAAAAAGAAGAAAGAAAGAAAGAAGAAAAAGAGAGAGAAAGAAGAAAGAAAGAAAGAAAAAGAAAGAAAAAAAAAGAAAGAGAAAAAGAAAGAGAGAAAAGAGAAGAAAGAAGAAAGAAAGAAGAAAGAAAAGAGAAAGAAAAGAGAAAAAGAAAGAGAGAGAAGAAAGAAGAAAGAAGAAGAAAAGAAAGAGAAAGAAAAGAAGAAAAAGAAGAAAGAAGAGAAAAGAGAAAGAAGAAGAAGAAAAAAGAAAAAAAAGAAAGAAAGAAAAAAGAAAGAGAAAAAAGAAAGAGAGAAGAAAGAAAGAAAGAAAGAAGAGAAGAAAGAGAGAAAGAGAAAGAAAGAAAGAAAGAAAGAAAGAAAGAAGAAAGAGAGAAAGAGAAAGAAAGAAAGAAAGAAAGAAAGAAAGAAAGAAAGAAAGAGAAAGAAAGAAAGAAAGAAAGAAAGAAAGAAAGAAAGAAGAAAGAAAGAAAAAGAAAGAAAGAAAGAAAGAGAAGAAAGAAAGAAAGAAAGAAAGAAAGAAAGAAAGAAAGAAAGAAAGAAAGAAAGAAAGAAAGAAAGAAAGAAAGAAAGAAAGAAAGAAAGAAGAAAGAAAATTGAGGAAAATTCTCCAATTTCTACTACTGCCTTTTCCAGACCCTCTGGTGAAAGGGAGATAAAGGTATAGTGAGGAGAAAGGACTCACCCACCATGCAGACTCATTAGACTTTATATTAAATATTTAAAACCACATTGTTATACTATCTCTCTGGTCCCTCTACTTATCTTGCTTTATATATCTCACTTATTGTAGTGGGCCTATTTTTGTTTCTAACTTAGTACTAATTAAATAATATACCATATATACTATGGATTTTATATGTATTATAAACTATAAAGATACATACCTTTCATTTATGTCTGATTGCTGTGGTTGATTGTTAAATGTGTTTATCCTCCATTAAGAATTATTGCTACTTTTTGAATCTGCCTGCTGGCCTTAATTATTTTCTCTTTGTTCTTTATGACTTACTTTGTTTTATATTTGGAAGTTTATAAAAGACTTAATGGTTACCCACTAGGGAATTCTGCAGCTGTTTGTATTGAAAATAAAATGTCTGATCCTGATTTGGGGACTCTAAGTATAAAAGACTTAAATTTTTCTTCTAAATTTGACAGTGATTTTGGATAATTTACTCTCTAATCCTCAATTCTAATTTTTAAAACAGTTGCAGTCATTTTAAATAGGCTTGTTTAATTAGGCAGTTAATAAATTTGTTCCCTTTATCACATTTTCCAGTATAGAAGAATCACAGACTTGAACTGTGAGGGTCAGGTGGAACTTGGAACTGACTCTGTAATTAAAGCCTTTGTGTTGTCTGGCTAGAGAAATAATACAGTGGACAGGAGTCTAGTCTTGCACAATGAAGACTAGATTCTAGCCCAGACACTTTATGTGATCCCCAAGCCCTGCCAGGAGCGGTAGAGAGCCAGTATTAATTCTAGAGCACCACCAGAAGTGGCCCCCAAACAAAACAAAACTATTTTTGTTTTATTCAATTAGAATTAAATTATTATTATTATTTATTGAATTATTAATAAACAATTGTCTAATTGTATTCTGTAATTTGCTTCCCCCTTTGCCATGCTATTTGTGTCAGCTACTAATACTAAATTTTTAATGTGTGCTTTGGACATTTCCCCCACTTATCTCTTTTGTTTCTGATATGGTCAGAAAGATATAAAATGAAAAACTGATTTCATTATACTGAAACTAGATTTCTGTGTTGTTATTTCAAGTCAGAGGGACCTGGTACTGAAACTCTGTCACGTTTTTTGCTAGATAAAATTTTTGATACTACAGACTATTTTAGATTAAGCTTAGAAATACCTGTTTGTGTATTTCATCTAGGAATCACACTTCTTTTGGTATACAGAGATAGTACATGGGACAGGGCACTAACCTTGCAGGCAGTTAATCCAGGTTTAATTCTAGGTACATTGTATTGTCCCCTGAGCACCACCAGATTAATTACTGATTGCAGAGGCAGGAATAATTCCAAAGCATTGCCTAGTGTGGCTAAAAAAACAAACAAAAACTAACCAAACAAAAAAGGGGCCTAGTGATAGTACATAAGTTATGGCATCTGTCTTGCTTGTGAATAATTCTGGTTTGATCTTAGGCACCACATATGCACGGCAAAATTCTTGAGCACAGAGCCATAAAAATACGTGAGCACTGCTGGTGAGGTCCAAAAACAAAAAAATGGCAGGTCTTCCTTTATAATAATCTCAACGGGGCTTGTAATTTGCTTTGCACATTAGATGTGGGGCAGGAATAATACCTGTCTTTCAAGTCAAATATTACAGAGAGTGTGAAACTTTTATTCTTCCTAGAAAACTGTTGCTATCATTGGAAATAAGTTTGGCTTTCCCAGTTTAAAGTCAGCACTAATGAAGACAGGTGTATGATGTTATCTTATACCATCCAGAAACAATGAACTTCCAAGAAATTTTAGTCATATGAATGACCCAGAGTGAAGTCAGCAGAAGAACCAGCCAAAATCAATGACACACAGACAAGGATAAATAAAATATGTGTTACTTGAAACCATTATATAACGGAGATAAATAACTGAGATGTTTCTCTTGAATAATGGAACTTGGCCAACCACTACTTTCAAAATAGTCTAAAGTATATTTTTATTAGAGCCTCAAATACTGGGGCCTGAGATTTAGTAGATGAAGTGTTTAGGGTTCTTACCTGCTTGCGACTTATTCAAACTCCATGTTTCCATGAATGTGTGTAGGAGTGATCTCTGAGCATAGAGCCATGAGTAAGCCATGAACACTGCCATGTGTGTCCTTCCCACATTACCAAAAATACAAAAAATACAAATTTTAAGATATCTACCATGTCTATCATATAAACATTCTTTCCCTCCAAACATGGTGTTCTATTCATTGGTGTAGAGATCAAACACCCAATAGTGTTGGTTTAAGACATTTATATAGTTTTTGGGATACAGCTCAGAATCTCAGGCTCTAGAAATTCTATAATCTCTCACATCAGCTTCATCTATAAAATTATCCATGAATTTTTGAAGAAATTATTTCTTTCTCAACATTTTAAAATGTTTGTTCATTTCCCAAATTTCCTTGAAATGTTTTTCTTACAATTTTATTAATATTTGAGTTACACACTAAATTTTGTTTTGTATACTTCCTCCTGTACTAACTTGTCAATAAAGCTTGGTGAATCACTATAATGCTGTCTGTTCTCTGTCAGTGTAATTCCGTGTACCTAATCTCAAATAATTTATTTTTGTCTCACTAAATTTCATTTGTGCTTGGTTTGGTTCAGGGTGACATTTTGCCATTTTTCTAATACTCATTTTATCCCTTATAATTGCATTTTAGTTATTCGTATTTACTCTATATTTTTTCATAAATAAAATTGAGATAACATTTTACTCTGGAACTTCATATATACCTCATTTTATTTTATAATGTTCTTATTCTCATTTTTGAATAAAATTTCACTACAGAAATTTGACATGCTGCTCTAAGTATAATAAAGTACAGAATACAGTTCACAGGCAGGGCAGTAAAATGTTAATGATTTTATATGTTTCTTTTTAAAAATTATTGGGAAAATATAAAAATGAAGTGAAAGCCAAATTCACTGCTCTTAATCTCAGAAAGAGAAATATCTTTTTAAGGGGGTATGTGGGATTACATGTCATTTTGATATTAATATTTTGTTTTTGTTTTGTTTTTGTTTTTCGCCCTCACCCAGTGACACTCAGGGGTTATGCGCTCAGAAATCGCTCCTGGCTTGGGGGACCAAATGGAATGCCATCCTAGGCTAGCGCACACCATCACTCAGGTCCCTGATCTTAATATTTGATGCTAATATAATGATGCATCTTAAATTTATCCTGCAATATGCTGAATATAAAATTTTCAGTTAAATTTTGTTTTTATTATTTCTGACTGTGATTTTAGAGGCTAGACTGAGATAATGTATATTGTGATAGCCATCTAATCTACTAGAAAATTCTAAATTAAATATGAACATATACCACCTTCTATATGCTACAATACACTTAAGTTGGATTTCTTAATATGGCCAGTAACACTTATTTACTTCTAAAATAGATCTAATATTGATATCCCTAAGACTTGTTGAAAGAAATAAGTGAAATAATACATCCCTAGTACTCCACACTTTGTTAAATAACAGAATGCTAAAATAGTACGAATATCTATTGTGATTTTGGTTATTATATTACTGTCAATTATATATTAAAACTAAGAATTATAAAAATTGCATAAATAGCAATCCAAAGTTCTTAAATATTTCTATTCTTACTTGTATTATCTGTCAAATGTATATACACTTTCTCTTCAAAAAATAGAACATTTTTTTCCTAAACATTTGACCTGAGAATATCATCTACTTGCAAATGTCTTTTGTTTGTTTGTTTTATTATTTTTTTTCTGGGGGCCATGTCTGGGTGTATTCAGAGATTAGACCTAGCTCTGTGATCAGAAATTATTCCTAGCAGGCTAGGGGGATGCCCAAGATTGAACCCAGGTCAGCCATCAAGGCAAATACCCTACCCACTGTACTTTTGCTCTATCTTCTACAAATGTCTTTTTAATTTACACTTTTGAGGCACTAGATTGAAGAAGTCTCCTAAAATAATAGCAAGGCAATACATATTTTTGCAAATAAATATAGAAACTTTTTTATTTTTTTATTTAACATTCTTATAAAACTAGAATAAGTATTGCTAAACTAACTAAAATCATATTCTTAGAGGTCATATTTTAAATAATATATGACTTTATAGACATGATTTAGCAAACCAGAGATAATAAAATTTTGTCAAGGCATAATCAACTCAGATTTCAGTCTTAAATTTATTCAAGTTGATGAAGATTTAGAAAAAAAAAACTAGTGCAAAAAGTTAGGTAAGATTTTTTGGAAGGGCACTAGCTATTCACTATCAACTTTGAGGCAAATCTACTTCTCTTATTATATATATGAAAATAAATAATTTTCCTGCTTTGCAAATTTGAGTTTCTGTCCCTATAGATACATTTGTGTAAAATTAAATATCTTTCTTTTTTCTTTAGCAATTCTGTACTTATCTGACTATGTTATGTCTAATTTACAATTAAAATATTTTAATAATGTATGATTGTGTGACTATAAAATTTATTATTTTGAGTAAACTAAGATTATACAGACAATTCTGTATGTTTAGGACCTCCAAGTTTACACTTTGAACACTTGAAAGATCTGATATTGTTTGTACCTATTATACATTGTATGGAACTCCATACATGGGGAATTTAGTTAAAATGAAAACTGGGAATTTTAGGTAAATAATGTTGGTACAAAATGTATATCAGGAGTACATGAACTATGATATGCATTCATATTCATATGCACATATATTTATTTTTGAATATGCTACATAGAACTAACACTTTTGGTTTTATGTAACATAAAAACAAATTTATTACCTCATTATTTTTATACAAAGTAGTTTAAAGTCACTACTTTATTTTGGTTCTTATGCTACTATTTTCAACATCTGGGAATGCACGCAACATAAAAAAGAAGTCCTTGAAAAATAATACCATGTCATTTTCAAAATATTTTTTTGTCTTTTTCTCCACATATCTCCTCTTGAAGTGCAGTGGAGCTACATTCAATATGTAAGAGGTACAGAAACTATCTGCTCTTTCAAGAATTCAGAACATAACCTGAGAAGTTCAGTTTCTCTCTGATGCACCAATCAATTAGGAGACAAAATGGTAGAGAAAGATCTTTATTGGCAGAAAGACTGCAAGTTCGAAGATGGCAGAATCAAATGTACAATGTTCTGGGGGAAAGGACAATTAAGGGAAAAAACATTTTTTACATTCTCGACAGCCCAAGCCCAGAGGAGCTGGCCATTATTAATTATAAATCCAGATTTTAATTTGGTCTCCACCACCTTCAAAAAAGACATAATACAAATTTTTTCTTATCTTTTTCTTCCTTCCTTCCTTCCTTCCTTCCTTCCTTCCTTCCTTCCTTCCTTCCTTCCTTCCTTCCTTCCTTCCTTCCTTCCTTCCTTCCTTCCTTCCTTCCTTCCTTCCTTCCTTCCTTCCTTCCTTCCTTCCTTCCTTCCTTCCTTCCTTCCTTCCTTTCTTTCTTTCTTTCCTTCCTTCCTTTCTCTTTTCGTTTTTGCTTTTTGGCTTACTCCCAGCTGCACTCAGGAGTGGCTCTGAACTCAGAAATCCTCCTGGCATACTGGGATTCGAACCACCATCCATTCCTAATCCATTGCCTGCAAGGCAAATACCCTACTGCGGTGCTATAGCTTTGGACCCCAATATAAACTTTTTCTGAATGTAATGCCAGTATTTTTTATTTCATCTAGATAATACATGTGAGCTGAATTGTAAATGTAGTTAGTATTCTTGCTGAATTGGTCCACAATAAGAATATGAAAGTTTGGTTTGTGACAGTGTTTGGAGTTACATATTGATTACATTGCAGAATAAACAATTGAGACAAGCTAATAAATAATGTGCAAATGAGTGATACAAATGGAGGGCTGTTGGAGTTCATATTACATAATCAGAACCCTCTCACATAAGAGTTTTGATTATAATAGCTGAGTTGACTGCAAAACATTTTGATTTCTTAGGAATCTTGCCTTCAAATAGAAAACTCAATCTAAATTTAAACGAGGCTCTTCAATTATATAATCCACGGCCTAAATCAGAGTTTTTATTTTATTTTTTTAATCGGGTACAGTTTTTTATTAATATTTTTATTTAAACACTTTGATTACAAATACGATTATAGTTGGGATTCAGTCATGTAAAAGACACCACCCCTTCACCAGTGAAGCATTCCCATCACCAATATTCCAAATCTCCCTTTTCCCCACCTCATCCCACCTCCGACTGGACTCTAGACAGGCTTTTTACTTCCCTCGTTCATTCTCATTGTTAGGATAGTTCTCAATATAGTTATTTCTCTAACTGCACTCATCACTCATTGTGGTGAACTTCATGTCGTGAGCTGGACTTTCCAGCCCTCCTCTCTTTTGTCTCTGAGAATTATGCAAAAATGTCTTTAAATTTTCTTAAAACCCATAGGAAAGTGAGACTATTCTGAGTCTACCTCTCTGCCTCTGACTTATTTAGCTCAGCATAATAGACATAATAATAATATACATGTACATCCATGTATAGTAATATTTCATGACTTCATCTCTCCTAATGGCTGCTTAATATTCCATTGTATATAAGCCAATCATCTGTTGAAGGGCATCTTGGTTGTTTCCAGAGTCTTGCTATTGTAAATAGTGCTGCAATGAATATAGGTGTGATAAGGGATTTTTGTATTGTATTTTTGTGTTCCTAGAGTATATCTCTAGGAGTAGTATAGCTGGATCGTATAGTAGCTCAATTTCCAGTTTTTGGAGGAATCTCCATAACACTTTCCATCAAGACTGGACTAGAACGCATTCCCACCAGCAGTAAATAAGAGTTCCTTTCTCTCCATATCCCCGCCAGCACTGCTTGTTCTCATTCTTTGTGATGTGCGCCAATCTCTGTGGCTTGAGATGGTACCTCATAGTTTTGATTTGCATCTCCCTGATGATTAGTGATGTGGAGCATTTTTTATGTGCCCTTTGGTCACTTGTATTTCTTCTTTGTCCAAGTGTCTGTTCATTTCTTCTTTCCATTTTTTGATGGGATTAGATGTTTTTTTTTTTTCTTGTAAAATTCCATCAGTGCCTTGTATATTTTGGATATTAGCCCCTTGTCTGATGGGTTTCTCAAACACTGTCTGTGGCTCTTGTATCCTGGGCACTATTTCCTTTGAAGTGCAAAAGCTTCTCAGCTTAAGATATTCTCATCTGTTTCTCTCTGCTTCCACTTGTTTGGAAAGTGCTGCTTCCTCCTTGAAGATGCCTTTAGTCTCAATGTCATGGGGTGTTTTACCTACGTGTTGTTCTATATACCTTATGGTTTCAGGTTTAATATCAAGGTCTTTAATCTATTTGGGTTTTACCTTTGTAACTGGTGTTAGCTGGGGGTCTGAGTTCACTCTTTTTGTAAGTGACTAACCAATTGTGCCAACACCACTTGTTGAAGAGGCTTTCCTTGCTCCATTTAGGATTTCTTGCTCCTTTATCAAAAAATAGATCATTGTATGTTTGAGGGGCATTCTCTGAATACTCAAGCCTAATCCACTGATCTGAGGGTCTCTCTTTATTCCAATACAACACTGTTTTGATAACGATTGCTTTGTGATACAGTTTAAAATTAAGGAAAGTAATGCCTCCCATTTTCCTTTGTCCAAGGATCGCTTTAGCTACTCGAGGGTATTTATTGTTCCAAATGAATTTCAGAAGTGTTTGATCCACTTCTTTGAAGAATGTCATGGGTATCTTTAGAGGGATCACATTAAATCTGTACAATGTTTTGGGGAGTATTGCTATTTTAATGATATTAATCCTGCCAATCCATGAGCAGAATATGTGTTTCCATTTTCATGTGTCCTCTCTTATTTATTGGAGAAGTGTTTTATAGTTTTCTTTGTATAGGTCCTTCACATCTTTAGTTTAGCTGACTCCAAGATATTTGAGTTTGTGTGGCACTGATGTGAATGGGGTTATTTTCTTAATGTCCATTTCTTCCTTATCATTATTGGTGTATAAAAAGGCCATTGATTTTTTTTTTTTAGTGTTAATTCTGTAGCCTGCCAAAATCAGGTACAGTTTGATTCCGGGCAAAACCGTTGGGGTAACAAACAAACAAAAAAAACAATACAAAACAAACAAACAAAATACCAAATAAGTATTAGGTTTTCATATCTATTTCCTGTTTCCTCTCTTGATACCTGTTACAAATTTTGGTTGGGTTAGCCACATCGGTCAATTACTGTCACATACTAAGCTCAAAGACAGAGAAAGATCTAGAAGGGGAAGCAAGGAGAGGAGGATTTGAGAGAGGAAAAGAAAGGGAAGGAGATAAATTCTTTCCTAAGAGAGGAAATAAAAGCACATTAAATGGTTCTTTTATAGCCCTAGTTGTTCAGTTTGCAGCCTTTTAACTTCAAAATTGGTCAAAATTAAAACCCCTGCTTTATTTTATCTTTTTTTCCCTCATGAATAATCTAGACTTTTTTCTATTTCTTCTCCATTTTCTTTCTGTCAGGACTATTTTCCCTAAAATATAACTCCCCTATCCCACATGCAGTTATTAGTAAAATTTTAAAATGTTTCTTTGATTATCAGTTTTCAGCTTTTAAATTTCTTAGTAAGTTTTGTGACTTGGAGGAAATAAATTCAAAGTGGTTAAACCATATTTTTCTTCTGCAAGTCTTATTTTAATGAGTGAATATAATTAGCTATAAGAAAAATAATACTTATCATTATGTTAAATAACAAGAGTAATATTTGTGTCAGCAAAGTTTCATATTATAATAGAATACTAAAAAGCTTAAAAGCCATTTATTATTCAACATTAAGAGCTTTATTACAATATATTTTGTATAATATAACTGTTTGCAGTTATACTGCAAATGATTATAGAAATTCTAAGCAAATTAGTTATAGAAAATACTTGTTACTCATTTTAAAATGAGGTATAGTAAATTATAAAAGGAAATGATGAGAGAATCGAAATACAATTTTTAAAAGTCTCAGGGAATTTTTCTTCTTGTAAAATAGATATACACCTATTGAATAACGGTGGTAGCTTTGAATTTTATTATCTTTTTTTCTATCATTTGAAGTAGATGTTTCTACATTATATTTACCTATTTCTTGAAGTCACAAATTGTTTCTTGTTTATTTTAGTTAGGATAAATCTTTACTTGATTAATATCCTTTCTAAATTTTCAGTTACATTTAAAAATTTAGGGATAATAACGAACTTAATTTTAAGTCAGATAAATTATCTTTTTGTGCTGAAATTACGGCTTAAAAAAACTAAACCATAAAATGTTGGAGAGTACTGGCTGGGATGAACTAGGCTGTTTTAAGAGAATCTGTGCTTCACTATGGACTCAACTCTGTTATTAAAGTTGAATCGACCTATTCCTAGAGGCCCATAGTTTTCCCTCAGGATTTCATCATTCCTATAGTCATTAGATAAAGCAACTTCCATTCAAAAATAAAAAAAAGATAAAATTAAATCCCATGGGGATTTTGGAAAAAAAAAAAGTCTGTTTATGGGACCGGAGCAGTGGCACAAGCTGTAGGTTTGCCTTGCATGCATCTAACCTAGGACAGACAGGGTTTCAATCCATGAGTGTCCCATATGGTCCTCCAAGCCAGGAGTAATTTCTGAGTGCATAGTCAGGAATAACCTCTGATCATCACCAGGTGATAATCAAAAATCAAATAAAATTTTTGTGTGTTTGATTTCTTATTAAGTGGGGCATCTGAAAAGTAATTAAACATACCTGGGTTTTTCAGGCAACTCCAACATAAAGCAATTACTTGTTATGTGTTCTATATTAAGTGGTCTTATTGTCATTTTTCAGCATCTTTACTAAAACATTCAAGCATATATTTTCAAAATGGCATTTTAGCCTCTAACCTTTAATGGTAGTCAAAGGCCCATCTATTTATATGCTTATTTTATTTTAATTACACATAGTCTTTCTAATGTTTAATACATTCTTTTTTTTTTCATACATTCTTAAATGATGAGTATTTACTTTCATTTTAATTCACAGTATCATTGAAACAGAATCATGATAGCTTCATTTTCAGAGCCCATTTCTGGTTATAATACTCTAAAATTTACTAAAAGGTGAAATCACAACTTTGAATACCATTTTGGAAGGAAGTTGATGGCAACCTCTAAAGAAATAATGTAGTGTGGTAAGCCACTTTTCCTGTTTCCTCTAGGATAATGTAACAATTTAATAGATGACTAATGCAACCATAAGTTCCCACATTAACAAGAAGAGTTCCCGAACTACTATATTTAAGTTATTTGGATTTCAACTACCATGATCATCAACTATCCATAGGAATGATTTCTATTCTTTTGGCACTGATTTTACTATGGAGACTATATAACACATATATTTTACTTCATATACTTTTAGGAAATTTAATATTTTAACTATGGATAAAACATTATGCTTTCATCAGTCAAGGTGGATTGACATTTGAATAACTGGTTAGTTTTCTTGCAGTTAGTTCTTTTGAGGAAATATCATTGCTATCATCTAATTAAAGTCAACAATATTACCATTGTTAGTAATTGTGAACAAGGAGGATATACTGTAATGTAATATCATATCATTTGCAGCCTCTTCAGATGATTATGCAGAGGAGAAAAACAGTGAGCTGGAAGGTTATCAGCAAAAATAGAATATAGCGAGAGTTATAAAAATAGCACTCTTTGTCTTTTTCAATTTGAGTAGAGCACTCAATGTATGTTACCACATGAAATCTTCAAAGTACTCTAAAGACTCATTTTTAATTGAGGTAACCTGAGCTTTTTAAATTATAACCAGTGACAGACTAAAGTGACATTTTGATTAAGCAGTGGTTGAATTACAAAATGATATTACTCTATATCATTGCCAGGATGCTAAATGGGAGTACAGAGTTCAACTAAAGAAATAGCAACTGTAATATTATAGAGCACATGTAAAGGAAAGACATCCTTAAATTGTGGTACATCCTATGATGATCTCTCTCACAATTCACACACACATACAAACTTCATAGTTCTCTTATACTATTCTCTGATTCTTTTGTTGGAATATCATTTCTAACTTTTAATTATTCTCTTTGCCCTAAGTGTTTTTAAAAATAGACAAATTTCAGGTAAAGTATCTCAATTATATTTTAAGTAGTTGATAGTTTAATTTTAAGGGGAAAGGTAACATACATGTTGGTATTCAAGAACATTTTTTTTGGGTGGTACTGGACTATATGCAGTGCTGTGGATTGGATCAGGATTAACCACATGAAAGGAAAACACCTTACCTTCTGCACTGCCTCTTGATCCCTAAAAGTTTTTTTTTTTTTTGGAGGTGGGGGAACAATTAGCACTACTCATGACTTAATCCTAGCTCTTCTCTCAGAAATTACTCCTAGCTGTGCTTGGGGATAATATGGGGTGCCAGAGAACAAGGTAGGTTCAGCTACATGCAAGATAATTGCCTTACCTTTTGTACAATATTGCTCCAGCCTCAGTCCAGAAATTTCATTTTTATTAAAACAACTAGAGCAGTACACTTTTTGCTAGTATTTGTAATAGTCCTATTATTTCTTTCATTGTAAAATATGTATGTTGTAGTAATATTAACTTACAATTATGTATATTGTGTATATATGCATATATTACATATATGGGGATTGATATTATGATAAAAATAACTTTGACCTCCAAAATGTTAATTTTTCTATGACAATCCACTGAATTCCATCTTACTTTTCAGCCTATTAAATCCCTGTCCACTATAGGATGCAGACAATAGAACTGAGGATATCCTTAGTTGCATCCAAGAGTTTTGTTGGACAACATTGTTCTTTTGTTGTTTTTTATTCTTTATAAAACACAGTTTTATAAGAGGGATAAGAGGGATACTTTAGTATTTGTTTCTCTCTTTCTGATGTATTCAATTTATCAGACATATTTCTCTTATGAAGGATATTTTATTTATTATGACCCTCTTTAGTTTTCATATGTATTGTAGCAAAAGTCAAGATTTTGATCTTTTGTTTATGTTTGTTTGTTTGGGGCTAAACCCAGTGATTCAGCAGTTACTCCTAGCTCTGTATTCAGGAACTACTTTTGGTGAACTTGGGTGACAATATAGGATATATTAGGATAATTAGGATAATATAGGAGATATGCTTGGAATCAAACCTAAGTTATCCACTTGCAAGGCAAATATTATTACTTTTTGAGCCCAGAAGTTTTTTTTAATTACTTATTTAAAGACTACATATTACATTGTTGCTCAAGAAAAATTTGTTTTAAGACTAATTCCACCACCAATGTAAAATTCCCTTCACCATTCTCCCCAGATTCCCATTTAGTCCCAAGTCTAACACATTGGCAGGCATGAAATAATATATTTTATAGTACTTGTTTATAGGTAAATGGTAAACAAAATCATTAATTAAAAAAAAGTAACACAGCAGGAAAATTTGTGAAAATTAATGTAACTCACAGTTAGGTTTTTAAATCATTGTCAGAAGGTTTGCTAAATGATTTGTTACTAGTTGATTTTCTGTTATTTGTTTTGTTTCTGAACTAAAGATGGCTTTGAATCTATGTTGATATCTAAATTGATGTGTCCCTACTGGTATAACAGTACTGAAAAAAAAATTGGGTTATCACAGATCACATATGTGGCTGGTGGTCCAGGAATTCTATGCTCTGTGCCTATTATTGCCACTTTGTGGGTCTTTGTTTTGGCTGCCATGGCTTTTGGAATTATGAGAAGCTGGGGGAGACTAACAGTACTCATACCAAATGGGACTGGAGATGCCAGCCTAAATATCAGCATGTCTAACGTTTTGGTCTGTTTGGCATCTTTGCAAAGCTCTGTGATTGTGTGGTGAAGCTGAGTCATTGCCAAAGTGGTGGTTATGCATGGTGGGTGCAGCTGGTATGGTGTCAGCAAGGTGGGAACTTCTTCTGTCTTCTAAATTGCCATCTTCAACTGTGTGGTGAATTTATACAAGATTTTTCCCATCTTGTTTTACATCTCTTTTTTTGTTTTGTTTTGTTTTTTTTTTTGGGGGGGGCACAACCATTTGTTGCTCAGGGGTTACTCCTGGCTAAGCACTCAGAAATTGCCCTTGGCTTGGGGGGACCATATGGGACGCCAGGGGATCGAACCTCGGTCGAGATCTTTCCTTGGCTAGCGCTTGCAAGGCAGACACCTTACCTCTAGCGCCACCTCGCCGGCCCCGTTTTACATCTCTTTTGAGACTAGATTAAGTCTACAGAACTGGCCAAATACAGATATGGAGTCTGTTCTTGTTGACCTGATTTTGTCCAGCCCCAATTTTATCTTTACTTATAACTGTTGTGTACTTATTCCACACAATTTTTTGTCCACTCATTTGTCATTGGGTACTTGGTTGTTTTCATTAATCAGGTATTTTAAACAAAAATTCAGTGGACAGTAATAGGCATATATCTTTTTGGATTAGTGTGTTTTGTGTTTGGGTAAATGCTTTTTGTTCTTAGGACTAATTAAAGAGCTGCAGGTTTTCTAGCAATGGCAAATATCAACTCATGGATTAGATTCTTTATCTAATGGTGGCAGTATTCCCCTTTCCTTATTCATTTAATCTTGCTTGTGCTTGCTTTAAAAAAAATCAGCAGCTAAAATTAAATAACACATTATTCATTCGTATTTTTCTAAGACACAGATTGCCTTGTTATTTTCATCATGATTAAGTGATGGATATTTAGAGGTACCTTAATGAACCAGAGAGGATAATACAATTAATGTTTCCTTTATAAAGAACTTTGTATTGTGCTCTCACACTGTTAAATGCTAATAGACTCAGGTATGACCGAGTCTATTTATATTATAAGCACAGTTACTTGGATAAATACAAAGACGTTACTTGCAATATTATTTCTTTTTAAAAAAGTACTTGTATTTAAAGGTATCTTTATTTATTTTGGGGTCCATACCTAGCAGCACTCTGGGGTTCTGGTTTTGTGCTCAGAAATCCCTCCTGGCAGGCTTGGGGGACCATATAGGATGCCAATAAACAAACCTGGGTCTGCTGCATGCAAGACCAACGCCCTCCTCGCAGTGCTATTGCTCTGCCCCTGCAATATTTTCTCTGTTTTCACTTTTTTTAAATTATACACCATGAGTACAAGTTTGTTCATACTACAGTTTTTTCCCCACAGATAAATTAGTTCATGATTGGTTTACAGAAATAAAATGTATAACTAACTCCACCAGTGAGCATTTTCCAAGACCAATGTCAATTGTTCTCTCTCACTCTCCCTGATGCCCTTTTCCCACCCTTGCAATATGATTTCTAATGGTAGAAACATTTTCAAATAAAACTATATATAGCTGAAGATACCATATAGTTGGTATAATATAGTTGGTATAGTTGGTTTGCCCTTAGAACTGCTGACCTGGGTTTGATCCCTTGCACTAACTATGGTCCTCACAACTCCTTTTGAGTGATCAATAAACAAAGATCCAGGAATAAGCCTCGATTACCACTTGATGTGGCCTAAAATCTAAGAAGAATAAGAAAGGACTAGCAATCTAAGCGTTTATTATTAGTAATTATGTTTCTTAATTTGCGTTACTCTTTATATAAAATATATCTGTATTTATAAAGAAAATAAAATCACAATTATTCTTTTATTCTGTGAAAAATTGCATATACATACATAGTGCATATTAATTTTTATTATGAATAAGCTCTCTTTGAAGAATATATATATGCACAGAAAAATGCATATGCCTCTCCTGAAGGTAGGAGGGTCTTGTGATTTTCAATTTTATATATTTATTAAAGTCAACACTTTTTACTTTGTACACATTATGATAAAAGGGAAAAAGTATTATGATAAAAGGATTAAAATGATTATTTCTAAAATTTAATTAAATATTTGTTTATTTAACTAAATAAGTGTTTATAAATGAGTGACAATTGTCTTTTAGGCATTAATATTATTAGATGTTTATGGGTTAAAAAAGCATCAATTATAATTTACTAACACTCTTACTAATTGCAGAAATTTAGCAACTAAGTCTGCCAAGAAGTTTGTTTGCATATACAGAACAAATGATATATCTGAGTTCTGATGTTTAGTTGGAAATTCACTAATATTTAACTTTTTTTAAATATCATTTGTTGAATTTTCTGTTCATCATCATATTATTACTATTACTATTATTATTATTATTATTATTAGTAGTAGTAGTAGTAGTAGTAGTAGTAGTAGTAGTAGTAGTAATAGTAGTAGTAGTAGTAGTATTTTTATTTTGTCACAATTGACTCTGCTTAGGTTTTATCCCTAGCTCTTTGTCTAGGGATCAACCCTGGTGGTACTTAGGGACCAGATGCATTCCAGAGATTAAACCTGGCTTAAATGCATCCAAGTGAAAAGTCTTAACTCTTGTACTATATCTCTGGCCTCTGAATGTTTTTTGGAAAAAAGCCATAAACCCTGATATATTTATTTTAACTTAAAATAAGAAACTGTTTACTTCCAGATAACAGATATTTTATTATGAGCTCAGATACAGTCCATAGCTTCATATTGCTAAAGGTAAAATTTTTGAATGTTTGTGTTTCTTTTCATGGAACACAAGAAACAGTATTTGCCATATAGATGAGTGATAAAGTTGCTGCATTAAAAAATCAACTCTTTTTCTCGATAATGCTTCTTTTTTATATAATTTGAAAATAATTTTAAGAATTAGAAAATTATCAAATCACTATAGAAAAAAAAATAAAAGGATGCAAGAGACTAGAAAATGGACAGGCAACCAGGCTAGAAAATTAATGATGGTAAAAATTAATATCATGATATTCCACAGTAACACCAGTTGGTTTCTGTGCAAATTGTCCCAAATTTGAGTGCAAATTGGCTGTGATTGAGAGCAGATATTAACACAGATTGTCTTTATTTGGCTAGCTTGGCCTCACATAACTAAGTGCCAGACTGAGGTAAAAGCTTTTATGTTGCTTTCCCACTCATTGTTGCTGAGATGGCAGTGGACCATTCACCCCGGCTGTCATTTTTGGGTGCAGTGCACATAGAGCATTATAGTTTTCTGATGTCTTGGTCTCCAACATTGTGTTTGAATTGTTCATGGAGTGTTCTGTCTAATGTACATACCTGGCAACAGTGTGGCTGAAAATTCTTTGAAGTGCTTGGGATCTCTGACAGCAGATCTATTTGGGGATCTATTTCACTACAGTAATCTTGCAAAGCATGTACTTTATTCATATAACCACCTCCTCAACCCTCTTCACGTGGATCACAGACAGATTAGATGCAATGGTCCTCAAACTACAGTCCACAGGCCACATATTGTATTTATTCCCATTTTGTTTCTTCACTTCTAAAAAAGATATATGCAGTGTGCATAGAAATTTGTTCATAATTTTTGTTTTTATTATAATCTGGCCCTCCAACAGTTTGAAGGACAGTGAACTGGCCCCCTGTTTAAAAAGTTTGAGGACCCCTGGTAGAGTCTCCGAATGGATGTGAATGGCAGTGGTGATTAGATTTGCAGCAATTCTAGCAAGGCTGGAACTTTAGCCTCTGAGCAATCTCTGAGCCAACTTGATATAGATTTTATAACAAAAGAATAGAACTTTGAAAATGATTTTATTTTATATTGAACAAAAATATTATTGTAGTTAGGAATATCCCTAGCAAAACAGAAACCTAAATCATTTTTAACTGTAAATTTTCAGATAAAACTGGTCAGTAACATAAAATAATGTATTTGATTCATATTTCATTTTTGAAGTAGAACTTTAAGAAATTAATTCTTGAAAATTTACCTTTCATCTTATAACTTATATATCACTCTAACTCTAGTAGAATACTTTTAAAATATACATTGTTAAAGATTTCAATATAATCATACAGTTTTAGTACAATAGCTTCAGAACTTTCCCATTGTTTCTTTTCAGGAGATTAATTTTTGGAATAAAGAACAAGAAAAAGAGAACAGTAAATTGACACAAAAATAAGGCTTTAAAATTACCCATTGGGAACTGGATAGACAATGTAGGCCACTTGCCTTTTGCATGAGAAACTATGATTTGATTTCCTGGACCTCAGATAGACCCCAAATCTGCCAGTGGTGATTTCTCAATGCAGAACTAGAGGTGATCCCTGAACACCCCCAAAAAACCAAAAATATTCAAAAAACATTTTCTCAAGGGCATTTTTTAGTAGAGATGAGGATCTCAGGTCAAGTGGATCCCTAGTCTGCTTCTTGGGTTCTGTGGTTCCAGAATATTTAGGGGACCATATAGTGCAGTTGAGGGTTGCCTATATATGTCACACATTTAACTCCTGTACTATCTTTTGAGTCACAAGTACAATTCTTAATGCCCTTTTCTAGAAATAAATCAATTCTGTTAGAACACACTTTATGATAGGTATGCATTCTCTATGTAATATCAAATGATGTTGAAGAATTTGACAATATTCTCCATGATATGGTTGTCTTTATATTATTTTATATGTTTATACTCATAATGAGTGGAATGAATAATGTCAATATTTCATTTAGTAAATTTTATCTTGTAATACGCTTTTGCATCTTTAAATCATCTTGTAATTTCAGGGACCTGAAAAAAGAAAACTGGATTAGTAGTCTTTATGTGTGCCACTTGAACTTACATGCACATGTACATAAATTTTTCCTGGGAGAAAATGATAAAGTACAAAATTGCCATTTATGCAAATGAAAACTTAGTTTCTCAGAATAATATTTTTTTTCTCAGTATATTAGCCTTTTAGAGTTTTAGTACTTTGATATGCCTTATTTCAAAGTTTCTGACTTAATTTTTGTTGGTTGGTAAAAAAAAGACTTTTATATAAAGTGGTGAAATTATCTGACCTCTCAATTACAAATATCTAAATATCAACTTTAATTTAAGTTTTTTAATCTATCACTTCTTCTAAAACTATCACTTTTTAATATATATCCTAGTATACAAAACATTTTTCTTTTTTTTCTTGTCCACTTTTTCTATTCTTGGGTATTCCATCTTTATATCAGTGATTTATTAATGTACTTATTGATAGCATTATACAAGTAACAGAAATAGTGACAGAATTTCAGAGGTAATAGAGATAAATAGGATTCCATCCTTTTTACAAATGCATATAGTATTGGGGAGAAAGTTATGCAAGAATTCTGGATTCAATTTGAAGAACATCTATTATGTGTAACATTAGTAGTATTAGCAGTAAGGATTATTTTACTTGACATATGTAAGCATTGTTGTTCAAAAAATGTTTGTGTTGTGACCATTTCCATCAATGCTCAGTTCACCTTTATCTTGGTGTGCTGAAAGCCATTGCTTCCTGTGGATGAATAATGGCACACGCTGCACTAGCTTAAAATATACTTAGACTGCTGTTTTGACTCTTGTAATTTCCCATTTGGTCTCTCCACTATAAAATTCAGTTCACCCCTACAAAATAAAAACTTTATTGCTATTGTGAAATGTAATGTTTCAAGTTAAAAAATAAAAATATGAAACCATGATATAAAGGTAAAGTAGTTCAAAAGAGAACCTCAATTCATTACCAGAGATTTTGAAAAAAAAAAAAGTCTTAAAATATGAATGTGCAGTGTGTCTCCTATATAAAAACTATTTTTCTGCAGGTTTTTCTGAGAGGTCTGAAAATTTAGCTAGTTTTCTGTTTTAAATTATAATGCAGGTTTCTGTGGCTCAAGTGTCACATTGAACATTTATTTGAATAGTGTTTTACAGTGAGTCAAAAATTTACTTCTCTATGGTTGGTCTTTTATAGTGTACCATCAAATAATTTATTCCTGGGTTTAGAGTTTTACTGTGTCATCAACATTATGCTCGCTTCTTTGTGGGTTAGGCTTCCATGCTGCTTTATGGCCTCAAAAGACTTCCAGATTATTATTTGTATAGTAATCCAATTGCTTTACTTCACTCACAGTCTTTATCGTACTCACATATTCATATCTTCTAATGCAATATTTAGGTTACACAAATACTATTTTATTTCTTTAAATGGGATTTCCAGGTTGCCTAAAATATTTTGTACCAACAAAACTATTTTCAGTCCTTAATTGTATTAAGGCATTTCATGCTTCTTTGTTTTATAGTCTTTAACTCTTTCTTCTGTATGAAATACCATTTTATTATTAATCTCAAATTATTTATTCACCAAAATTTTCAAAATCTTTTGAGAAAGGCTCTCTGATGCCTCACAAATGTAGTCATTATTACATATATTTTTGTCCTCATCTAAGACTCATATTTAGATTCAAGAGAGGCTTCAAGTTGACCTTTATTTCTTTATAAAATGGCTTTTCTTAGTGTTACTGAGCAAAGGTTTATCTGAAGACTTTACTTTTCTTTATGATGACTATTCTGTATCATGGCATATTTTTATAAGATAATTTACATGTATTATATAATATGAATAATTTTATTGTTATTTGCTATAATAAAAAAGATAATTTACCTTTATTTCCACTGGACTGAAACTAGTATTTTTGATATGTGCTTGACACATTATTAAAAATTATTTTTATTATTAACTTTTATTTTATTGAATCACTATACATATTTACATATACATATCACTAGATATAAAGTTGTTTCCATTGTACAATGTTCTAGCACTCATCCTTCAACAGTGTTACTTACCTCCACCATTATCACCAGTTTCTCTCCCACCATTCTCAGCTTACCTCTATGACATGTATTTTCTTTTTTTTTTCTTTTATCTTTTATTGGGCCACACCCAGTGACGCTCATGGGTTACTCTTGTCTATGCCCTCAGAAATAGCTCCTGGTTTGGGGGATCATATGGGATGTTGGGGCATCGAATCACCATCAGTCCTAGTTTAGCACGTGCAAGGCAAACGACCTACCGCTTGCAGCACTGTTCTGGTTCCTATCCCATATGTTTTCTTTTTAACTTGTAGGCGCTGTTTTCTGCAGTGCTGTTACTTAAAGGGTATCATCTGTTTACCTCCTTTAAGCATCCACTATGTCTCTCCATTATCATTGTCATAATGGATCCTTATCTGCCTTAATCCTCACATGCCCAATTTGGCAATTTTTCAACTAAGAACCACTTATCCTGGCTTTGTTTCTTTTGTCGTTGGGTATTATTCTTTCCTTTTCTTTATATCCCTACACATTTGACACATTTTACCATTTCTTTTGAAAACCTGGAATTATGTTCGCATTTTTTCTGTGGAAATATTGAATTATTAAAATATAACACTTATTTATGATAAATCCTGTAATAGTGACATGGTAAAGAAGTGACAAATTTCTCTGGACTTTTACCCAGAGTAATTGATTTAAAATGAATATTTTCTGTAAAATTATATTTGAAGCTTTTTAAAAATAAATAGTGAGAAGTCTTGGAATGACTTATATGTATACCTTGAATAAAATTAAAAGAAGTAAAAGATTTACTGTGGGTTAAATAAATTAAAAATAGTGAATTTTCTTAGGTATACATAATTCTGAGTTGAGTATTAAATTCGATAAAATGAGAAAAAACTATAAATGTTTAGACTTTTAAATTACAATCTGAATTATTTATCTTCTAAAGAGTTTCAGCATATTATTTTTGAGAAATACATAGCTTTAAGAAAATATAACTATTTCAAATCATATTATTTCTATTTGCTCCGCAGTTTATGTTATTTTTTTCAAAAACCACAAACAATATTTTCTTTTTTGTAAATTATATAGTATAGTTATTATATGTGTCTAATTCAGATGTATAAAAATAAAAAAATATTTTAATTTATTTTAGAACATTACTTTTCTGCAACAAATATATTTGGTAATGTATAAGTAAAACAATACATTTTTTACATGTATCTTAGTTATTTGGCATAATATATCCCTAGTCATTAGTCCATTAGATATAGCAATCTATACTGAGGCTTCTTTCACCATTAAAAATTTTATTTCACAATCCATATTTTAATATTTTTGTTAGTTCTTTTGCTTTTATATCACTTATAGTAAAAGCATTTCCTTTAATTCGTTGACCTAAATTAGAAGACTTTGTAAATTAAAATCTTAAGTCTTTTCTGACTTATCAAATGTTAGAGTGGATTGGATTGTAATGGTTTATATAAAGCTCTGGACTCAGAGTATTCCTTCTTTTAATCTATTCTGTATATTCAGCAAGATAAATCTTCTAAAAGTGCTTCACTCATGTAATTTCCCTACTCAAAAACCTCCAGAAGTCTTCACTGCTTATTAAATTTAACTCCAACAGCTTCTTGACATTCACGGCCATCTAAACCCCAATAAGATTTAGTCTCTACTTTCAACTATGACCATTACCTTGTTCACTCTGCATGAAATAACAAAATGGAATATTAGGCTTGCAAGAATTCTATCTCTCCTCACTCCAGCTCAGTTTATTCCTTGAGTTTAACCTTCCGGACACATTCGCTTTTGCATGATATCTGACTGCTGAAATGTAACAGATTTTTCGAAGACTATACCAGGAACATAAAAGTCTGAAGGAAGCCTTACTTGATTAACTAATTCAAGCAAGTAATTCTTCAAGTATTAGCCAAGAACACAATGAAAGTAAATGTCAAAAATCCTTACTATAATGATTTTTTTTATTCATGAGTGCTAGATCAATTAACTAATAAATATTAGGTGATGTTATGAAGGAAAGCATTAAAAGTGGCAGATGGAGTGTGAAGTTAGAAATAAGAATGATCAGAATTAAATTCAAAGGAGGCAAGAATGTCAGAAACTGAGAGGGAATAGTTGGTTCATACTTGATGTATTTACAAACAGCTCCAATACAATTATGTTTAAATAGGAGTAGGTGAAGGGAAATCACAAGGAGCCTAGAGAGAAGAAAGTTCTAAGGGCTGGGACTTTATATGAGAAAGGGATAGTATGTCATGAAGAGTTTTAAGTAGAGACATGACACTAAATACTTTATATTATAAAAGAACTGTCAGGTTGCTTTTGGAATAGACATTGAGGACACAATAGTACTGAATTGTTAGGGTCATGTGGAACTTGGAAAGGACTCTGTCATTCAAGCCTAATATAAGCCTAATATCGAACTTAAGAGGATATGCCCACTGATAATTGGTAGCTTGAACCAGGATTTTGGTGGAGGGAATTTTTCTTTCCTAATTTTTTGTTGCTTTGTTTTGGAGACACACCTGGTGATGCTTAGGGATTACTCCTGGCTCTGTGCTCAGAAATAGCTCCTGGCAAGGGACCATATGGGACTCGGGGATCAAACCGAGATCCGCCCTGGGTCAGCCGCCTGCAAGGCAAATGCTCTACCACTCTTCTATTGCTCCGGCCCCAGATGGAGGGAATTTTTCTTTATATATTGTGTATGATGTTACTCTACTTAGGGTTAACATGTTTAATGTAAGTATAGGAAAGCATGAGGTGGTTTAGAGATATTTCATCTTTAAAACTATGATTAGTTTTTGTTGTTGCTAAAGAACAACAAAAATATTTATCCTGTTCAAGGTTCTTTTGGAATCTTTCACTTTCATTATCCATAGTCAAAGCATGACAACCCTTTGAAGTAACATTGTTATTGCTACATTTTCCACACGAAGATTTTGGAAAATAGGGAAGTGTAATTTAAAAAAAAATAACATAGTGGTAGGGTGTTTACCTTACACAGGACTGCCTACTGTGGCCCAAAATGTGTGCATACATTTAAAAATTAAATGCGAAACTTATGGATTTAATAAACTTAGTGTACCAGAATTTTCTTACTTTGTAGCTGACAAAAATTATTTTTACTCAGACATGGTTTCTGATTCACTTTGAGTATTCAGTGAAGTCTTTTACAACCCTAATATCTTATCTGTAAAATAATGCTAGTAATACCAGGTTCAGGGTTTGTTTTCAGAATAAAAGTGAAATACGAATCTTAAACATAATGACTGCATATATAGAGTCTACAAAATGGTCAGAATTATTTTGTCAGATTACATAGGATTTTGTATTTAGTTAATCAGTTACAAAGCATATAGTAACAAAATTGTACAATACTATATCTGAAGTATATGTCTAATAAATTATGTCAAAATAGAATTTTTTGTCCCCCAATTTACAATACAGACCAGGCAAAGGACCTGTTTTGAGGTGTATATGGGGTGCATTTACTGTACCTCCTCTTTCTATACAGCCTGTGGTAAAAATTGGGAGGCCTTTTCTTTTTTTGATTTTTTAATATATGATTTTATAATATTATATATATTATTTTATATAATATAAAATATAATATTAAGTAGGAACATTGCTTCCATTTAACATTTCTTTTATGCTTTCATGACTTGATAAGCTTTTGTGATACTTTGAAGGATAATAATAAAGTTCTTGATAATTTTTGCTTGTTGACATATATATGTATTGTCAATAAATAAATGTCCTAGTAATATTTTGGAATGGAGTTATGCCACCCCTAATTGTGCACAGGGCTTAGACCTGACACTGTGATCAAAGGATAATGTGCAACTCAAACCTAAGTCATCTATGTGCAAGGTAACCCCTCTACCAACATATACTTCTCTTTTCGCAATAGTTCTTTCAAAAAGATTTGAATTATTCTAATTATTAAAGATAACTTTAAGATTTTAATTGAGTATGGAGCTTATATATAGAAAAATTATGTTAACATCAGTTGCAAACAAACTTGATATTAATAGTTGCTTTTGTGAGTGAAGATTATGTAAGAATCCATAAAATTATTACAGAATTACAGAATATGTAGCAGCACAATTTCTGCTAAGATATTCTTTGTCAAATTATATTTTTATTTTTAAATTAATTTATTGACACACCATTAATACAAGGTTGTTCATAATATGGTTAGTGTTTTTTCTTATTTGTTTTTATTGCTTTATTCAAGCACTGTGGTTACAAAATTGTTCAATGTTGGGTTTCAGTCATACAATGAACAACATCCTTCTTCAGTGCATCCTACCCACCACAGAGATCTCCCCTTACCTTTCCATCCCCTACCTCTAACTTGCCTGCTCTAGAAGCATTTGCTTCTCTGTCTCTCATTCCATTTTAACACTGTGATTTTCACTATTTCAATGAAGCGGTGCCTCGTGTGTTCACTTTCTCCTCTTTAACAATGAGTTCTTGTCCAGGGTGATCGGTTCCAGCTATCATTGTCCTACTAAACCCTTCTTTTGTCTGCACTCACTGCTATTTGTGGTGAACTTCCAACCCTGGGCTGGACATCTTGACCCTTATCTCTCTTGACTCTGGATATTATTATCATACTATTTCTTGCTTCTCTTATATCCCACAAATTAGTGATACTAGTCTATGCCCATCCATTTCCTCTAGCTCATTTTACTCAGAACAATAATATCCATGTTCATCCATGTATAAGCAAATTTCAAGACTTCATATTTCTTACAGGCTGCATAATATTCCATTGTGTAGATATACCACAGTTTTTTGGCCACTCATCTGTCATACAAGTCACCTGTGTTGTTTTTAGATTCTGGTTATTGTAAAAAGTGCTGCAATGAACATAGAAGTATAGAAGGTATTTTTGTGTTTCTGAAATATATATATGTGTATGTATATGTATATGTATGTATGTATATATACATATAGTAGAAGTAGAATTGCTGGATACTATTGAAGCTCAATTTATAGCTTGAGAAATCTCCATATTGTTTTCCAAAAAGGCTGGACCAGTCTGCATCCCCACTAGTAATTAATGAGAGTCACTTTGTATCAGCATCCATACCAGCACAGTTTCTTCTTCTTTTTTTTAAGATGTGTAATAGTTTCTATGATATGAGTTCCTATCTCATTGTTTTGATTTGCATCTCCCAGATGATTAGTGATGTGAAGTATTTCTTAATTTGCCATTTGGCCATTTGTATTTCTTTGAGGAAATGTCTGTTCATTTTTTCTCCCCATTTTTTAGTTGATGAAATGTGTTTTATTTCCTTATTAAGTTCAATTAGTGTCTTGTATATCTTAAATATTAACCTCTTACCTGATGGGTATTTGTTGAATAGTTTCTACCATCCATGGATAGCCTTTCTATCCTAGTTACTCTTTACTTTGAAGTAAAGAAAACTCAATTTAATATAGTCCCATTTATTTAGCTTTGCTTTCACTTTCTTGGCCAATGGTGATTTGTCCTTGAAGATGTCCTTAGATCCAATGTCATGGAATATTTTGCCTTTATTTTCTACTATGTAGATTATGTTTTTAGGACTTATATCAAGTTCTTTAATCCATTTATTTGACCTTGGACATGATGTTAAGGAAAGGTCTGAGTTAATTTTTTGCATGTAGTTGACAAGTTTTCCTACTTTTTCCCCACACCTTTATTTTCTTATTGGTTTCCCACCAGCACCACTTGTTGAACAGTCTTTCCTTTATCCACTCTCTAATTGGTATTTTTTGTCTTTTACTAAAAATAGTTTGTTCTTAAATCTGTGGGTCCATCTTCAGATATTCAAGTCTATTCCTTTGAGCCGAGGGTCTGTCTTTGTTCTAATATCATGATGTTTTGATGACTATTGTATAATGTATTTCTTAAGTTGGGGAAAGTGATTCCTCTCATCTTTTTTTTTTTGCCAAAGATTGCTTTAGCTATTTGTGGACATTTATATCTCCATATGAATTTCAGCAATGTCTGATCCATTTCTTTAAAAAATGTCATGGGAATTTTTATTTTGATGAATTAAATCTGTATAATGCATTAGGAAGTATTGACATTTTTGTTTGTTTGTTTGTTTGTTTGTTTGTGGCCACACCCGTTTGAGGCTCAGGGGTTACTCCTGGCTAAGCGCTCAGAAATTGCCTCTGGCTTGGGGGACCATATGGGACGCTAGGGGATTGAACTGCGCAGTCCTTCCTTGGCTAGTGCTTGCAAGGCAGACACCTTACCTCTAGCGCCACATCACCAGCTACGTTTTAATAATGTTAATTCTCGCAATCCATAAGCAGGGTATATGTCTGAATTTTCTAATCTCCTTTTTAATTTCTTTAAGCAGTGCTTTGTATTTTTCTTTATATAGCTCTTTCGCCTCTTGAGTTAAGTTTACTTAAAGATACTTGATATTCTGAGGCATAATTGTGAATGAGATTGTTTTTAAATATATTTTTCTTCTTTTACATTATTTTTGTACATAAAAGCCATAGATTTTGTGTTAATACTTTAATTTACATATTTTAAAAATCTTAACCATGTAGGGAAATATCATAGAAATGTTTTTATTAATTATTTTCTCTTTATAGTTAAGAACAAAATTAAAAATAAAAATAAAGCAAAGTGTATATCTGCTAAAATAATAGACTACTATATTTCTAATGTATGTGTATGTATAGAAAAATACTTGGTGTCTTAAACCTGGGATGTGAATGAAATTTTCAATGCCAATTTGTTCACATTTGTATATTTTCTTCATGAAAGAGATCTATCAAAAATTAGAAAATAATGCATTAAAATGCTCATTCCTATGGAATTGTTATTGCAAAATTTAGTTTATCTAGTCTTGCCTCTTACTTCAGTAACTTTTCATTGATTTTTAATTTTATTCATTGTCCATGAATATTTTTTATATCTAAGGTATGCTCTGTAATAATTCTCAATAAAGTTAAGGAAAAATAATCAAGAATGTAAGGATATATAAGGAGACATGCTCACAATGGAATATTATGCAGCCGTCAGGAGAGATGAAGTCATGAAATTTTCCTATATATGGATGTACATGGAATCTATCATGCTGAGTGAAATAAGTCAGAAGGAGAGAGAGAGAGAGAGATGCAGAATAGTCTCACTCATCTATGGGTTTCAAGAAAAATAAAAGTCATTTTTGTAATAATCCTCAGAGACAATGAGAGGAGGGCTGGAACACCAG
This sequence comes from Suncus etruscus, assembly GCF_024139225.1. Taxonomy (NCBI): domain Eukaryota; kingdom Metazoa; phylum Chordata; class Mammalia; order Eulipotyphla; family Soricidae; genus Suncus; species Suncus etruscus. The sequence goes on along the minus strand of NC_064849.1, from coordinate 47,713,717 downwards.
CTCACTCCATGAAGCTTACCACAAAGAGTGATGAGTACATGTATAGAAATAACTACACAGAGAACTACCATAATCAAGTGAATGAATGAGGGAACTGAAAAGCCTGTCTGGAGTACAGGTGGGGGCGGGTGGGATGGAGGGAGATTTGGGACATTGGTGGTGGGAATGTTGCACTGGTGAAGGGGGTGTTCTTTACATGACTGAAACCTAATCACAATCATGTATGTAATCAAGATGTTCAAATAAAGAAGAAAAAAAAGGAGACATGCTACATTTATTTAAGTTCAGAACTGTACAACTCAGTGTAGATTCTTGCTTTCTTACATTACTTTTTTCAGAACCCCCTCTTAGACTAGATGTTTCTGAGTGTGCCAAGAAAGTGTTACTATGTTGGTACAGTCTTCCATCAATGACTTCATTCAGAGGTATATATTTGCTAATTCATTTTCTTCCTTTGGAATCTCACATATGTCAAGAAAGCATAAAGAGTAATATTTTAATTCAGAGAAAGGACATACAGTATGGATTTGACTGTGCATTTGCATTTGAAATAAAATAGTAGAAACATTTTGTTTTAGATGCAAATAAAATTGTATAGTGTTTTGTGAAACTTTTCATTGTATACATAAAATTCTCAAGACTTTCTATGAAGTTCTTATACTGAATTCTTAAGTATAATAGGCTGACTTTAAGTGTCTAACGAATAGCTAATTTTTAAATTGGATCAAGGATATATAATTTATATTAAGCTCTAAATTGGGTCCTTTTCTATTTTTTTACAATATGTAGTTTTTATTTAATTTTTGACAGTTTGAAAGTTAAATTCTTTTATCTTTTTATATAATTGAATACAATTTCCTTTGATTTATCCCCTATATACATTGTGTAATCTTACAAATGCATTGTGATTGCCCTATAATACACAATTTTTAAGTGGCAAACATAAAGCTAAACATTATATGATTTTATAAGGATTCTTATGTTACTATTTTATTTTTTAGAATTTAGAAACACTATTTTTCTTGTGCAATAAAATAGAGATTTATTACTTCTAAACAAACTATTTTTTAAAAGGCAGGAAACCATATTGATTTCTAAGCATTGGCTCTGATATACCCTTGGAAGCATAGAACGGGCTATAAAAGGAACTGGAAAGGTAGTATCAGGAGAAAGGTGCTTGCTTTGCAGAACATGTCCAACCTGAGTTTGAGTCCTAGTATCATCTAGTATCCTAGTATCATCAGGAGTAATATCTTAGCACAGAGTCAGAATTATGCCCTAAAAAGAGCCTCAACCCACATCAAAACACATAAAGAACACCTAGGAATATCATGTTACTTCTTTAAAGTGATCTATTAAGCTTATATATTTTCATTGCTCACAATGGACTAGCACTTATATTTTAACTGAAACTTTACAAGACAAAGAACCTAAACACTAGGCATCAGAGATTTTGAATCTTCTTTAAGTTAATATATGCAGCAAAAATAAAATTGAAATGTCCAATATTTTTAAGAAACTTTAATTATTTAATAGATATTTCTGAATCTCAATAAAATATATAGCTTAAGAATGTGCTGAGGTATAACATGAATTAATAAAAACAGGTATAGAAGGTTGGAAATAATTTTCAGTGATACAGCACTTTCCATGTTTATGTGAGATCTGACTCCCATTCTTAGCACCACCCACACTAACACACACCCACATACAAAATCAGGTATGTTCTGTAGTGTAATGTGAGTGACTAAAGAGTAAAGAAGATATGTAAATTACATATCTGGAAAATACTATAACCCACAAATTATTTTAATTTAAAATATGAATATGCAATATTAGACCACTACGTTATGATGTTACATGAGAGAAATTCTTGTAGGAATCCAGAAAATAAATATCAAAAAAGGATATACTTGACATAGTTTTTGTATAAATAGTAGTATTTATGTGATGAAAAAAAAGGCCCTAGTATTTTAAAGTAAGCCAGTTTAATGAGTAAATTAATAAAGGGACCATTAAACAGTGTTTTAGAATTAGTAATCTATTTATGCTATCAATGGCATTATAATCAGAGGAATGCCTAAAAACACTTAGATGTAAGAAATTCATATTAAATGTTGATGGAAACCATTATAATTTCTTGAGTCGAGGACATATATAAAGATTTTATAAATATAATTTGATACTAATTCAATAAGAAATACATTGGAAGCAGAGTTGGTAAGAAAGGCTGTGAAAATATTGAGTGGGAGCTATTATGGGCCTGCAGCAAGGGGTTAGTATTAGCAATGAAAACAAACATCTGGCCCATTAATTTTAGTAAATTAAAGTTTACTTTCATTAGAATTTAGAAATTTGTTTTCACAACATTTTTACTTTAACATCAGAAGCATTAATTAAACACAAAGAAATGTTCACATTCTCTATAATTTCAAGGGAGTCTTGAGGAAATGTGTAGCTAGATTCAATTGGTAAAACTACCATTCCTCGAACAGTTTTTCTCTGCTCAGGGATTCCATTGCTATTACCCCAAAAAGGGTTTTTTTTCCTCATATTTTTGTTTGCCTTAGAAAAGGAATCCTAACTGGTTTTGCTTCAAATCTAGTTTCTGTTTTCTATAAAATTCTCTGAATTTAAGATTGAACTGTTCACTTGTTTCCAGATTCATTCTTGCTATGATATCAACATCTATGCAATAGTGACCCTCTTTGACTAAATGCTTCCTCACAAGAGAGTACTGATACCTTCTGCAGTTGCTTCAATAAAGGATCATTCTATTCTATCTAAATGTAATAGAATATCGAATATAAAATTCTCTGTTTGCTGTACTATCTCTCCAGCTCCTCCACTAAATTATTCTAGAATTTTAGGACAATGATGGACACAAAACAAAAATTTAACACAGGTCTATACTAAAGAAAAATAACTGCAGGGTAAGAAACATAAACTATATAACATTCCATTCTTCAGGATCTTTATGGTATCATATTTCACTTAACTTTGTATCTTTGAAAAAAGTAGCTCCCAAGAAAGTTTATGATACTGTGGAGACAAAGTTATGTAGAGCATTCATAAAAAATTAAATGTCATCAGCATACACAAAAGTAGGTCACTTCATTCTTTATTAAATTTATACATCACAGTCACTGATTAACTTGTATTTGGAGATTATAATTAGATAAATCTGAACTTTATTGTCAAAGCTTTGTACAAACACCTACCATGTGTAACAGACAAATGAGACCAAGTTAACAGGTCACAAGCAATGTAACTTTTAACTGTATTGTATTTTACTTCATATTTCAAGATTTCACAATGCTGTCTTACATACATTGAGGATTTATACATGATCTAATTTCATCTTTGCCTATATCAGTGTAAGATGAAGCATTGCAGATCTAAACAGCAAGGGGTATTATGGGGTATTATGTTAGGAATTATAAATGTACTTTGTGACATTGAATTTCAAGGAAAATTATATGATAAAATGACACAAAGAATTGTATGTTTTCAAAGGAAAGACTGGCTGAGTAGAGAAAGAATAAAGAAGAAAAATATCATTCTTTCAAGTGCAAATCACTTGAACTGCTGGTAGATATTCTCTTCTTAATGTAAAACCACAACACAGTAACTTGAGATATATTTGATCATTCCTGGAGACAGGATGATCTCTTTAGAGGGCATTTGAAAACATTATTCTGAAGGTCTTAAAAGGACATTTAATGGGTCATATGAAATATTAACTATATACCTAAGTGTTATATTAGAGCACTTCAGAGAAATGGCAAGGCATTTGGTCAAGAATTTCAAAACAGACTAAAGAATAAATTTGTATCTATCTTTCTTTATCTTTAGGAAAATTTTATTCTCTATTTTTAACTCATTTTACACTATGATTTACCAAGTTGTTAATAATATAATAATTTCAGGCATTAAATATTCAAATACAAATTTCACCACCAGTGTGACCTTCCCTTCATCATCCCAATTTCCCATCCACTAACACACTGTATGTGCCTCCATGAAAACGCATACAGATTTACTTTGTATAGCTTTTAACAACACAAAGGCAATTGGAATTATCAAGATTTAGATCAATACAGTTTGAAATGAATGTTATATTTCTCCATAGTACTACTGAAGTTGGTATCTAATGATTTACTGGGCTAACTATTGCTAATTTAGCTTCTGTATTATTGTTTAGGCTCCCCAAAGTTAGATTGCTATGTGTCTTTCCCCATCAAATATCCTGTGATACTACAGGGATGGCATAATATTAAGATATTTGAAGTGTTTATATATATATATTTATAGATATAAAACAAATTTGGGGGCTTGGAAATCTGATAAGATTAAGTTGGGCAGCCTGGACTTTTTTGTCTGATGGTGTATAAGGGTGTTATTAAGCTGCTGCGGTTCATACAGAAAGAAGAATCTTGTTTATCTACCCCACACCACTGCACCCCACACTTTTTAGAGGTGTTAGGAAGAACCACACTACTTGAGAACTATTAACTGTCATATATTTTTTGGAGCTTGGTGGAGGGAAAGCCTATTTTTCCTTCCTTTCTATTATAGTTTTTTTTTTATTGGTTAGAAGATTAGTTTTATGGTTAATTTCAAAGATAAATGTAAGCTCTTTTCTGGCAATCCATTTTTCTCTACAGTATAAAATATACTGCAATAATATTGTTATTTTTTTCTTGATGTATAAAGATCAGTTCTTTTAGCATGATCTGTATTTTTTATGGACTTCAGGTTGGTGTTGTTTTATTTGCTTAAAAATTACAAAAAGTTTGTCTTTAAAATCATATTTTGTTCCATTATGCTTAATTTTACAGAACTATTGTATTCCAAAGTTAAGTAGTCAACAAAGTTTCATGTGGCCTTATAAACATTTTAATTTAGATTTAAGACAGTTTGAAAGGTGAAGGATAATTGTACTGGCTTAGAACTTCAAAGGCTGGGTATTTGAAACATTACTGCGGTCACATAAATCAGCCAATTTCTTTTGTTTTCATTGTGCAACACATTTCCTCTTGTTGAATGTGAGTACATCAGCATAAGAGCCTCTTGAGTAAGAAAAATGTATATTGATCACTGTAAGTGCATTTCTGTAATACCTTGCAGTTATTGAAATTGACCCTAAACCATATTTTATTTCCAATAACAGATTCCTCTTATGTGTTTATTTTTATTGATTTGCTGCTTAATAGAGATTCAAAAATAATTTCCACTGTGAAAACACATGTAGGGCTTGTTTTATACTATTTGAATTTGTTTTTTTAATATTAGGAAAACATGTAAGCATTATACTCCACTTAAAATTTAGCAGACTTCCCACTTTAAGTATTCTAAAACTGGGGCTGGTGAGGTGGCGTAAGAGGTAAGGTGTCTGCCTTGCAAGCGCTAGCCAAGGAAGGACCACGGTTCTATCCCCTGGCGTCCCATATGGTCCCCCCAAGCTAGGGGCAATTTCTGAGCGCTTAGCCAGGAGTAACTTCTGAGCATCAAATGGGTGTGGCCCCCCCAAAAAAGTATTCTAAAACTATTGTCCTTCAACAATTTGTTGAGAAAGACACTTATACTGAATTATTTTTCTTGCTGCCAACTACACCTAACTTATCAACATATGGAGAAATAGATTCTAGAGTAAAAGAGTATTTTGTTGTAACCTGAATTCTTAGTTTCCTCAGATTTTGCATATCATTCCTTTACACTTGCTATTTTCCAATTGAAAAAAGGTGATAACATTAGTTTTCCAGGCTCAATGGATGTTACAGAAATAGGTGAGTTTGAATACATGACTAAAGCTTTGAAAGAAAGTTGCTATGCAGATTTTGAGGTAATGTATTAGTCAAATCCACTGACTGAGGCAGGTGCTTCCTCCTCATTGATATTTATTTCCTCCCATTCTAAGTTCAAAGCTGGCTGTTTGCCAAGAGTCATGAAGTATTATGAAAACTGACATGGATTTTAGGCTATTAGCCTTGTCTTCTGCTTCTGCATTCCTCAGGACTTGGATCCAATGACTCTATGGATTTGATTGAAAGACATTTTGCTTTATAATTCATAGATACCTATTTGCTGCTACATGTAAACATATTTTTTCTTTAGCATCCTGAACTATGCTATTCAGTTGAAAATGCTGAATATGGTAGCCCGTTGCCATAGAAAAATGATGGTGTTTACTTTGGATAACAATTAGAGAAACATAATCAGCTGGATTACACAAGCAGTAAGCATAAATTCAAATACCTGTTATAGTCATATGCTGTTACTTCATTGTTACCAAATAGTTTAAGAAAAATAACAAATACCTGTTTAGAGCCTTACATACACTACGAGACAATCACAGTAAGTGGGGTATTAAAATACATTTAAAGTCATTTATAATTCACAAAAGAGATCAAGTATTTAGAAAAATAATATGTATTTTATTTTTCAGATGATAGTAAATGTAGCATCACGCAGCATTGATTTTGTAATTTCTTCATAAGAGAAAAAATTGATGTGGTGTTCAAGTAATGTTCATTCGATTATATTTCTTGGACATCTTTTGAGTGAATGACTGTGACCAAATGAGAGCTAAACAAAACTAATGGGATGGTGGGTACATATTAGAACAATTCATATTTTTGATATAAGAATACTGAGGTGGAAGAAATATTTTATTTCTTTTTTTTACTTTCAGATGTATTTTTGAAAATGAATCAACTTTATCAAATTACATACTTTTCTAACCCATGATAACAAATCACTTCAGCATTGTAGTATGCATTAAAACTAGTAAAATATTTGATAATGTCAATTTTCATTCTCCTATAAACCAAATTTCCTGTGCGCATTACTCTTCATGGTGGGACATTAGTATCCTGCTCAAGTTTTTTGGTTGATATTTACATTTATTCTTCTTTAGGTTTTAGATTATCCTGTATTCTCATCCGTTTATATAAAGGAAGGCATATGGCATTTTCTGTTTTTGTTCTCAGGTTTATCATGAAATGAAAAAAAAAATCACCTTTTTATCTCAGCTATAATGTCAAAGTGAATTCTTCATCGAAAATATTATTATTATTTGTGCTGCTATAAACCACTGTTTCTTATGATGCAGAATTTAGTAAGTTACCCTATAAAACATGTAGTGATAGAAAAAAATAAAAAGGGCCAAAGTTACAGCACGGTGGTAGGATGTTTGCCTAGCACTCGGCTGACCCAGACTGACCTGAGTTTGATTCTTCACATATGGTCCCATGAGCCTGCCAGGAGCGATTTCTGAGCAAATAGCCAGGGGAATAACCCCTGAGCTCCACTGGTTGCGGTCCAAAATCAAAGGAAATAAATGTAGAAATGTAGAAATTGAAATGAGGATTAAAATACTTTTCCTATATGTAGTCAATGTGGAAAATGAAATTAAAGTCTTGGTTCTAATGCTATTCAGTTGACTGCTTTATTTTAGCAAAACTTTATTTATTTATTTACTTATTTATTTATTTGTTTTTGGGCCACACCCATTTGATGCTCAGGGGTTACTCCTGGCTAAGTGTTCAGAAATTGCCTCTGGCTTGGGGGGACCATATGGGACACCGGGGGATCGAACCTTGGTCCTTCCTTGGCTAGCGCTTGCAAGGCAGACACCTTACCTCTAGCGCAACCTCACTGGCCCCTGTTTTGACAAAACTTTTGATGACTTTAAGATGACTGATAATCTGGGATCCTATAAGTCCTATAAAATTGTGATAAGGAGTTTTATATTTCAGCTACTTAATGTATGAATTTTAGATTTTCTGCATACTTAAAATCACCATCATTAAAACTTGGGTTTAGGTAGATTCCAAGTGTTATCTGTTGACTGTTTAATCTCTTTCATTTATTTTTTATTACATGTGAAACTTTATTTCTCCCATGTATAATTCCCTGTAAATGTATTTTATTTTATTTGTTTTAGGTCACACCAAACAATGCTCAGGGTCTATTCCTGGCTATGCTCCTGTGATTCCTGGCAGTGTTTGTGTGACCATATGTGGTATTAGAGATTTGAAATAGTTAACCACATACAAGGAAAAGACCTGTACTATTATTACCTGTACTATCTATCTCTTAATCCAATGCACTTTAAAAAAATGCATCTTGAACTTAACAAATATGGAAAGAATGATAGATAATAATTATTTAATTTAACTTTTGGTTTTTGGACCACACTAGAATTGCTCAGAGATCACTCCTAGTAGGGCTCAGGGAATTTTAGAGAGCTCCAGGTATTGAACCAGGATCTGTCATATGCAAGTGATCTATCCATTGTACAATTTCTCTGATCCCTTTTTAACATGTCATGTTTCAGATGGCATATTATTTCTAATATAGAGTACCTTATTCCTTAGAGGTGTTCATAAGTATCATTTCTCTCAAATGACCAGGGTAAGCAGTTTAGTGTAGGCAATATTTCTTCAATATTTTCTCTTCTCTCCCTTTCTCTCCTCTTTCCTTTTCTCTCTTTCCTCTCCTTTCCTCTCCCTCCTCCTCACTGCCTCTCCCTCTACCCTTCCCTTTTTTTCTATTTGTGAACCACAGCTGTGCTCATGGCATACTTATCTGACACTGTTATCAGGGATCACCATACTCAGAGAACACGTGGTGACAGAGATTAAATTTAAGTCAGCGATATTCACAGCAAGTACTTTACTAGCTGTATTTTTCTCTTAGACTCTTGAAGTTTTGTTTGTTTAACTTTGGGCCATATCTGAAAGTGTTCAGGGATTACTCATGACTCTGTGTTCAAAGAATCATTCCTGAAAGGGCACAAGGACAACATGTGGTGCCAGGGACTGAACCTATGTGGTCCCATGCAAAGCAAATAATACCCTCCTTGCTGTACTATCTGTCCCATGAAGCAACTCCTATACCAGTAACTTGCAACATTATTTTAGTTTAACCTGGATATTTAACCTTAGTACATTTTCTATTTTCTTAACATCTTTTGTTCAATTTGATTAATATATATATACATATATGTTTAACATATATAATATGCACTATAGTACTTAGTACTATTTAGAGAATTTTCTTAAAAACATACAACATTGTCATGGGTCTCAAGACAATTTTGAGGTCATTTCTTGGTGACATTTTTATATTTCTCAGTGTCTAAATGTCTAGATTGACTTGGAGTTGGATCAAGACAGAGCCTGTGTGGAAATCATATTAAATATATATAAATTAATGCAAGTATTCAGAGAATGACAAGTTATCCTTGGTTTCTCATAAATTTTAGTAAGTAGGAGAAAATTTTCATTAGAGGTTATTTTATTAGTGCTCAGGGCTTTCTTTAGTTCAATACATATCACTTACTCTTAGCTATGCTTGGGGGACCATACGTGGTTTTGGGGTTTTAACAGGCCAGCTACATGCAAGACAACTACTATAAGCCCTCTTCATAGGTTCAGAATATAACATTTTAGTGAATTTTTCTTTCTTTTTTTGTTTTTGTTTTTGGGCCATACTAGGTGGCACTCAGGAGTTATTCCTGCTCTGCACACAGAAATCTCTCCTAGCATGCTTGGGGGACCAATATGGGATGCTGGGATGGAATCTCGGTCTGTCCCAGGTCCATGGCAATCAAGGTGAATGTCTTACTTCTGTGCTATCACTCTGACCTCTGAAATATTTTTCAAGAGGAAATGTATAGACAGAGACCTGGCTCCCTCTATGTGACCAAATAAGAGGTCAGAAAATCATTTCAGGAATTGAGTCCTTTGAGATCTCTGCCAGTAGATTCTCCAGGTGTTTATACTATTGCTTTTATTATCCATAGCCTTTTCATATTGGATTTATGAATTATGCACTTGGATAACATATGATGATTTTATTCTGAACAAGCTAAAATGATTTCACTACTTGCCACATTATCAAAAGATGACACATGCCAATATCTGGTCTTGGTGTTCAGACTACAGTTCTATAGTGTAGGTTCTGGCCCTAGTGTGTCTAGGAAAGTTAATCAGTTCTCAAATGCCAGGTAAAGGAGTCAGAATATTATTCTATATTATTTCATGTTATGGAGTAAATTAGTCAAGAAGAAACATAATTAAGAAATCAACATGGGCAGAGATATATAAAAGATGTGATGTAGGCACATCAGGAAACTGATAAAGAAAATGAAGGGACTATGTCGAAATACTATACATACCACTGGCAAATGAGAATTGTGGAGAAAAGAAAGCAGTGATTAGGTTGGAGGTGTTAGAGGTATTTTTCAGACTAAAACCTAATTAACAAAGAAATTGTGACTTTAAAAAGGGTAATAAAGGCTGGCTTGAGAATTAATTCAGTTTAGGACATGTTGATTTTGAATTGTGAGTGGGATAACATTAGGGATTCAGAATTAAAAATAGAAGTGAGAGGAAAGTTCAAAGCTTTGTCACCAGATATAGGGTCATTCAGATAAATTTTGAAGTGAGTTGAGGCATAAGATTTTTAATTGGGTAGTAAAAGCCTGGGCAGAGATAACAAAGAGAATAATGATACACTTTAATTAAAGAGGAGCAACAATATTGTATTCAGGTAATTTCAAAAGGAATAAAGATTGTATAGACAAATAAAAGTGCATATAAAATAGTTAACTAGAAAAATTGATTTTAGAATTTTGGTTACTCTGTGAATCCATAAAGCAACTATTTGTTTTTTCATATCTTTGCATGGGTCTCTTTGTCAATTTTTAAAAAATAGAAATCCAGGAACCGGAGCAATAGCACGGCGGTAGGGCATTTGCCTTGCCCTACCTAGACTAACCTGAGTTCTATCTCTGGTATCTCATATGGTCTACCAAGCCTGCCAGGTATTGATTTCTGAAAGCAGAGCCAGGAGTGACCCCTGATTGCTGCTGAGGGTGGATTATTGCCCCTCAACAAAATAGGTAATATTCAAAGTGTATTATCATTATGTTTACTGGTGAATTATTAACAATGTAATTGAAAAATGTAATATTTTTGTTATAACCATGCTAGTTAACAAGGCTCTCAAATTAAAATCACCATTGTTATTGGACATTGTTATGATGAAATGTTTATGATGGGGCCGGGTAGGTGGCGCTGGAGGTAAGGTGTCTGCCTTGCAAGCGCTAGCCAAGGAAGGACCGCGGTTCGATCCCCCGGCGTCCCATATGGTCCCCCCAAGCCAGGGGCGATTTCTGAGCACATAGCCAGGAGTAACCCCTGAGCGTCAACGGGTGTGGCCCAAAAACCAAAAAAAAAATGTTTATGATAATGAATATAATGCTTATTCTTGTTTTATATTAGTTTTCCAATCCAGAAGTCCTTATTAATAACTATATTATACATACTAGTCTTTCATGAACATGTCTGGTCAGAATATAAATACATTTTAATAGTTCACTTTAAAAAAATTAGCAATTCCTGAGCATTACCTGGTGTATCTTTTTTGGATCTTTGAGCTCTACCATTTAGTTTTAGAATTTCCCTGCCATGATAGGCTGAGTAATCCTGCATTCTGGGCAATAGCTGAACCTCATGCCCTGTAGCTAAGGATCTCTGAAAATGGTCCAGGATCAACTTGAGAACTAAAGTGAAGAACAATGGCAAACTTAGCAGCAGCCAGTTGGAAAGTAGCATGTTTGTATCATCAAAAGATGATACATGAAGTCATAAAATTTTCCTATACATGGATGTATATGGAATCTATTATGCTGAGTGAAATAAGTCAGAGGGAGAGAGATAAACACAGAATGGTTTCCCTCATCTACGGGTTTTGAAAAAAATGAAAAATATTTGTGTAATGATTCTCAGAACAAAATAGAGAACAGGAGGGTGCAGCTCCTGATATGAAGCTCACCACAGGGATCATTTAGTGCAGTCACAGAACTATCATAAGAAAATGTGACTGAATGAGGGAAGGAGAAAACCTGTCTAGAGTACCGGTCAATGTGGGGTGGGGAGGAAGGACACTTGGGATATTGGTCATGGGAATGTTGCACTGGTGAAGGATTTTATATATATTAAAAAATAAAAAAAAATAAAAGGAAAGATAAGGCCTCCCAATTCTTACCACAGGCTGTGTTCTTTACACTGTATAGAAAGAGGAGGTACAGTAAATGCACCCCATATACACCTCAACCCAGGCCCTTTGCCTGGTCTCTATTGTGAATTGGGGGACAAAAAAAGATGATATTTGAGGCATAACAAATTCTGGAATAATCAAATGTAAACCATAAGACTTTTAAAAATTACTTTGTTTAAATAACATGGCTACAATGTTGTTCATAATTCAATTGGTTTATTTTTCACAATTACAATGTTATTTATGAATCTGTTCTAGTCAGATAATATAGAACACTCTTCACGAGTACACATTTTCTGCCACCAATGTCTATAATATGCCCTGAGTTTCCCTCCTTCCCTTCCCACTACACTCTACCCTACCTGTCTCTGTGGCAGATATTTTGTCTCTTTGTCTCTTCCTTTTTCCTCCATTTTAGACACTGGTTTGCAATATTGTTAATGAAGTGGTATCATACATGTCACTTTATCTCCTTTCAGCATCCAGTTTCTTTTCCAGAAAGATCACTTCCAACTCCAATAGCAGTGGTCCCTTCTCTGCCTTAACTGAATTTCTCCAATATTTATGGGAAGCTTCCTATATTAAACTGCTCCTCTTTGCCTTCATCTCTGTTGTCTTTGGATATTATTGCTATACTATCATTTTTTATATCCCACAAATGAGTGTGAATTTTATATACTTCCTCTAACTCATCTCGCTCAACATAATACTCTCTGTATCCATACATGTATAAACAGATTGTATGACTTCATTGTTTTATTTTTCTTAAAAACTATGCAGTATTTCATTGTTTAGATAAACCTGTCACAGTTTCTTTATGCACTCACCTGTTTTTAGGCATTTAGTTTGTTTTCAGATTCTGGCTATAGTGATTTTTTAAAGGAAAATTTAGCGAGATAAAAATAAATGATATTTGCACATTCCATGGAGGCGATTACTCAAGATATGTACCAATTATTTTGTATTGTATGCATATTAAAATCCAACTACCTCTTGACCCATTCATTGGTAGCATTTTTTGTTTTCTTTGTCCTTTTTCTCCTCTCATTTTGATAATCTTTTCAGGCTTGGTGATCACCCCCTGAAGTGGTGATGGGATCATGTAGTGCCTGGGATTGAAACCAGGTAATTATCATGCAAAATATATACTTCTGCCCTTAGAATTATCTCCCTAAACCACTGGTTTTCTGGGGGAAATCATGAAATAAATTTTAATTTTATTTGAAGATATATTGAAAGAATTAATAGAGTTGTGGTAAATAATATATTTCCTGTTTAGCATAATTAGAATGTTGTTATAGAAACTTTGACAAGATATATAATAAGACTAAAAATGAATAGAAAAATAAGTCTAAATAAGCATAAAATTTACTTTATTATTATTATTATTATTTTATTGTTTTTGGGTCATACCTGGCTGTGCTGAGGGATTACTCCTAAGAAATTTACTTTTAAGGTTAATTTTTAATTAAAATCTTTTTTGAGATACTGTTCATTGTTGCACTATAATGAGATGGTTCAATGCATAAAACATTCTAACAGCACAGCCACCACTGTGTTTGTAGTATTGGAATTATATGCACAGAAAATATCTTTAATAATATTATAAATTATAGAATCTCATATATCATTTAAAAGTTATTAAATTAAAAATAAAATAATTAATTTGTTTAGACATTTTTAAATAAACTAATTTATTTAATTACTCTCATAGAGAGAGTACAGCAGGTTAGGCACTTGCATTGCTAACAATTTGCTTTCAGTCTCTGGGTACCTCATTTTTTCTTCCCTAAAAACACCAGGAGTCAATGATCTTGAGTGCAGAACCTAAAGTATGCCCCAACCACATCCAAGTGAAACCCATAAACCCTCCCAAATAAACAACAAAAAAAGATTAACCTGACAAAGCCAATGAAAGTAAACATAAAACAGAAATAATTGCAATTAAAGATTCATCTCAGTCATGAAAATATCTGTGAGTAAAAGGAAATATTCATAATCTGTTTGTTGGAGCATACATAATAAGAGTTTTCAAATTGATATTGAGTAATATGTTTAAAATTTTAATAAGAAAATAACTAAAATTGCATAGTATATGGATTTACATGAGAATACAAGACATAGAGGAAAAACAGCTTAGAGTATATCAATTTATAATTAATAAATCAATTAAAATAATATAATAATAAATAAAGCTATATTAACTTAACTTAATTTGCTGTATACACATAGATAAACATATTTTGCTTATGATATAGCTAATTTAGTTTTCCCAAACTATGTAAATATGACAGACCATATGCATAATAGACTTCTTAAAATAAAAAATATAGTGAAAAGGAGACCTGATTTTACATACATTTGTATGGTCATTAGGATAGATAAAAATATCTTTCAGAATGCTACATATCATTTAAGTTATTTTCATTTTCTTCTTTGTATTTCTTGCCATAGATCAATTTGCCACCCACTACAAAATGATAAAAACCATTTATAAGCATAGTCTCAAATTATTTAGAGATGAAGACAGTAAATCCATTCTTTGTTCAGCTCTTGGATAAGAGAGCAAATTGTGCAAGATATTTGCTATCAAAGCACTCTCTTGAATCCTCAATGACCGCAACCAATTTGAGCTTCCTTTAGTGGAAATTTAATGAATGTTCAAGTTATGCTACAATAATGCAGAGTCACTCAGCTGACCTGAAAAGATGGTTATCTAACTCTGGAGTTTTGTGTGGTTAAAAAATACTTTAAAGAGTAGAATACTCACTAGTTGTAATTTTGAGATGTTACTTGTGAAAATCTATAACATAAGTTAAAAATGTATCTTGAATAAAAATTAAAGAATTAGCCAGCTCTATTATAAAACATCAATGGGAACAAGATCAAATTTTTACATTTCTATAAATAATTTGCAGTGGGAAATCTTAATAAAAAGGTGTAGTAAGATTTCATATTTAAATTACATTGTCTGTATTTTATTATTTTGAAAGAAAAAATAGATACCTAAACTCTAAGTTATGTGAATCTTATTATCTTTCTTGAAGTAGCTAGTTAAAACAGGTAATATTGAACCACAAATGCAACAAAGCTAGGGATATTATATTGTATTGTTAATAGCAATTCTAAAGACTATTAGTTCACTTGGCCTTTTTGAAAAATAGCACAGATTGTCCTAAATACTATGAATTTATTTTCTCACAATTCTGCATGAATGTGAGGTCGAGTTAGCTTTCTTAGCATTTCTCAAAGGCTTACAAATGACCAAATGCCTCTTTCTCTACCTATAGATGTGCATTTCTGTCTTAGTCTTCTTTCCTATAAAATCCCCAGTCGGATCATATTACGTTTCATCCTAATAATCTCTTTTCGTTTGTTTGTTTTTGTTTGTTTGATTTTTGGGCCACACTCGGTGATGCTCAGGGCTTACTTCTGGCTATGCACTCAGATCGCCCTTGGCTTGGGGAACCATATGGGATGCTGGGGGATTGAACCGTGGTCCGTCCCAGGTTAGCATGTGCAAGGCAGATGCCCTACAGCCTGTGCAACTGCTCCACCCCTAACAATTTTGTTTTAAGCGAGTTTCCCTTTTATAATCTCCTATCTCCATATGTAGTCAGTCTATGGTACTGGACCTTAGAAATTCAAACATGAATTTTGGGAGAATACAAATTCATGTAATAAATGGATGTAGAGACGAATGAACAAATCTTGAATGGTATTGAAATTTCTATGTTTATATATTAAAATATGCAGAAAATTTATTTGAAAATAGAGTAGAATATTTTCTGTCATTTCTGGAGTACTTTGTTTATAAAATTGTCATTTCTATGCTATTCCTAGAGACACAAATGTGTGAAAATAAGTGATTATTCTGGGGCAAGATGCCTTTCCTTTTGTGATATGTAATTGTTAAATCAATGAGTCAGTTAACAACTAATTATAGAATATACCAGGCACTGACTTAATTATTTGTGATAACAATAAATAAAGAAAATTTTCTTCAGAAGCTTGTCTTCAAAGGTAAGCCCTCCCTTTCTTTTTGCCTCCCTTTCTTCCTCCCCCTTCCTTCTCCTTCCTCCCTTTTTCTTCTTTCCTTCACTTTCCTCCTTCTTCCTTACTCTTCTCCCTGCTTCCCCCTCTTCCTCCTCCCTCCCTCCCTCCCTCTCTTCCTTCCTTCCTTCCTCCCTCTCTTCCTTCCTTCCTTCCTTCCTTCCTTCCTTCCTTCCTTCCTTCCTTCCTTCCTTCCTTCCTTCCTTCCTTCCTTGCCTGCCTGAATTCAATGTGTAATATGGAGACCAATGATTTATTATGATTTACTTTGGCAAAAATTATTTAATTGAGTACTTAGTTGAAAATTGTCTTATGGGACTGGTAGTCATTAAAGCACCACCTTTGTAAACAATGAAAGGTGAAAAAGTGGGCAAACACTGTAGAGACTTTTGAAAAATCTTTTCATCGTAGACATATAAGCAACTACAAAAACAGTTAACAGGGAAATTTATGCTCATTGGTCATGTCTGTGAATCTTACTTAAATTAGGTGAGATGATTTTATAGAAAAGAATTATTAACAGAGTGAAAATGGTCTAATGGTTAAGACACCTGTCTTGTATGCGGTTGACCCAAACTGATAGCGGTTCTAATCCCAAGGTCCCCTCTGGTCCCCTGAGTCTGAGAGGAGCGACTTCTGAGTGCAGAACCAGAAGGAACCCCTG
Organism: Suncus etruscus; assembly: GCF_024139225.1. Classification (NCBI taxonomy): domain Eukaryota; kingdom Metazoa; phylum Chordata; class Mammalia; order Eulipotyphla; family Soricidae; genus Suncus; species Suncus etruscus. The sequence continues at coordinate 47,696,928 of NC_064849.1, read as the reverse complement.
AGCGCCACCCAGTGTGACCCCTAAACAAACAAACAAACAAACCAAAAAAGAAAAGAAAAGAATCATTAAGCAAAGAACAAGAAACTCATAATTTTGTGGATAATTAGTACTACAGGAAGAAGAAAAGATTTCACATCAAAGATAAAGAAGGTTATCATAAATAGAAATAGAAGCAATTTTTATATTGTGGAAGACAGATTCTAGAGAGAAAGACATACATTAATTAGTGGATTTTGTCCTAGGATGATGGAATGAAAAAATTAATAATATACAAACTAGGAAGTACCAGGTAATGTAAAGTAACTAACAATCCACATAAGAGTGATTCTATGTTGCAGTATACTGGTAATTTGGTACTCTGGATAGTTACAAATTTATTGAATTCTGTCACCTAAATATGATTGGTACTATTGGATGAAACTTTAATGATTAACTCCCAGGTTTATCATCTTCAAGGAGTATAAAAATTAACAAAACTATTTATTCTAGGTATAAAGTTAGTTACTGCTTAATAGTTGAGTTCTGGCTTTGAATGTGAATTATGAGGATATGAAGGAGGTGATAATAGTAACATAACAGATAATAGAGGGGGGTACAAAAAAGCAGCAAGTTTGAGAAATGTATTTAGCACTTGGCATGGGAGAGTTATCTACTCAGTTATCTACAGTTTTTAGTGATGACAGGATCTGTTTTAGGATTGTATGCATTGGTGGTCAAAGATGGAAAAAAATGACCATTGAGACAATTATATTATGGTAATGAGAGGTTGTCATGTAAGATGGATCATTTTTCTGACTTGTAAAATCGTGAAAATGATGACAGTACCAGTTTTGGATATGGCTGCAGTGAACCAGTAATAAAAATCATCATTATGTGAGGGAAATGCTAAAAATGTCTAATGTTGAGGACAATTGAAGGGATATAGAATAGAAAATATGATTGCATTTCAAAGAAGCTTAGATTTTGAAGAGAGGAGGCACAATTATAAGACATCAGAGTTCTAACTTTAAAAATAATTCTTTTAGTTTTATTAGAATGATAAGATTTTCATCCAATGGAATATTTTCAAGTGATATTTACTTACTATTTTTTAATCATTTTATATCAAGGACCACACCAACACCCATAACCTCATTTTCCTTTAATTTTATTCTGAAGCATGGCTAGTAATTTATGTGGTTTAGTAACTCTTATGGCATAAAATACTGGAGTAAAATTTTTTCTCTACATTTTTTCCAAGCTATACCTATACTAAAACATCTTTTCTGCAGTAGGTGATTCTCCTGAGATTGGACATTAGTAACATACAAACATTTTCTTTGGTGGTTAAATATATATTAAATATAACATTCAGATTTTCTGTTATGTATCTCTGTTTTGTGTTGTAAATAAAACAAGAACAAGACAATTATGAGGTGTAATAGAATTTAGCATTACAAGGTGTCAAATAGATCACATTTGAAGAATTTCAGCTGGTAATATGATCCATAAGTACAGAACAGGCTTAAATTCAATGGTCCTATGCAGGTCAAATAATTCAGGTCCTACAGACAAGACCCAGTCAAAGAAGTTGATTCAAGTAGGTTGCAAGCAACAGTTCTTTCATTGTTAATAGGGGTATTGGCCTCAATTGCCAAGGTATCAGAAAAAAAAAGGAAAATGTATTTAGAAACTGTAAATATATCAACATGTTGTAAGAGACAAAGAACAAAAATAAAAGCTATTTAATATCTATCGAAACAACAAAAACAATTAGGATCAAAAAATAGTCTAAAAGAGAAAATTTAAAACATCATGGAACTTCTTAGAACAGAAACTTTTATGTTAATGGTAACCCAAGTGCAGGGTTATAATATATATAAACAAACCCTGCACTTGGGTTACCTTTACATATATGTATATATGTATATATATACATAGATATATAAATAAATAAATATACATTGGCATATATCTTTATTTAAACACCATGATACAAGCATGTTTGTATTTAGGTTTCAGCCATAAACAGAATAACTCTCTTCACCAATGCAACATTTTTCTGACATGGAGCTTTGTGGGGATGCCAGAGTTTCACTTTTCGGTATCTAATTAACAGAGAATAAGGAAAAATGACAAAATTGAATTCTTATTGGATAAAAAAGATAAATACATTCTAATTACTGTATAAAAGTATAGATGCAGCTAAACTTCTTGAAAACAATAAGATCGTTCACATGATTTATTAAAGTGATGAAAAAGCTTTTCATCACTTTTCAAAAAAAAGTTTATGTAAAGCCTTTTTGAGTCTCAGAGACATTGACTTTTGATGAGGCATAATGGAATCAGAGTTTCTTTTAGGAACTGTCTTCTGTAGAAATTTAAGCATAAGCTTTTTCATATAATGATTAGTTTACATGCTAACCAATTTCTGTCAAATTTTACTCAGATAAGAATTAATTGTTTTCTGAACCTGTACATGTTCTTGAAAGTATGGGATTTTCGCTGTATGGAATATTTCTTGAGGTAAATTAAAAATGAAGAAAATAAAGAAAATAATTTTAAAGATAGGAAATCAATATGTTTTTTCAATCACTGAGCTTTGAGTTATGTGAACACGTTCAACAATGGTTTGTTCTTGCGAATTATAGGGGATACCAGTGATATGTTAGATTTTCAATTATTTGCAAAATGATTGAAAAGTTTTAGTAGTATAGGATGGGCCAGTAACAGTTTTCATGGTACCTATATCCTACTTCCAAGCTGTCTCGTTTTTCTGCTTCCACATGATGACCAAATTGGTCTTGAATTGCTCAGTCTTTCCCACTAAATGAATTTTCTTGTAACACTCTTTTGCTATATGCTTCTAAACTTCCTCTCATTCTCTTCTGGAAAGTTCCTTGGGCCCATCTTGGTCCAGGTGTGTGACGTTCCTGGTTGTCTCTGCCAACTGGTTAGGGTTCTAGATGTCATCGAACCCCTCTGTGCCTTTGTGCTTCTGCTGGTAGCCATCTTTCTTCTTCATCCTCACTCTCATCTGAGTCTAGGTATTTTTATCTATTTTTGGGTCCCCTGCAGCCCCATTTCCACCATCTTCTTGTTTATTTTCTTCCCTGGCCTTTTCCTTCTAAGCCTGCAGCTGGGAGTTGATCTACTGAGGGAAAATGTTATTGTGCTGGTGTCAGGGCAAATGATATTTAAGGCAAATCTTACTGCGGTATGGGCTGCATAATATTTATTGGCTGTAGGTCTGCATGAATTGGGGTTTGGGTTTGTACCCTGACCAATTTCCTGATACCTGTTGGTTTGGGGGCAATGTCTTACTCCATGATCTCGGGGCATTGTGGGCAAGGTCCAGGTGGTGGTCTCCAGATGGCAGGGCCAATAAGGGTCCTACAATCCCTAAAATACTGGCCTAATTTTTCACAATTATATCATATGCCCTTGGTTTTGAGGTATGGGATTGATCTCTTTTTCAGTTTCTTCAAACCCAAATGGAGAGACAATCAAATTCTTGATCTGATGCCAACCGTCAACCCCAGAAGAGTATCAGAGAAAACTGAACAGTATGAAAGATAACAAAAGACAGCATAGCAGAGTCCAGTAAACAGTTTCTCCAGAAATTTGTCAGTGGTCATCCAGCAGCAGAAATCTGGTAGAAAGCAGCCACCTCTTGCACTTTAGCCCTGGCTTTATGTACCCCAGCACCAATTGCCTTCCAGAATCAATTACAAGGCATTTGATGACTTTACTCTTTAAGGGACATTCCTGTCCCTTTTAGCTGACCAGGGGCCACAAGAGTCTCTATTTCCTTATAAGTTGAACTTCATTATACCATGTGCAGTTAGAAGAAGAGATTTAACCTTGGACTCACTGGCTATATAAATTAATTTATATTCAAAATATTAATTCAGTGACCTAGTATTGCAGTGGAACCTAAGCTATGTACATTTTTAAGAATAAGAAATTACCCTCACTAATATATTTATCTTCTGTCCTATTCATTTTCCTATTCTTTTGTTTGTTTGTTTGGTTTTGGTTTTTGGGTCACATCCAGCAGCACTCAGGGGTTACTTCTGGCTCTATGCTCAGAAATCACTCCTAGCAGGCTTGGGGGACTATATGGGATGCCGAGATTCTAACCACTGTTCTTCTGCATGCAAGGCAAACACCCTACCTCCATGCTATTGTTCTGGCCCCTCACCCTCCTATTCTTTTTTGTTGTTGTTGTTGTTGTTGCTTGGGCCACACCCATTTGATGCTCAGGGGTTATTCCTGGCTAAGTGCTCAGAAATTGCCCCTAGCTTGAGGGGACCATATGGGACGCTGAGGGATTGAACCGCGGTCCTTCCTGGCTAGGGCTTGCAAGGCAGACACCTTACCTCTAGCTCCATTTCGCCGGCCCCCACCCTCCTATTCTTAAATAGATCAATTTGTTAATTAAACTGAAGTCACTCATTAATTTATGGCTATTTTTATTTTCTACATCAAGAGACAAGCTTTAGCAATAACTTAAAATAACTTACAGAATTTGACTTCATAAAATTTACAGGCCACTTCAGAGTGTAAACTCACAAAATTATTTAATATGTATGGTGAGTATTATCCACTGAAAGACAACGTTGAAAAGTATCTTTAAATGAGTGACCTAAGCCTATGCAGATATTCTTAGTGAAATTTGTTATCAATTGTTTACTGCCTGTAATAGGAACCTAATACATCTGACAATAAGTTCAAAAGCTTAATATAAAACCATTATTCACATTAGATGAGGAAGTTTGTGGCAGCCTTTTCTTTTACTTTTGTTTAACAGGTTGTTTTTTGTTTGTTTGTTTGTTTCTTTGTGTTCTCTTGCTTTTCACTTCTCTAGACTCTTCACAGATTTCTCTTCTGCCTGAACAATATATAGCTGTGTAAAGAATAGTGCCAATACATGGGTGATTTTGCAACTGTTACTTAATCATTTTAGGCTGGAAGGAACTACTTATATTTTGTGGGATCAGTTATACAAACTCAGTGGGATACAGGGATAGGGCATAGAAAAAAGTTTAGAGAATTTAATTCTTTAATAGGGTACCTAAATTTTAGCAATTATTCTGTGCTTTGGAAAATAATTTGTACTCATTTCAGCAGCACATATACTAAAATTGCAAAAAAAGGAATTTTTGTTGGTAAGATTAGCTAACTCTGGATTAGGAATAGATTGTTCCAGTTTTAGTGGTTTTGACGGGAGTCATATGCAATATAAGAGTGTTCCCTGGTAGTGCTTGGGCTCAAACGTGAATCTGGGTTTTTAAACCAGGACTGTGGCTTCTGCAGTTGTGTGTAAATTAAGTACCTTTCTACCATACTATTACTCAGGTCTTCATTTGCATTTTTGAGATAGTGTATTTAAAAGGTAGAATAGAAGAAAATGACTGAATGATGAATTGTTACTAAAATTAACTTTAGTACTATTGTGGGAGCTGGGTTTAAATAGGTATTTTTATATATCAAATCAAAAACTTACCCCTAAATTTATGTCAGAAATTAAAGTGTACAGGTTTGATATGCTTTGAAAGCTAATGTTAATCTTCCACAGAAGTAATCTAACTTAGAATTTAACTTGTCACCCAATTCATAACTTCAAAATATTGAAGAGAACCTGAGAAGAAAAAGAAATTTGATTTGGCTTTGAGATATTGTTTAACATTCTGCTTATAGTCGTTTTTTATTTTTATATTGAACCATTGTCAAAACCAAACGGTTTTTATATATTAAGATTCTATATGTGAAAGTCCATGTAAACCTTGAAATAAAGTTCCATAGTGGAAACTATGGAAGATCAAAGGAAACCCAGACGCATGTATAATACAAATGGGTCTGGGTCAACAAATTCTTCTTTTCTTTTTTTTTTCCAGTAAGGGGAAGGTTCACATCATTCTGTGCTTTGGGAAATCCAGAAACCCCTTCTGGGTATTTTTGGGCCTTGTAGTGCAGAATGTTACCAGGACTATCCTGTTGTCAGAGCGTCAGTGCTGTATCCAGTGATGCTTGGGAGTCATGTGGTACAGGGGATCTAATCAGAATCCACTGCATGAAGAGTCCCCAAACAATTTTTCTACTATAGAAAAGCTTTACTTTTAAAAATTGAGTCTGGGGCGTAGAGATAGCATGGGGTTAGGGCGTTTGCCTTGCATGCAGAAGAACGGTGGTTCGAATCTCAGTATCTCATATGGTCACTGGAGCCTGCCAGGAGCGATTTCTGAGCATAGAGCCAGGAATAATCCCTGAGCGCTGCAGGGTGTGACCTAAAATAAAAACAAAAACAGAAAAATTGAGTCAATATTTTGGTGGTTTAAGAATCTTGACCTTTTCCATATTAAATTTTTGACAGAAAAATAACTTAAAGTATAATAATTCCCTAATGAACTGCTACCTAGTTTTTTGTAATGGTTAATTTTTTTACATTAGCATATTTTCCTTTTTTCTTAGGTCCATAAAATACATTACAAATATAAATTTGTTGCTGATTGAGATAAGATATGGCTGTTATTATCATGACCCATAGTTTCCTAAATACAGTTTTCCTAAATATGCTTCTCTAATAAATGTACACATATATAAAAATAATACAATAATGCTATGCAATAATATAAATATGTTAATATGTTCCTCTTTCTTAAAATATATATTATTCAGTGGTCTAACAATATTGTTATGGGTACTTTTAGTTTTGGGGACAAGATATGACCTTAAGTGCACTCAGGGGATTTGGGGATGATACTTAGCCAATGGAGCAACAGAGTGGGTGGTTCAGTGCTCCATCCTGAGAATATGACAATGTTCAGGCTCTGTAATGTCATGGCCGTACAGTATCAATCTGGTGGTTTTGATGGTCCCCAGACTCACTCCATGTCACATTTGGAGATCTTCCAAAGCTATAGTTGCTGAAAGCTCTGGGCCTATGTGGTTCTAATACTGGTCTGGAGCATGCAACTCATGACAACTAAACTATTTATCTGGCACCAACAACAGTTTTTAGTTTACACTTATATTTAATGAAGGATCATGCATTGTGTTTAGCTGTCAGAATCACTTTTTCTACTTTTAAAATGCTTTTCATACCATTAACTTGGAAGAATACAAGCCAATGTTTTTCAGAAATTTCTCACTTTAGATTTGTCTTTACTTCAGTGCTTTATAACACTATAACACCGATTCGTTGTTTTTCCCATTAGTCATGATGTCACAGATCATTACATTGATTCAGTGATGTTTGACTTCTCTATTGAAAATATGTCTTATCTACTTTGTCATTATTAAGAGGAAAAAGTGTTGTTTTAGAAATGTGTGAAAATTGTTGCTGAGTGGTAGCAGAGCGGTAGGGCATTTGCCTTGCACATGGCTGACCCAGGATGGATGCGGGTTTGAACCTCCAGCATCCCATATGGTCCCCGGAGACAAAAGCAATTTATAGAGCAGATCCAGGAGTAATCCTTGAGTTTCCCCTCCCCCCAAAAAAAGAAATGTGTGAAAATGCTGTTTACCTAAAATCCAGAGTTTGATCAGTGAGGCTATCCTTAAATAAGTATTAAAAGGTTGTGACAAAGTTGTTATATTCTTATTTTATTTTATTTATTTTTTTTGGCATTTGGGTCACACCCAGCAACACTCAGGGGTTACTCTTTACTCTATGCTCAGAAATCGCTCCTGGCAGGCTCAGGGGACCATATGACTTGAGAGGATTCGAACTATCAACCTTCTGCATGCAAGGCAAACACTTTACCTTCATGCTCTCTTCGTCCCCAAGTTGTTAAATTCTTAAAGGTTGATTATTCCTAAGTCAGTTCCTGCACACCCTTATTTTTTCTCTTCATCATTCCACTTTCACTTCATACTTTTCCTCATTTCTTTCATTTATGATTATCATTGTGAAATTCTGAATTTGCTATAATTTCAGTTTTTTGTTAGTCTAATTAACAAAAGCTGTATAACAACTTCTATGAATTGTTGCACACTAAACTAATAGACCTGTTTTGCAGAGCTGATTCTAAGAGAGCACAGTGAATGATGTCTTGCACATGGTAGTTGGAAATATATATGACATTTTCACAGAGTTCCATCAGTTTGCCAAAACTACCTTACTTTCTGACATGACTGACTACTTTGTTTCTCCCTCAGCAGCCTTATTATTAACTAACTGTATGTCTCTAAAGAACTCTAGTGTTCCTTGTTTGTGACTGATTTTAGAAACCAAGGCCTGGATATTAGATTTAATGACATTTAAATAGTTATATAAAAGCACAAGAAATATCAAGATACTTCTGCTGTAGACCCAGAATTTTTAGGTTACTGAAGTACTGTATATTTAGAAAGCTGCATAGTTCAGAGACTAGGCTCATGCATTCTGCAAATGCATTGAAATTTTATTCAAGTTTTTTTGTAGTTTATAGTAAGTTATTGTATCTCTTTTCTTTGCCTTATTTGAAAAAGGATGTAATTTAAAACCTGCCTATTGAATTGTTAAATCATTCTTTTGTCTAACATATTTTTATTGAACATCTACAATGTGAAGCAAACAAAATGTGTCTTATAGCTAGCTGCATGCAAGACAAAAATCTGTCTCTGTAGTTTTCATTGTCATGGGAAAGATACATTTTCCTTCCTTCCAAAACAACAAACAAAACACATATGCAGGTACTGATTGGTGCTACAGAAAAAGTGAAGATGATACAGAATAGGTAGCTCTGGAGAGCCTTAATGAATTATATGATCAGTTTGAAAAAGTATATTTTTTGGTGGAACATACCTGGCAATACTAAGGTTTTACCCCTGGCTCTGCATGCAGGAGTTAGTCCTGGCAGTACTCAGGGGATCACCTGGGATTCTGGGCATTGAACCTGGGCCAGCCATGTATAAGGCAAATACCCTATCTGCTGTATTATCTCTCTGTCTGAGTTTGGAGATGATTTTAGTTATTATAGTATTTGAACAGAGACTGAGATAGTGCCATTTAGGGCTAAATCAAGATAATACTAGCAGTAAAATTTTGCAGACAAGAGAAAGCATGTGCAGGGTCCTATAATGATCAAAGAGAAACTCTCAGTTTAGTGAGAGTCCTGAGTAAGTATAATGGTTGAGACCAGAACTTTTTGAACAGTTGTTTTAAATGAGATATACAAAACTCCTAGAATTGTTTCAGAGTAATACTGATAACATGCAACTTTCTGCTTAATGAGATTTTACTGGCTATTTGGTTATAAATAAAACAGGAAAAACATGACTAGTAAGAAAACATAACAATGAGGCTTTTGCAATAAAAATGCAGAAACCTGCACATAAAAAAGTAGACATTAGGGAAACTATATCTTTTTTTTTTTTTTTTTTTTGGTTTTTGGGTCACACCCGGCAGTGCTCAGGGATTATTCCTGGCTCCAGGCTCAGAAATTGCTCCTGGCAGGCACGGGGGACCATATGGGACGCCGGGATTCGAACTGATGACCTCCTGCATGAAAGGCAAACGCCTTACCTCCATGCTATCTCTCCGGCCCCGGGAAACTATATCTTAATTTAAATAATACCATTGATATAAATCTAATTTGAAGCTCATAACCATAAGATTTGATGCTAGATTAGATGTGAGTTGCAGAATTAAAGAATTTCAAAGATGGGATGATCAATTTTGATTGTGATTTTGGGCTGGCTTAAAGATTACCATATTTTCCGAAATATTAGATGACTGGCCATATAAGATGACCCCTTACTTTTCCTGTTAAAGTGTAGGGTTTGGGCTATATTCACCATATATGACTACCTCTCTTTTAACGCACATCAAATGGAAATTTAAAAATGTAAGAGAAAAAGTGTAGAACCATCAAAGGTTAACAGTAATGTTTAATAAAGCCAGACTTTGGAGTGCCAACAACCATTTTACATTTGTCATTTGTAGTGAGTGACTGTAATTTTTTAATAGTGATCTACATTGAGAACAAGAGCAGTTGGCTGGGGTCCAGTGATTACTAGGATAGCTAGTGGGAGACAGAGTGCCTCCTCTGTGGCCCAAAAAGCTCAACAGAGGACTGAGCACAGGAAAGGCGCATAACCAGCGGCTTGAAAGAGATGCGGCCCTTGGTAACTCAGCTCCTCTGTGTGCTCTGAAAGATAAATCAGGACAAGCAGAGGACTGAGGGATGATGCCTGGCAGCTGGATTGGATGTGGCGGTAAGAGGGGGCAGATCACTCATCCCTGAAGTGGGAGTAAGTTTCAGCATGCCGCATACTGGCTTATAAGAAAACCCTCGACTTTTAAGAAGTTTTTCATGGGTTAAAAAGTCGTCTTAGGGCCGGAGAAACAGCATGGAGGTAAGGCTTTTGCCTTGCATGCAGAAGGTCAGTGGTTCGAATCCAGCATCCCATATGGTCCCCTGTGCCTGGCAGGAGTGATTTCTGAGTGTAGAGCCAGGACTAATCCCTGAGCACTGCTGGTGTTTGACCCAGCGCCCACCCAAAAAAGTCATTTTATATGCTAAAAAATACAGTAGTTAGTTTATGTGAAAATTAGAATAGTGTCCCATATGTGATAAATAATGAATAAATATCAGCTGCTTTACTATTTTAAATATACCTATTTCTATTCTTATATCTTTGTGCTTGTTTACACAATTTTACTTGATTCTTTCTTAAGATTCTAATTTAAAGTAACCTTAAGGCTTTGCTTTTCTGTATGAACTACCTACAATGTAATGTAATTACAATGTAATTCAAAAAGTAAATGAATAAAAATAAATTTTACTAATGTAGTAGTCTGAGTGCCATTACTTGGGACAGAAATCAGCATATAGTTCACTTACCATGTAGCAATAGGCAAATTTCTAATTTTTCCATTTCATTTCCCTGAAATGAGAATAATGATATTTACTTCCCAAGGCTACTATGAAAATTAAAGAATATCCAGATTTAAAAATGAAAGTTACTACAAAGTGTGAGTTATTGCAATTTTTATTGTTGCTTACACTCTGAGAAGGCTATTTATGCAAATCCTAGCCACTTAAACACATTAAAAATGAATTTGAACACATTAGTCATTCACCCTGAGCTTATTCTTGTTTAGAAACATTTGAAAATTTATTTTTTTATGACTGAGATTTGTTTTTTATATTTCCCGGTTTGAAATTGATTGCAACTTTAGAATCCCTGTTGAACAATTTAAAAAGAAATATATAATGAACTCAAATCATCCAGCAGTATGAATATTTGGCTCAGGAAGGGTGTGTAGTAAGAGCAGTTTAAAACATTTGTTAAATGACTCAATTGGAGAAAGGTTTATATGCCTTGGTGCCTATTGTCTATTCCAAGGTATAGCAATTGAAAACATTGGTATGATTCTAATATTCTGCAAATCTTGTGTCATAATTATTGGAACTTCAAAAGCACTTATTTAGTTTCAAGGGAAGCAGTACACCTTAATCATTAACACAACTGAGGATGAAATAAAAGGATATGAACCACAGATTTTTATCCTCTTATTTCCATTGTAAGTTCTTTAGTGATACTGAAGAGAAATGTAGGAGGAGAGTGTAGTAGGAAGATAGTATATTTATTGGGTTATAAAATCATAGCAAGCTTTATTTTTCCTCATTAAAACTATATTGCTATGAAAATTTCTCAATGAAGATTCTTAAAAATGTTTTATTTCTTGATTTATTTTGCTTTCCTCTCTTCCATCTTTTCTACCCTCCCTCCCTCATTCTCTCCTTCCTTTCTTATCTTCTTCCTTCTATCCCTTCTTCCTTACTTTCATCCCTTCTTCTTTCCTTCCTTTCTCTCTCCCTCCCTCCCTCCCTTCCTTTCTATCTCCCATCTTTCCTTTCTTCCTACTTCCCTCCCTCCCTTCCTCCCTTTCTTGCTCCCTTCCTTCCTCCCTCCCTCCTTCTCTCCTTCCTTCCTTCCTTCCTTCCTTCCTTCCTTCCTTCCTTCCTTCCTTCCTTCCTTCCTTCCTTCCTTCCTTCCTCCCTCCCTTTGTTCCCTCTTCCTTCCTTTCTTCTTTCCTTTCTTCCTTCCTTCCTTCCTTCCTTCCTCCCTCCCTTCCTTCCTTCCCTCCTTTCTTCCTTTCTTCCTTCTTTTCTTCTCTCCTTCCTTCCATCCTTCCTCTCTCCCTTCCTTCCTTCCTTCCTTCCATTCTTCCTCTCTCCCTCTCTCCCTCTCTCCCTTCGTCCCTCCCTCCCTCCCTCCCTTCATCCCTCCCTTCCTCCCTCCCTTCCTTCCTTCCTTCCTTCCTTCCTTCCTTCCTTCCTTCCTTCCTTCCTTCCTTCCTTCCTTCCTTCCCTCCCTCCCTCCCTCCCACTATGGCTCCTACTCGAGTGTGTTTCTTAGGAAGTCATTATTAATTAATTATTTAAAAGTTTTTATTGTTTAAATTTAAATTGAAGGGAAATGAAAATAAATCACCAGTTAATTTCTTGGACAAGTTAATAACAATACTTCTGTTTTCCTTTCATTTATAATATTCCGCAAGATTTTATAACTAATTTTTTGTGTCACAAAGAACTGATTATTTAGGTATCTAGGTTACCTAAATTTTACAGAAAAATATGGTATTTAACTTCTATTTCTTTGTAAATACTTTTATGTAAAATAATTACATTTCTTTTTAACATTTTTATATGTTCAGGACAAATGCAACATAAATCATATTTGTTTTTAATTGGTGTTTGAAGCATATTCTGGCATGTATTCCACGAACACCTACCTATCCTAAATATCTTCTATTAAATGATGAAAAATAGTTAGATTATTCTTATGGTTCCCATTGGAATATTATTTCTGGTCTGCGTCATCAAATGGCAGCATAATTGCTGCACTTTAGAGTTTTTATTTTTAGAAAAATACCTATTCTATTTGCAGGGAATTAGAAAAAAATGAATTGAAAATTTCCTTTTTACTGTTACAATATATGTGGTATTTATGGATAGCTTCAAAATATGTAAGAAGTACTTATAACAATTTAGGAACTATTGTGATTGTATGGTGGAAGAAAATTTACATATATATTCATTAGAATTTTAAAACCATGTTATGGGTCAGGTAATTGACCCAAGTTTTTGGGATTTCATGTTTGCATGCTGAAGATCAATTTTAATCCCAGAATCATATGTAAGAGAGCTTTATTTGAGGTCTCTTGTCCTTTCTTCCCAGCTCACATATGCTGATAGTGACCCTGGAGCATCACTAGGTATATCTCTCAAATAAATCAATACGTAATAAAAGTATTGCTATAATTTTTTATTGTTTTAGATTATTTAAATGGCATACATAACTTAGTAAACATTTTCCCCACTTCTTGGCCTTTTCTTAAGGTATGGTAATGAATCCTAAACAGATTGGTACCAGAAATATTTATGTTTTCTTCCTCAAAAAGAATAGGAATAAAATTACTTTAGTAAGTTAAAGAGGCTGTTGAAAACTAGCTTTAGGGAAGAAAAGCATTAACTTTTATGTACATTTTAAGCTTCTATTGCTAAATTCATTTATTAAATAGCTTAAATCTTTATAGTGCTCAAAATAGTCATTTTTTAAGAATTAAGACTTTCATGAATTGAAATAAATTTAAAATACATTTTTAAATCTTATAGGTAAATGCCTTATTTTTTTCAGTCATTTTCTCAGACATTTATATCATAAAGAATGTATAAATAATTTTAAATTCAATAATAATAATAGCCATTTACATTTTTTAGTTGAACAAGAAATTGAAAACACATTTTTTCACAGAAGTTTGACCCTGAAAAAATACCATAGTAATTTTCCAATAAGCAGTGTTGATTTTTATATGGTTATAAATAAAAGGGAAAATTAAACTATTATATTACTTGATATATTTCTGAAAAATGAGTGATTGGCACTTATTAGATCTTCTTTTAATCATTAACTACTTAATACAAGCAATACATTTCTTTTAGGAAAGTGGTAAATTTCTTGATTTTTTTAGTCATTGAAGTTAATTTTTGGAAATAACTTCTGATAATTTGCAATATTTTTCAAATCATTTTTCTTTCCATATGTTGCATAGAATTTATTTCTGTTATATTAAAAACTCATGTAAATGTGAATGTTATTATGAACATTGTAAAATATATATACCTGTTGTCTGTGATATATATGTATTCTGTTAATGTATACAGACACATAAGTATAAAAAGTACAGGCCAAAGAGAGTTTGACCTGGAGAAAATGCTAGACTAATTTTGCAAATACAGAAACTTGAATTTCTATTTATAGGACTATCAAGAGGCATTATAAATGGACAGAGATTTAATACTGGGTCATGGGCCGGAGTGGTAACACAGTGGTAGAGTGTTTGCTTTGCACAATGCTGACACAAGATGTATGTGGGTTTGATCCCAGGCATCCTATATGGTCCTTAGAGCCAGGATCATTTTCTGAGTGCAGAACTAGGAGTAACCCCTGAGCACTGCTGAGTATAGCCCCCTGCCCCCCCCCAAATTTACTGGGTCATAGTGTTATTTATGGGCTCCTAAGCATCATATTCTTATTAAAAATTGAATAGGTAATTGAAAAATTAGAAAGCAAGAAGATATCTAAATGGTATAAATGGTACAGAATCAGCTAGTCCTTTAATATGATATATAAATGAATGCATTTTAACATATATGTACATATGTCACTTAATTCCTAATAATACATTTTAATATCAAGGCTGCCTTACATAATTTAAATAAGTCATACCATAATTCATTCATCTAATTTGACTTCTGAGGTTTTTATGTTTAAAATTTACTGAAGTTGTAGGTAGATGAGTCACTGGAAAGCTAATAGAAGTATTCATTACTGGTTGATTGAATTGATATTGATTGTGATGGAGAAACAACAGTATTAATAAGATCCCAGAGAAGTTCTAGTGCATATAACCTAAGAATATAATATTTAAAATTGTTGGCAATACTTCTTTTTCTTTTTATGAGTATAACTTTATTAGATTTCTTTTGAAAAGTCTGAGAAACCATTACTAACATCTACTTTTGTTATTCAATAGAGAAAAATAATGAAGAGATAGTACAGGGGTACATTTTTCTCTCATGCAACTGACCCCTTGTTTGATCTCAGTTACTGCATATGATCCCATGAGGACCAGGCATTACTCCTCAGCATACAGCCAGAAGTTCCGAGAATTGCTAAATGTGCATGGCATCCCCATATTCTTCTTATCTAAACAAAAAATAGCTCTAGCTTCAATATTAAATTATGTTCTTATCTCTCTTATCTTTATATTAATTAAAATTATTGTAATTTATTCAGTTCTAAACTACAAAATATGAACATGTATTTAATGTTTACTTGAGAAAATACTTTCTCAAGTAAATCATTGTATTTTCAACCTAATAAAGATAAAATATATTTTCAAGATATGAGACATTGCATATAACTTACTCTAGTCTCTTGTTCTTAGTGAAACTAAAAATTGAGACTAAATTGTTCATGAACCTAGATATATTTAGTTTAATACAGCAGTCTTCCATTTCTGTGAGAAAGCTTTCTAAACAAGAACATATTTCAGCTATTATTACACAAATATCACCCAAACTGCTTATTACAATAAACATTACTGACAACTCAAATATTGCCAAGCTTAGATTTCTTTTTAACAAAATTTTAAAAAGTGATTTGATTATGTGACAAAAGAATCACATTTTGAAAAAATTATAGTTTCTAAATCTTGCCTCAAAAGTTGATTAGCTTAAGAACTAATAATCATGGACATAAATTTGCTAATGAAGTAATCATTCATTCATGATCTATAAGAAACTGACCAGTTGACAAGTCTCTTAGTGTGTGGTGATGCCATGTTTGCATGTGAGGACTCATGGTGATTTAGGTGAAAAAGAATATAGGCAATGTATTTAGTTGTAGAAAATAAATTAACTCAACAGAAAAATCAACCCTTAAAAAAAAACCTGTGGTAGATGTAGAATATAGAAGCAATATTAGATATCATAGGTAAAGGACCGGAGTGATAGCACAGCATTAGGGAGTTTACCTTGCACAGGCCAATCCAGGACAGACCTTGATTCAATCCCTGGCATCCCATTTGGTCTCCTGAGCCAGGAGTGATTTCTGAAGGCATAGCCAGAAGTAAACCCTGAGCTTCACAGGGTGTGTCCCCCTTAAAAAAATATGTCATAGGTAATGAGAAAAGAGTAATCCTAAATAACAAAGATCTGTGTTTGAGGGACAGCCTTGCACTTGACATTGTTCTTAGTGGCCTTTATAAATATTCAAGAAATACTCAGGCTTACCTGTATTATTTATTTTAATGATGCTTTGAAAGACACTGAGAAGAGAAGGTCTGGGGATCACAGATTACTTAGCAAGTATGGTAGATGATGTCTATAAGTCACTTTTGCAAACTCATATTAAAGATTTGTGAAAGAACCAGCTTTTTCAAGGACTTGGTGAGCATCTGGGAAGATGAAATTTCATGGTGGCATCATTAAGAATAACAAATATTGCAGAAAGGCCAACTGTGAATAAGCACTGAGGAGTCTACCAAATGTGGTTGTTATTCATGACATTATTTCTTACCACCTACTTGGGAATCACTTAGGAGTGCTGATAAATATTCATATATTCATATCCCTGCCTTCAATTTGGGGTTACTAAATTAGAATATCTGGGGTAGATAGTGCAAGTATCTCAATTTAGTGAATATAGAATATTGTTTTTCACACTGACACTTAAGAACAAGTGAACTATAGAGATAAATTTCAATATGCGGTAAGGGCACATGCAACTGAAAAGCATAAGTTGCACATAAAAAAGAAAGTTGACACAATTTGTTGTGAAATCAAAACAGAGAAAGATAATTAGGAAGATAATTAGGTCAAGAAAAGCTTTTGTCTTTTTTCTTAGTGCCAGGAATAAAAATATTTTGCACTTTGAATTAGTAAGCAAGACTTGGAGATCTTAATTATGGCATTTTAAAATTGTGGATCAGAAAATTCTCTGGATTATACCACATTATTACTAAATAATTTTTGAGTTCTGAAATTTTAGGTTTATGCCAGTTTGTTAGTATGGTGACCTAAGTCATCCAAAAGCATAATATAAAGAACTTCTAAACTACTTACTTAAGGATAAATTTTACTTCAGTAAAGAAAGATATATCTGTGCAGTATTAACTCCTTCCTATGTATTGTATACTTTACAATAAGTTATGCTACCGAAGATGAGAAAAATGGTCTTAAAATAGCCATGAGATATGTTAAGGACAGAACTTAATTTTAAACTATATCATGTTAAAAACATTTTATTTTTTTAAAGATAACACATTATAAAAGCTTTTATAACATGAATTGTATTTCTAGTAATAACTTATTAGTGCCTTGCTTATGTAAGATATTCACTCTACCATTGAAACATAACTATCAGTAATACCAGTATATATTATATAATACTATATATTATCCATATTATATAATATAGCTATATATATATATGAATATCTATATATATTATAGTTTTGAATATCTGCTAATGCTCAGGGCTTATTCCTGGCTCTTTGATAAGTGATCAATCTTGACAAGTTTAGGGGAATATATAGGGTGCCATGGATCAAACTTGGATCATTGACTCAATAGCATGCAAAGCAAGTGCCTTACCTGCTATATCATTGTTCCGGCCTTTAAAAATATACATATGAGGCTGGAGTGTTGGCACAGAAGTTTGCATATTAGCCTTGAACATGGCCCACCCAATTTTAATTCCTTGCATCCCATATGGTCTATCAGCCTGCCAGTAGTGATTTCTTAGGGCAGAGCCAGGAAAAATGTTTGAGTACCTCTGGGTGAGGCCCTAAAACATAAATAAATATGGGCCGGCGAGGTGGCGATAGAGGTAAAGTGTCTGCCTTGCAAGCGCTAGCCAAGGAAGGACTGTCGTTCAATCCCCTGGCGTCCCATTTGGTCCCCCCAAGCCAGGGGCAATTTCTGAGCGCTTAACCAGGAGTAACCCCTGAGCATCAAAGGGGTGTGGCCCGAAAAACAAAAAAAACATAAATAGATAGATAGGTAGATATGCTATATTCTGTAATACATATTAAATTATGACATTTTTGATATTCTGGACCATTCCACAGTGTACTTAGGGCTTATTTCCTGTTCTGCATTTAAGGGTATTTTTTTTTTTTGGGCAGAGTTCAAAATACCATATGCTGTACCAAGGATCAAACCTGAATCAGATATCAGTTGGCACCTTACCTGCTGTACTTGCTCATGGGTCTCTGTTATATCAAATGCAGGCATGTTTGAGAAAGCAATTTTAAAAATGATATATAAAATTAGCATGTTTCTTAAAACATCCTAACATTGTTAATATTAATTAAGGAATATCACATATAAGATGCATTATAGGAATTAGACATTACGAATTGTGGAAGGAGTGGAAGAAGTATGATTTTTCAAAGGACAGTTGGAGATAAGGCCACTTAACCAGCAAATTCATTAATTCAGCCACAGCTGAAGAGTGGCACAAAAGATGAGTTCATGAGAAAGTCTCTGTCACTCCTGTGTAGGAATGGTTTGAGCATCTACTCTGGTAGAGTTCAGTTGTCATAAATATTAAGGAAAAAGACTTGTACATTGAACATATAGGAAAAACTACCTACAATCCACAAAAATCCCTCTCTGTTACCATATTTGTGCCATAAAAAGTTTTTTTTTTTGGAAATTTGGGCAATTACTTAGCTTTCTCAATATGGTAGAGGTTTGATATTTGCCTTACTTTAACATAACTAACTTGTCCTCGTTGCCATCACATAGTTATTCCCTAACTCATTTTTCTTGACTTTGTCTTTAGATGTTACTATGACATATGTAGTATAGAATGAAGTTGTAACATATAGTATGAAGTTGTAACTTCTGTGAAGGGAGGGATGCCATATCAGTAAGAACAATGGTTTACTACTCCTAAACCTATTTCTACTATAGGTTTCCTTTGCTATCAAGAGTAGCATTGTTTTTAATCTTACAAGAGTTGATATGGTAAGCAAAGTTTATTGATTTATATAGAAAGGTGGTTACCATTCCATGGACTCTAAAGTACCCTACTAAATCATACCAAAGAGCACATAAGAGCTAAAAGAGCAGTAACATTAGGTACTAACATGATTTTGTGGTTTTATAAAGAACCCAGAGCAATTATTATGTCATACACTTTAATACCAAGTGCTATTACATGACCAAGGAGATCCTGACCAAATCTAACATGACTAGGTACACTGGGTAGAGGAAAAGAAACAAATGACATTGGCATCTAGTAAATCAGGAAGGATTTGGTCTTTTACCAAAGATGTTGATATTGTCACTCTGCCTGGATATATGTTGCCCTTTAACAGATGCCACAAAATAATTGCTGTATGTTGTAAAAGTGAAAATCTTCCTTGAATTTCTTTCCATTAGTGATAATAGCTATACAGATTCTTGAATAGCATAATATAGTTATGTCTTGGTGAGAAAAATAATCCCAGCAGATGTTGAACTAAACTATCTATATGACCTTCTATGGTTGTGTGTAGTTTCTCTTAAAGTCATAGTTTCCAGCCTTATTTTGTACCCCTCGGTCTTCATACAAACAAATTTGCACAATGAGTTTCCAAATTGATGGATACTTATGCTACTTTCCACAAATGGACAACATTTAACTATTACTGCAAGACCTGTAGGGGGTTATCTTACAGTTTATTTTCAATCTCCTTAGAAGAAATAAGAATTTTAGTACTTTTCATTATTTTCTAAGAGGTAAGAGATCCAAGGTTAATGGATGTTGAATAAATTGATGAACTTAGATATATTCTAAAAACATAATTATTTTAAAATAGTGATGGATTTTCAAGACTAAAGTATATAGTCAATTACTGCTCTATTGATTGATCTAATTATTGGTCTGAAAAGTGATGAGAATAAAGTATTAAAAATTATGTTTTAATACTTTCTCATCACAGTACTTGCTTACATTTTTTATTTGACTAGGTCATATGTTAACGGGTAGGCAACAAGAATTTCCCAGCAATATGAAAATTCTAAGAAATTTCTAAAGACAAGAAGATTAGGTGAAATTCTCATGAGAAATTTATGGAATTTTAAAACTAAATATCAGGAAAATGGGATGCATGGTATTTTTAGAGGAAAAGCAATTTTTTAGATTATATCTATTTTATTAATATTTTCCTAAGAAGAGAGAGATAATATATCTAGCAGAATCTATATAGCATAAATAAGAAGTATTCTTTTTTTTTTTTTTTTGGTTTTTGGGCCACACCCAGTAACGCTCAGGGGTTACTCCTGGCTATGTGCTCAGAAGTTGCTCCTGGCTTGGGGGACCATATGGGATGCCGGGGGATCAAACTGTAGTCCGTCCAAGGCTAGTGCAGGCAAGGCAGAAGAAGTATTCTATTTAATGGTTTTAATTTATTTTATTTTTGGAAGTATTATTGATATAAAGGAAGCATTTATAAAAAAGATGTAATTTGTTACCGAGCAGATAACTCATAGGGCTGGATCATATACTTTGCATACTGATACCAAGTTCAATTCCCAGTGCCATGTGGTCTCCCATCTACGAAGCCAGGGGTAGCCTCTGAAGATGAAAGGGTGTGTGATCAAAACAATAAAAAATTATCTCCCAATTCCAACCTCTGCAGTAACATTATATGCATGTGAGTTGTGCAGTGGTAGTTTAGTGAGAATTTGCTCCTATGTGTTCTCTCTAAAGAAACAAATTAGTGAAGAACCATGTAGACTTGAAATTAGAAAATGTGAGAAGAGCTGTCAGTTCTGGGAGGGGTAGGAAGTAGTATATCTACAATCTAATTTGACCTGAGATTAAAATTAAGATGGGATGATATAGAATTAAAAGTAAAATGGTTCAGGGGCCAAAACGGTGGCACAAGCAGTAAGGTGTCGCCTTGCAGGTGCTCTTCTAGGAAGAATCACGGTTCAATCTCCTGGCATCCCATATGATCCCCCCAAGCAAGGACGATTTCTGAGCGCATAGCCAGGAGTAACCCCTGAGTGTCACCGGGTGTGGCTGAAAAACCAAAAATAAAAGAAAAAGAAAGTAAAATAAATAAAACTGTTCTCTGTAAATGTGTAATATGTGGGAGGACAGAACTTGATCAATACTCATTAAACACTAAAAATAGGTTCAGTTTGGATTGGAATTATTACCATGTTCTTCAAAAATGATAAAGCATTTTTTTCTTTTTCTCTCCTCTCCAACGTAATAGTTCCAAGTGTTGTAAAAGCTGTGAAATACCCCACTTCACCTTACCTTCAGTTTCAGAGACTGAACTACAAAAATAAACTTGCCTTAAAAGTGTTTGTAAATCAACTGTAGGTGAGACAACTGGGAGTGAAAACTGCAATAAGATTTGCTCTCATAGGCAGTTTTTAAATTTTATATGATAGCTGTTACAATTTTAGCTTGATGATTAAATGGTATAAAATACTATATTTATTTGTTTAGACTGCATTGGCAGTGCTCTGGACTTACTCCTAGATTTATATTCTGGCAGAGGTCACTTTTAGTAGTGCTTTGAGGGCAATTATGGTATAGGTTGGCTTAATCCAGTTTAAGACAACTGCCCGACCCACTACTGTATATGCTATCATTTACCTATTAAATTATATCTCAAATGTAAAAATTAATTCTATTTATCCAAGTGTAAAAGGCCACAACATACCAGAAAAAATATTTAAAGTATTTTTAGCTATTTATGTATTTTTCAACATTTTCCCCCATCTTTTGTTATTTTTGTTGTTGATGGCTAAGGTTACACATAATAATTGGCTGTTATGCTTGTCCCACATTTTCAATACTTTTTTCACTTTGTGTGCAGTGTTTATAGAAGAGCTCAGGGTCACATTCTCATAGTTTTCATAGTTGTCTATATGACATGGTCCTGGGCATCACTAGAGTATTCACACACTCATGCTTTTCAGGAATTGTAACCTGGCTGCAGTGCTCTCTATATGAGTAGTCTAGTGGCAATTATTTTGTGTGTGGCAGTTACTGCTAATATTAATAAATTCTAACATTTTGATTGAGAGCTAAGTAAATTATTTTGGGTCGTAGGAGAGTTTGGGTCACATCCATTCAGGGCTTACTCCATAATTCTAAACTCAGAGATCATTCTTGGTAGGATTTGGAAGATGATATTGATCAGATTTGGGTACCAGAGATCAAAACTTGGTTGCCTGCAAGCCAAGCATGCAACACATTATAAAATCTCTCTAGCTGAGACTATCTGAGTTAAAAAAATTCTAAAATTTTTCTTTTGTCCAGTGACTTAAAAATCTTTAGAAACAATTATGTACTGGCAGCTCTTACTACCCACCTTTACCACAACCATACTAAGTCGTGGGTCAACTCCATAGAAATATTTTGCTCTCAAAAAGATATAAACTAAACCGTGAAAAATCATTGGTGTCCCAGCCTCTTAGCTATCAACTGGGAACTCTCAGGAGGAAAGACAGGCTAAGCCCCTCCATACTTCCGCTCTTGCAGCTGCACATACAACCCCTATCACTTCCTCCCCAATGGCCCAACATTAACACTTCATCACAAATTCCATTTTTTAATACTTTTTATTGAGATAAATGTGAATGACAAGTCTTTCATGGTTATATTTAAGGTGCATAGTGACAGTGAATCAAGGCAATTCCCACTACCAGTGTTGACCTCCCTCCGCCTCTGTTCCCAGCATGCATCCCTTCACCCTTTACCCTTCCTTAGCCCCCTGGACTTCTATTGTAACAGGTCCCTTTTGTATATAGCTTGTTGTAGTTTAGGTCTCTTTATTCTATTGTTGTTGACTTTGGGTTAGGTATGTTCATTTTTTTTGCTTTCTTTCTTTCTTTCTTTCTTTCTTTCTTTCTTTCTTTCTTTCTTTCTTTCTTTCTTTCTTTCTTTCTTTCTTTCTTTCTTTCTTTCTTTCTTTCTTTCTTTCTTTCTTTCTTTTCTTTCTTTCTTTTCTTTCTTTCTTTCTTTCTTTCTTTCTTTCTTTCTTTCTTTCTTTCTTTCTTTCTTTCTTTCTTTCTTTCTTTCTTTCTTTCTTTCTTTCTTTCTTTCTTTCTTTCTTTCTTTCTTTCTTTCTTTCTTTATTTCTTTCTTTCTTTCTTTCTTTCTTTCTTTCTTTCTTTCTTTCTTTCTTTCTTTCTTTCTTTCTTTCTTTCTTTCTTTCTTTCTTTCTTTCTTTCTTTCTTTCTTTCTTCTTTCTTTTCTTTTGGTTTTTGGTCCATACCCGGTGACTCTCAGGGGTTACTCCTGGCTATGCACTCAGAAGTTGCTCCTGGCTAGGGGGACCATATGGGACACTGGGGGATCGAACCGCGGTCCATCCAAAGCTAGCGCAGGCAAGGCAGGCACCTTACCTCTAGCGCCACTGCCCAGCCCCTCATTTTTTATTTCTATTCAATGTTCCTGAGATTACTTTGCCCCTGGGACCATCCACTTTTTATTTCTCAATTTAAGAGTCAGAACAAGATTATTCATGTTGTATGGTTCTGTTGGAAAAAAAAGAAAGCCGGGAGGAGCCCCTGTCTAGAAGATATAAGTATACATTTAAAAGAAGAAAGAAATAAAAAAAAATGCAAAACTAGGGCCCAGAGAGATAGCACAGCGGTGTTTGCCTTGAAAGCTGATCCAGTATCAAAGGTGGTTGGTTCGAATTCCGGTGTCCCATATGGTCCCCTGTGCCTGCCAGGAGCTATTTCTGAGCATACAGCCAGGAGTAACCCCTGAGCAACGCCGGGTGTGACCCAAAAACCAAAAATACAAAAAGCAAAACTAAACCAAACAATAAAAAAGAATAAAAATAACAACCACCAAATAAAAAGATGAAAAGGGGGCTGGTGTGGAAAGTTTGTTTGTTTTGCATAGGCATAGTAAGTATTGAGAAAATTAGAAATTAGAAAGGGAATTACCTTGGTCTAAGAGACACTTAGCATACTGTCATGATTCAACTACAGGCTCAGGACATGTTCATTGTCATACTCCCAGATCTTTTTATGGTGCCAGAAAATGTTCTACTCAGTTGTGGTTGTCAAAGTCAGTCCTCTCTAATGAGAGATCTTGGTTTTTGGATAGATTAGGACACAGTCTAGGATAGAGTCTTTCTTTAGAATTTCAGAAGTTCTACTCCTTTACAGTTGTTGTAGTCTTCTGCAATTAGTGAACTTGGTTTTTTCACAGAGCCTAGGATGAATTCTAGGATAGAATCTTTCTTTATGGTTTCAGGAAAAGTTTTGCTCAGTAGCAGTTGTCAAAGTCATATAATTAGTGATCTTGGGTTTTGCTCAGATCAAAGGATGAGGTGTCATCTAATTTCAGCATACTTTTAGGTGATGAGGTAGGGCAACCTGCCTTTATATCAAATTGTTGCCGTTTTATCATATGAACCTTGCTTGGAGCAATTTGGTGCCAGAGCATATTAGGGACTCTCCAGGGTAGGGTTATTTCTGGTGTTCTTTCAGGAAACTGTGCAGTTCTAAGGTTGGAATTCGGGATTTGATATTGGATGGTCAATACCCAATCACATGAGGTCTAAGTTGAGTCCCCATGACATATACATGACAAACTCATACATGGCCATAAAACATCTCCAAATTTTTTGATCTGTCACCCTAGAAGGAACCCACCAAATTAGCATAAAAGCCTCCTATGGTTAATGAACAAGACCAATAACAGAATAATCAAATAGCAATAAAAAACTTACTAAACCTTCAGACAATAACTTAATAACCCTATTGCTAGGTATAGTAATTTTCAAAACTTTTCTTTCTTAATTAAAAATAATTTTGTTACCAATAAACAATAAATATAAAGTAATATATAAAGTAATATAAAGTAAATATAAAGTAATATAAAGTAATAAATAAAATATATTATTGTTACCAATAAACAATAAATATAAAGTAATATATATTACTTATATATAATAAATAAAATATATTATTGTTACCAATAAACAATAAATATAAAGTAATATATAAAGTAATATAAAGTAAATATAAAGTAATATAAAGTAATAAATAAAATATATATACCAGTAAACAATAAATATAAAGTAAAATATTTCATCCCTCCTAATGGATAAAACTTGGGCATTTATGGATATCTGGAGATAATGGTCGAGAGTTTACACTGGTGGTGAAATTGGTGTTGTAACATGGAATGGTGGGAAATAATGAGTAACTATGTAAAACATGGTATTCAAATAAAAATACAAAATTCAACAACATAACTATCTAATGTGCATTCATTCAAGTATGATATATATATTTATATTTATTTATTTATTTTATCTAATTGTCTTTTAAAAAGTATTTGGCTTGCTTTTCTAAAACTGTTGATTTTATTGAATTGAGATTGGCCCACACAAAACAATACTTGAGAAGACAAATTGTGTGTAATGAAAGAATTCTACCTTCAAGGTAACTGCCCAATGCCTAAGTACTAATGATACTTGAGCAATCTGATTAGCACAGGATGATTTGTCTAAAAGCCTTGTTTCTATAAATTACATAATTATGGTTACTTTCTTTAAAATATTTATTTACCACATAGTAATAGTGTACAGGTTATATATGTATAGTTACATATATTTTATTAGTAACTTGAAGATGCAAATTCTTAAATTTTATTTTTTTCTTGACTTTCATTCATTCAGGAATGATTTCAGAATTTTCACTCTTTTTTCTATGTTAATTTATGCAGAATAAGTTTCAAGACATGGTATAATATAATTTTATGAGGTTGCAATATTCTCTCATAAGAAATCTTTGTATACAAAGGCTAAATAAAATCAAGGGAGGGAAAGAAACACATTGTCTCTGCTAATGATGGACAATAAGAGAAGTATGTAATAGAAGTACTGAAAAATCTCTAATCTATGCTCCACTCATTGTAGAAAATATACATGGGCTTTTTTCTTTCTTTCTAAAATTAAATTTATTTTAGACACCATGGTTTTCAGAGTTCCTCATAATAGTTGTTTTTGGCTTTTAATATTCCAACACCAATCCCACCACAATAGAACATTCTTTCCACCCTTGTCACCAGTTTTCCAGCTCCCGAAGGCTGACTGACAGACATGTATAATTTACCTAATATCACTTGCAACAACTAAATGCTAAAGGAATTGTATTTTAAAAAATAATTCATTAAAAGAAAATTGGGTAAAATTGTATATTTCACAATGGGGACATTACACCATTTTCTGAAGGTTTACTAACCTGTTTATTTCTAATTGAACAAACTCTGGCTCCAAAACCTAAAGGGGCATTTTCTTCTAGCACTTACTAAGCCTTTTGATTGACAGTAATGATTGTTATGTGATGACATATATTTTACATGAGTAATAAAATGATAAACATAGTTGGAAGAAAGCATCTTATAAATAAAAAATGTATTTGTCACTTTTAGCAACAAAAAAAATGATTATATGTTTTTACTTAGTTTAGCTTGAAATTTAGCTTTAAATTTCCAGTAGACAAGTGTGTATGAGTGTGTGTATTTACTTATGGGGGAGGGAGCAAGGGACATATCTGGCGTGCTCAGGGTTGTTTCTGGGTGTGACCCCTTTTGGTGCTCATAAGACCAGAGATTCAATTTGTAGACCATGGTATGAAAATTAACTACCTTAACCCTGTACTGTCTCTCTGTTCATACTTCCTATTTTCTTTTTTTTTAATTTAATTTAATTTTCTTTTTTATTAATAATTTTTATTTTGACCAAAGTGGATTACAAATCACTCACAGTAGTATTTCAGGTACATAGTGACATTGAATCAGGGGCATTCCCACCACCGATGTTGTCCTCCCTCCACCCCTGTTCCTAGCATGCTTAGCATATCGCCCCTTCTTTGCCCCCAGGTTGCTAGTCTATGTGGTCCTTTCTGTGTCTAGCCTGTTATATTAGATTGGGTATCAATTCTGTTGTACTTGGCTTTGGATTTGGTATTCAAGTCTGATCATTTTTTACTTCTACTCATTGCTCATACTACTGTTTGGTCTTGTGTCCTCCACTATTTCCCCCTCAATTTGTGAGGCAGAACAAGATGGTTCAAGTTATGGGTTTCTGTTTGAAGGTAAAAAAAAAAAGAAAGGAAAGAAAGAAAAAAGAAAGAAAGAAAGAAAGAAAGAAAGAAAGAAAGAAAGAAAGAAAGAAAGAAAGAAAGAAAGAAGAAAGAAGAAGAAAGAAGAAGAAAGGAAGAAAGAAAGAAAGAAGAGAAGAAAGAAAGAAAGAAAGAAAGAAAGAAAGAAAGAAAGAAAGAAAGAAAGAAAGAAAGAAAGAAAGAAAGAAAGAAAGAAAGAAGAAGAAGAAGGAAGGAAGGAAGGAAGAAGGAAGAAGAGGAGAAGAAAGGAAAGAGAGAGAGAAAAAGAAATAGAAGAGAAAGAAAGAAAGAAAGAAAGAAAGAAAGAAAGAAGAAGAAAGAAAGAAAGAAAGAAAGAAAGAAAGAAAGAAAGAAAGAAAGAAAGAAAGAAAGAAAGAAAGAAAGAAAGAAAGAAAGAAAGAAAGAAAGAAAGGTAGGAAGGAAGGAAGGAAGGAAGGAAGAGAGAGAGAAAGAAAAAGAGAGAAAGAAAGAGAAAGAGAGAATGAAATAAAAGAACATAAAAGAAAGGAAAGAAAGAGAAAGAAAGAAGAAAGAAAGAAAGAGAGAAAGAAAGAAAGAAAGAAAGAAAGAAAAAGAAAGAAAGAAAGGGGGAGCAAAAATTCAAACAAGCAAAAAACAGGAGGTGTCCTTCTAGAGACTATAAATATCAGTTTAAGAAAAAAAAGGGAAAAAATAAAGGAAAACATAAAAAGTAATACAAGAAAAATCACCCCCCCCCAAAATAAAACTTTCTATTTTCAAAATACAGTTCTAAGATGAAGCTTAAGCAGTAACACAGTAACACTTAAAAACAATCCCCGTTTCTATTCGTATTACCATCTCCCCTTTTTTGGGCTTTCTCAATGTTGCTTAAGGATCCCAAAAGACATGCCTCGAAATACCTAGCCAATCAAATTGGTTTCAGTTTCAGGATATGAGGAACTCTGTAGTACTTACAACAATCAGGGTCATTTAGGAAGCGTTTTGAGGTCTCCACACATCACCCTCCGATGATGCCCATGTAGACGCCCAAGATCAAAACTAGCAGTGTGACCATAAGGTGTAATGGAATAAAATAGACCAGCAAATACAAGGCGCAAGCCTGTTGGCTTTTTGATTTTTGGGCTACACCCAGTGACGCTCAGGGGCTATTCCTGGCTATGTGCTCAGAAATCACTCTTGGCTTGGGGGACCTTATGGGATGCTGGGGGATCTAACCACGGTCAGTCCTAGGTTAGGGTGTGTAAGGCAAATGCCCTACAATTTGTGCCACTGCTCTGGCCTTTACATGAGGTTTTAATGCCTAAAATTGATTCTTCCTCTCAATTGGCAAAGCATAGCTATTTTAATGATATGTTTGTTTATTTCTATTAGAAATGTAAACCCATATAATATAACATGTTTTATCATTATTGCATCTGTTTTATATTCTATTGAGATGAAATTTAATAAAATTTAAGTCATTAATTATGTTTTCTAAATATAGTGTTATCCTTATATCTGTCTGTACACATATAAGCTAATATTTTATTTTAAGTGGGGTACTTCTTCAGAGACGATTTCATTCAATCAATGTTTAATCATTGTTCTATTTTTAACACAAAACATTTATACATTTATATTAAAATATTAATTATGAAAAGATAACAAGTCACAGAAGTCTCAGAAGAAGGTTTTATTTTTTAATATAATTTTTATTTTAATCATAGTGGCTTACATATTTGACAATAATATTTTAGATACATATTAACATAAAATCAGGGGAATTCCCATCACTGAATTGTCCTCCCTCCACCTCCGTTCCCATCCTACTTCCCATATCCTCTACCCTCACCCCTGGGCTGCTAGAGTAAGTGGTCCCCTCTTGCCTAACTTACTACTTAGTGGTCTTACACCTGTTTGGTCTTGGTACATCCCTTATTCCCCCCCCTAATTGGGTGGTGGGACTAGATAGTTTAAGTTATGTGGTTTTGTTTGAAGAAGAGAAAAGTAATAACCTGGAGAAAAAAAGGATCAAATACTCTGGAAATGGGCTGAGTCCTTATAGAGGCTTTCATCCTTGGTTTGAGAGACGAAGGGGAAAAAGAAGGTGAAACACCACAACAGTACATAAAATATCCAGTGAGAATTCCACAAAAAAAAAAAAAGAAAGGAAAAAAAAGGATAAGCACCATATAAAAGCCATGCTATTGAGATAAAAAATGTGGCAGAGCATATAAGAAAAGAAGAAAATAAATAAATAAATATAAATGGAGACATCCACTTCAATAGCCAAACCACAACAATAAAATCAACCAAAAAATAGGTAAGTAAATAATAATAATAATAATAAAATTGTTTTGTGCTTTTTTTTCCCTCCTGCACAGTAAATATTGGGGTCATTCGCAAAGGAATTTCCTTTGCCTAAGAGATACAGGGTTTCTCCACCCTTGAAGTATATTGTCATGGGATTAACTATAGATTCCTTTCAAGTTCATTTACTCTCCCCTTGGTGCTTTTGTGGTGTATGGAAGACTTCTGCTCCATCCTGGGTGATAAAATCAGACCTCTGTATCTAGAGGTCTCGGTATCTGTATGAGTCAAGGAGTTGAACTTATGATTATGTCTTTCTTTGTGGTTCTAGAAGTTCTGTTCCCTCAGTGTCGTTTTAATCCATCTTCTGTGGTTGGCGGTCCTCGTCTTTGCACTGATCCTAGGAAGGGGGCCTGGGATAGTCCTTTCGTTATGTTTCCAGAAGTCCCCTTCCGCAGCAATAGTCTCAGACAGACATCTGGAAACTAGGGGATCATAGTTGTTATGCGGTCTTAGCTCATGCCCTATCTATTGTCATTCTTTAGAAAAAGATAAAGTATCCTATGCTAGACCCACTCTACTCAAAAAAATAGTACATTAATATTTTATTTTCTTTTGTTACAGAGATTTCCCAATATTTTCTTTTTTTTTTTTTTTTTTTTTTGGTTTTTTGGGCCACACCCAAGCAGTGCTCAGGGTGGTTACTCCTGGCCTGTCTGCTCAGAAATAGCTTCCTGGCAGGCACGGGGGGACCATATGGGACACCGGCGATTCGAACCAACCACCTTTGGTCCTGGATTGGCTGCTTGCAAGGCAACACGCGTGCTATCTCTCCGGGCCCCCCCCACTATTTTTCTTAAGGAGCAATATTCTTGCCTGGTTTTGCATTTTTTTATATAATTTCTTAAGACTTTAAAATCTATGGTAAATCTGTTTTCTGAGCAGCAAAACAAAAATAAGAGGAATTTATATTGAACTGATTAAAAAGTTGTTATATATTTTGTTTAGATTTGTTAGAAAGTTTTAATCCTCTGGCCTAAAATAGTATAGCTAAATGAAACAGAAGATTAAGAAAAGAAATCTTATTCCTTTTCAAAAATTTTCCTTGGATTAAAATGGTTTCTAGAGAAAGCTATCAACCATTAATTCCTTAGGGAATTTGTGAGTAGTCAGTAAAAAAAAAAATGAAGGATATTTTAAAGATGGAGTATGCTGTGATTTACAGTTTTCAATATCCAACTAGTCACTCATTTCCTTACTTTTTTTTTTATTATGTTTCCCTTAATTGTTTATATCCTACAAGGTTGAACAGATCTGTGTAAAACTCAATTTTGGCTAAAAATGATATATAACACAGCAATAAATTTTTAACAGTGGTTAAAAACTGAAATCACTATATTCAATCATGAGAATTTTGGTAAGTTTCTATATAGAAGAGAAATTTTGCATCCAGTAGCTATAGCCAGTTGTTTAGTTAGCACTGAAATTTGTCTTTACAAACATCTAGAAATAATGAACTAGTACAATGAAACCAGTTCAATATACTATTCCATTTACTTTTAGTGAAATTTAATTTTAGGTTAATTAATGTCTAATGGCTACTACTATAGATAGTAGTAGTTAGTAGTCGTAGTAGTAGTTAGTAGTAGTAGTAGTAGTAGTAGTACAGGTTCACAGTTTTCAAAAGCTCAAAAAGTGCTGTTTTGCTAATGCCCCTACCACTTCTATGAATATGTGATTAAATAGTCCCTTTGTTAGAACATTTAACTTCTCATTTCAAAAATGAGTATGCCCTTTGCCTAGTGTTTGCCATATTTTGATTATGTAGATATTGAAAACTCTTTGGTTCCATGTCTCTAGTTACTTTTTGGGGTTTGTAATGATTTCTCGGAGAAGTCTTTTAATTTTTATTCTCCCAAAATGTGACTTATATTGATAGCTACTGAACATGACTGTTGACTATTTTAGCCATTTCTAATTGGCAATTTGTAATCCTAGAACATATAAATTTCTTTCCAAAATGGGCCGTGGAAATCTTGGTTGTCTCATTAGGCCTTGGTAGCTAGTTTCTTCAGTCTCTCTAGATCCCTTGCATGCCAAACTTCGGTAAATAAAAGTGTCATTTTGATTGTGTTAATATACAGCTAGTCATTATCGGATTTAAAAATTTGTGCATGCTGTTTAGTCACTTTTACTTAACTTCTTTATATAAAACAGAGAAATTCACAGTCTTTAGCTAATTTCCTTCAGTAAAAACAAATGAGTGAATACAAGAGAAGTGCTTTTCAAATGGTGCTTGAACTTTAACTGTTACTTTAGAATTTAATCACTAGTAAAATATTTTCAGTGGTTTATACCAGGTGATTAAATTAAAACCCTTTTTGTAATTTTTAAGAGACATGAAAAAGACAGTATTAGTTGCCTGTTTTAAAGAAAATAAAATTTTCTTTAGCATTTAATTTTTTATTTTTACTACCCTATTTTTTGGCTGAAAGCAAATTAATATTTTCTTGTTCTCTTTTTCCTGCAAGTTATACCACCCATTTTGCCTCAAATTATTACCTGATTTTAATGTTGGGTCAAAAAATAACTTTTAAGAAGGTTGTTTGAAAATTTCTTATTAATGATGTGTTGTTTGGGACTTTACTGCTGCTATAAAAGTTTGATTTCCATACAGAATACTTTCCCCAAGTCTTAAATAACATCTTTGTTGCTTTTGTTTGGGGGACACAGATGGGGGACTCGAAAGATCATAAGTGGTGCTGGTGGTAGAACCACAGTCAATTGCATGCAAGGCAAATTTTCTAACATCTATATAATCACTCCAATATCACAAGATAACTCTTATAAGTCAGATAAGAGAATGATTTTATGCATATATACTTTAAATTAAAATTAGTACCTTATTTTTGAAATAAATATTTCACAGTTGGATTCTCTGCTTATTATACAAAGCAGAACTTACAAAAGAATTGTATTTCCAAACTAATAATTAAGCCTATGACACCATGCATTTATAGTAATTCAGTACTACTGACTTTTCTTAAGCTTGGCTTTGGTTTCTTTTCTACTAAGCATTCCATTTATGGAAAAATAAAATTTAGATATTTGTATATGCATATGCATATGGTCATATACACATATACACAATGCTTATATGATTTGAAGCAGTTTTTTTATTTTACAGAAGTAAATGTAGAAACAAGGATCTCAGAAAATTCTCTAATAGAAGTATATACTTTTGTTGATAGATTAGTTTATGAGCAATTTTGGAGAAATAGATAGCCAATTACTGTTTAGTCAAAATACTGAAATGTGTTGAAGAATATTTGGTTTTACAAATATAAAAATTCTATGTGATATTTTATCCTTGCCATTTTCTATCCTAGGTATTATTCA
This sequence comes from Suncus etruscus, assembly GCF_024139225.1. Taxonomy (NCBI): domain Eukaryota; kingdom Metazoa; phylum Chordata; class Mammalia; order Eulipotyphla; family Soricidae; genus Suncus; species Suncus etruscus. The sequence continues at coordinate 47,664,109 of NC_064849.1, read as the reverse complement.
CTCATATTGTTTCATATGCATTAAACACAGATTTACACTAATATATATTGAACCAACATGGCACATCCCAGTTCTGGGACTGACTACAACTCAACTTGAGATTTGTATTCTTTTACTTTTACATTCTATCTCTTCCCCTTCTCTCCATTGTTCCCTAAATATAGTGATTTACTAAAAAAAAAGGGCAACTTAAATTTTTATAAAATTTGATAAATAAAGGCATAGACATATAATGGAAAGCTTTTCAAGTATTAATTTTAAAATAAATAAGGAAAATCCCTATAGAGATATGAAAGTATAGTCAACCTGTATTTATGGTGTGTGTGTGTGTGTGTGTGTGTGTGTGTGTGTGTGTGTGTGTGTGTGTTTTGATCTTTAGCTCAGGATTTACTCCTATTTTTTTTGTTATCAATCTTTCCTGAGTGTGGAGTAACAGATAAGGTTTTTGGGATCAGTGTAGGGTTGTAGTTAAAAGTGAAATAGGCAGGACAAGAGCTTTACTTGTTGTACCATTTCTTTAGCTCCAATAAGAACAAACTAATTTTTACTTTTTAAGATTTAAATTTTATTTTCACTTTGGGGCCAGAATTGGCAATACTTGGGATCAATTTCTGGCTCTAAATTAAAGGATTAGGAGTAGTGAGGTTTAGGAAACTATGTGTAGTACTGGAGATAGAACCCAAATCTTCCTCATGCAAGGCAAATTTTTTATACTTTGTAATATCTCCCTGGTTTAAGATTTACTGTTCAGTAAAATAGTCAAAATGTTGAATCATATAAATAGCACAAAGCAGTAAATACAGACTTTATATACGGGTGAAATGGGTTTGATTCCCAAAGATCACCAGAGCTTATAACAAGAAAATGGAACTGCTCTATACATGTTATAAAATTTACTGTATTAAAATATGCCCCTATGCATACATGTATATATAAAGAACCTCTGAAAGAAAGTGATGAAATTGAAACTTTTTATTGTATGCTTTGTGTTTTTGTTATTTGAGGGGGGGGCAACACACAATGACGCTGAGGAATTACTCCTGGCTTTGGGCTAGAAATCTCTCCTGGCTTGGGGAACCATATGGGACGCCCAGGGATGGAACTGTGATTCGTCCTAGACTAGCATGAGCAAGGAAGACGCCTTACAATTCGTGCCACAGCTCCGGCCCCATCTGTGTTTTTGATTTATAAATAATATACATTATGCGAAGGAAAAATTGTAAAAATACATAATTAGTGAATATAAAAATTATCAAATTACTGTCTAAATATATGACAAAATCAGGAGGTTGCTAAATCAGAAGGTTCATAATTTGAAAATAAATCAAGTATTTCATAAGCTAAATGTCTAAGATGAGAATTTGAAGCTTTCTTGGGGTTTAAATATCATTTTAAAGAAATCAAAGTATTTTAACTTAATAGTGATTATCAAGTGTTTGGTATTTAATTATTTAAAATACTTTTTCCAACTACTACTAATTCCCTTATTCACTGCTCTTAAATCCTAGAAAAGATGCTTTAACTTATTTTCTATTTGCTCATCCTCATATGTCATTGAGCAATTAATCCTTGTTCTTTTACTTCAGTACCTTTTATACAGCAAACAATACAAGTTACTATATGATATTTACTTTACCTAATCTTAATAGCACACAGTCCAGAAATTCATGCTCAGTTTCTGGCTCTATTAGGTAACATAGTTTAAGTACTTAATTTCTACATGTAATAGAATTTTAATTTGCAAAATTATAGTAAATACACTTAATTTATTAGATGCTAAGTTTAACTAAGGCTTACAAATGTAAAAATTTTGGGAAAGTGAGCAAACTCAGCAGTCTATTGGTTTTATTTCTGGCTCTGAGCTTAGAAATGATTCCTGAAGTGCTTAGGGAATCCTAAGGTATGTCAATCTTGAATCTAAATGAGCCACCTGCAAGGCAAGGGCCCTGCCTACTTTACTATTTCTCTTACTCTAAAATATATTTTATTAAAAGTGTGCCAGATATTGAGTACACAACAAATTGAGTTATTTTAATTATTTTCTTCTTAATTTCACTGTTGTGCTTTCTTCTTTGTTTACTATATTTTTCTTTAGAATTTACCTGCCATTTTGCAGGTCAGAATAAGATCTTTATGTACTTTAATTAGAACCTTAATAGTACTGACTGCACATTTCACCTATCTTTTAATTAAATAGTTCTTAGAAGTAGAGATATTGTTCTAATTATCTGATTCAACCTAGTGCATGATTTCTCACACTTTTCTCAAAAATAGATATATTTATGAAAGTACAACTGTCCACAAAATTATCATAGGTACCAAATTAATAAAAATTCTTTCATTTTGGGGACCCTGACATCTTTATTTATTCACTCCATTTGGATGTTTCTTTAATACGAAAACTTCTCACTATATCTTATAGATTATTTTAGGACTATACAAGCTCTAAAATGATAGAACTGTTAGTATGTGATTGTGTATATTTCCTTTAGACTCACTAAAAAGGTCTGTTTCTATGACCTTTGGTTTTACCTATGACAGTTTAATCTATAGGAATTGAATTTGTAGGACTTCATTTGAGCAATATATACTCCATGATGTCTACATGTATCTTGTACTTTTACTCTTCTTCACATATAATGCAATATATGCTGCATTCTATAAGTTAAATACATTTATATATGTGTTTATTTTCTTTATATATTCTTTACTATTAAAATGTAGAAATGATCATTTTAATGTTACATTTTAGTTTGACCAAATTTAATTAAAGCTTTAAAAAATGAAGGTTGTTTAATTGATTTTAAGAAACATAAAATAAAGGTCTTGGCAAAGTTCTCCAAAAAATCAAGTTCAGAGAAAATTAAAAATAACTAATATATATTTAAAGACTATAAGATGTACTCTTATGTATGCTGATTCAACTTGGTTCAATCTGGAGTACACAGCACATCACTTTGAATATATCTGGATGCATTCTGGAGGCCCACAATTATCACTGAAGTGGTCTAACAAATACGGAGGGCACACAGGCCCAATTAGCTTGTCATCCTCTGACCCTTTTTTATTAACCCATGAATCAATTGACCTATATTTATGTATGATATCCCCTATCCTCCTGAACTCTGCTGCGTATCATCTCAACCCCTCCACACTCCATTTTCCTTTGTATCTTTAAGAGTTTTAAAATTTTCTTTAGGATATACACAAAGAAACAGCTTTTAAGAATATCTTCTGACTCCTTTGATATGTAGCATTTGGGGAACCACTAGCTCTATTACTCCACATTCTCAAACCTCAGCTCATTATTTGTTTGTTTGTTTGTTTAGGTCTCTGGGTCAAACCTAATTGTACTCAGGGCTTATTCTTGACTCTGCACTCAATGATCACTTCAGGCAGTTAGGGAATCATATTGAATATCAGGAATTGAACTTGATATGTCTGTGTGCAAGGCAAACACCCATCCCTGCAGTACTATAGATACACTTCCTTCCACCCCCCAGCCTCCAATCAGCTCTTCTTATAGAAACTGCCATGAGCAGTTTCTTGGTTAAGAAGCTGAAAACTTCATTTCCCTTACATCTTCTTTTCTTTTCTTTTCTTTTCTTTTATTTTCTTTTCTTTTCTTTTCTTTTCTTTTCTTGTCTTTTCTTTTCTTTTCTTTTCTTTTCTTTGCTTTTCTTATGTTCTTTTCTTTTCTTTTCCTTTCTTTTCTTTTCTTTTCTTTTCCTTTCTTTCCTCTTTCTTTCTTTCTTCTTTCTTTTTTTTTCTTTCTTTCTTTTCTTCTTTCTTTCTTTCTTTCTTTCTTTCTTTCTTTCTTTCTTTCTTTCTTTCTTTCTTTCTTTCTTTCTTTCTTTCTTTCTTTCTTTCTTTCTTTCTGTTTTGTTTTTTTTTGGTTTTTGGGTCACACCCAGCAGTGCTCAATAGTTCCTCCTGGCTCTATGCTCAGAAATCACCCCGGCAGGTGCGGGGTTCCAGGATTATAACCACTATCCTTCTGCATGCAAGTCAAATGCCCTACCTCTGTGCTGCCTCTCCAGCCCAAATTACATCTTCTAACATGAACTAGTCTGGCTTTACCTTTTTACACCACATAGTAAGTTTCTCTATCATTGTATTATTTGTATTCTGTATTTTCAAGTTTCTTCATTTTTCCTTCATATTAACTACAATAAAAGTCTATCATTTTCACTTCTGAATTTTTATCTGCAAGAAACACTTATTGTATTTTAGATTGTTTTATAAAAGCAACATTCATGTTTAATGTCTTTTTCTTGGGGGGGGTCACACCTGGTAGTGCTCAGGGGTTACTACCGGCTCCATGCCCAAATCACCCTTGGCAGGCTGGGGCAACCATATGGAATGCCGGGATTTGAACCACCATCCTTCCGCATGCAAAGCAAATCCCTTACCTCCATGCTATCTCTCCGGCCTCTAATGTTTATTTTTTAATTTTACCAAGATATTTAGTACTTCTTTGACCCTTTCCTTTTACAATTTGTAGTTAAACACTATGATTTGGACTGGAGAGACAATGTAAGTGTGAGGCATCTGTTTGCATTCAACTGACTCCAGTTAGGTAATTGGCACTAAAAATGTCTTTGTAAATCAGTAGGACTAGCTATTTAACATAGAATTAGGAATAACTACTAAACATTATTGGTAGTGGTCAGTTTTTCAATTTCTTTCTCTCTTTGAATACTTGCTGTTAATTATTGTTAATGGAAGCATGCTCTATAAAATCCAATATATATATATATATATATATTTGCTTTAAAAAGCCTGAAACCATAATATGGATGACTATGCACTTTATGTTGACTAAATTTCAAAAGAAGAAGGAAGGAAGGAAGGAAGGAAGGAAGGAAGGAAGGAAGGAAGGAAGGAAGGAAGGAAGGAAGGAAGGAAAGGAAGGAGGGAGGGAGGGAGGGAGGGAAGGAAGAAAGAAAGTGAGAAAGAAAGAAGAAAGAAGGAAGGAAGAAAAAGAAAAGAAAGAAAGAAAGAAAGAAAGAAAGAAGAAAGAGAAAGAAAGAAAGAAAGAAAAGAAAGAAAGAAGAAAGAAAGAAAGAAAAGAAAGAAAGAAAGAAAGAAAGAAAGATGAAAGAAGGAAGGAAGGAAGAAGGGAGGGAGAGAGGGAAGAAAGAGAGAAATAAAGAAGAAAGAAGGAAAAAGGAAGAAAAAGAAAAGAAAGAAAGATGAAAGAAGGAAGGAAGAAGAAAGTAAGAAAGGAAGACAGGAGGGAAGGATAAAAGAAGGAAGGAAGGAGAAAGGAAGACAGGAGGGAAGAAAGGAAGGAATGAATGGAGGGAAGGAGAGAAGGAAGGAAGGAGGGAAAGAGGTTGGATGGAAGGAAGGAGGGAAGAAAGGAAGGAGGGAAGGAAGTAGGGAGGGAAGAAAGGAAGAAAGGAGGGAAGGAAGGAAAGAGGGAGAGGGAAGGAAAGAGGGAGGGAAGAAAGAAGGGAAGGAGGGACAGAAGGAGGAAAGGAAGAAACAAAAGAAGGAAAGAAGGAAGGAACACATATATGATGTTTTGATTTCCTGAAACATTGTAGTCTAATGGAAAATTAAGAGAATCATAGTATATTCAGTTAGTAAAGGAAGGAAGGGGAAAATGTCATTAATCTTTTGTTTTTGTTTTTGAGTCACACCTGGCTGCATTCTAGACCTACTCCTGGCTCTGTATTGAGGGAATCACTCTTGGCTGTGCTCAGTGACTATTTGGGAAGCCAGAGATTGACCATGGGTCAGCCCAGTGCAAAGCATTGCCCTAACCTTTGTATTTCTCTTTACTATGTCTGCAAGTAAGCATTTCTTTCTTTTCTTTTTGCATGTTTGTTTTGAGACCACAGCTCTGTGGTTCTAAGCTTAGACATTTGGCAGACTCAGGAATCAAATGAGATGCAGGGATGGCAACCCCATACATGGCACATACACACTAGCTGCTCTGCTATCTCTCTGATTCCAGAAGCCAATACTCTTTCATTGAAGAGCTTTTTACTTCAATAAGAAACAGAAGTGTTCTTATTAAATTGATGATTTTGAAATTACTATAAAACTTGTTTGGTCTCCACTGACAAGTAAATTTTAAATTCAAAGATTTAAATACTTAAATGTTTAAGTCTATAAAATTAACTTTTATAAATTTATAAAATTTAATTTTGCTAATTTTAGCTTTTTATTTGAGAACTCTTTTTATTTTTTCATTTTTTTTAAATTTATTTAAACACCTTAATTACATACATGATTGTGTTTGGGTTTCAGTCATGTAAAGAACACCACCCATCACCAGTGCAACATTCCCATCACCAATGTCCCAAGTCTCCCTTCTCCCCACCCGACCCCTGCCTGTACTCTAGACAGTCTCTCCATTTTCCTCATACATTCTCGTTATTAGGACAGTTCAAAATGCAGTTATTTCCCTAACTAAACTCATCACTATTTGTGGTGAGCTTCCTGAGGTGAGCTGGAACTTCCAGCTCTTTTCTCTTTTGTGTCTGAAAATTATTATTACAAGGGTGTCTTTCATTTTTCTTAAAACCCATAGATGAGTGAGACCATTCTGCGTTTTTCTCTCTCTCTGACTTATTTCACTCAGCATAATAGATTCCGTGTACATCCATGTATAGGAAAATTTCATGACTTCATCTCTCCTGACAGCTGCATAATATTCCATTGTGTATATATGTACCACAGTTTCTTTAGCCATTCGTCTGTTGAAGGGCATCTTGGTTGTTTCCAGAGTCTTGCTATGGTAAATAGTGCTGCAATGAATATAGGTGTAAGGAAGGGGTTTTTGTATTGTATTTTTGTGTTCCTAGGGTATATTCCTAGGAGTGGTATAGCTGGATCGTATGGGAGCTCGATTTCCAGTTTTTGGAGGAATCTCCATATCGCTTTCCATAAAGGTTGAACTAGACGGCATTCCCACCAGCAGTGGATAAGAGTTCCTTTCTCTCCACATCCCCGCCAACACTGTTTATTCTCATTCTTTGTGATGTGTGCCATACTCTGGGGTGTGAGGTGGTATCTCATCATTGTTTTGATTTGCATCTCCCTGATGATTAGTGATGTGGAACATTTTTTCATGTGTCTTTTGACCATGTGTATTTCTTCTTTGTCAAAGTGTCTGTTCATTTCTTCTTCCCATTTTTTGATGGGGTTAGATGTTTTTTACTTGTAAAGTTCTGTCAGTGCCTTGTATATTTTGGAGATTAGCCCCTTATCTGATGGGTATTGGGTGAATAGTTTCTCCCACTCAGTGGGTGGCTCTTGTATCCTGGGCACTATTTCCTTTGAGGTGCAGAAGCTTCTCAGCTTAATATATTCCCATCTGTTAATCTCTGCTTTCACTTGCTTGGAGAGTGCAGTTTCCTCCTTGAAGACGCCTGTAATGTCCTGGAGTGTTTTGCCTATGTGCTGTTCTATATATCTTATGGTTTTGGGGCTGATATCGAGGTCTTTAATCCATTTGGATTTTACCTTCGTACATGATGTTAGCTGGGTCTAAGTTCAATTTTTTTCAAGTGGCTATCCAATTGTGCCAACACCACTTGTTGAAGAGGCTTTCCCTGCTCCATTTAGGATTTCCTGCTCCTTTATCAAAAATTAGGTGATTGTATGTCTGGGGAACATTTTCTGAGTATTCAAGCCTATTCCACTGATCTGAGGACCTGGCCTTATTCCAATACCATGCTGTTTTGATAACTATTGCTTTGTAGTACAGTTTAAAGTTGGGGAAAGTAATTCCTCCCATATTCTTTTTCCCAATGATTGCTTTAGCTATTCGAGGGTGTTTATTGTTCCAAATGAATTTCAAATGTGTCTGATCCACTTCTTTGAAGAATGCCATGGGTATCTTTAGAGGGATGGCATTAAATCTGTATAATGCCTTGGGGAGTATTGCCATTTTGATGATGTTAATCCTGCCAATCCATGAGCAGGGTATGCGTTTCCATTTCCGTGTGTCCTCTCTTATTTCTTGGAGCAGAGTTTTATAGTTTTCCTTGTATAGGTCCTTCACATATTTAGTCAAGTTGATTCCAAGATATTTGAGTTTGTGTGGCACTATTGTGAATGGGGTTGTTTTCTTAATGTCCATTTCATCCTTATTACTATTGGTGTATAGAAAGGCCATTGATTTTTGTGTGTTAATTTTGTAGCCTGCCAGCTTGCTATATGAGTCTATTGTTTCTAGAAGCTTTTTGATAGAGTCTGTAGGGTTTTCTAAGTTGAGTATCATGTGATCTGCAAACAGTGAGAGCTTGACTTCTTCCTTTCCTATGTGGATTCCCTTGATATCCTTTTCTTGCCTAATCGCTATAGCAAGTACTTCCAGTGCTATGTTGAATAGGAGTGGTGAGAGAGGACAGCCTTGTCTTGTGCCAGAATTTAGAGGGAAGGCTTTTAGTTTTTCTCCATTGAGGATAATGTTTGCCACTGGCTTGTGGTAGATGGCCTTCACAATATTGAGAAATGTTCCCTCCAATCCCATCTTGCTGAGAGTTTTGATCAAGAATGGGTGTTGGACCTTATCAAATGCTTTCTCTGCATCTATTGATATGATCATGTGGTTTTTATTTTTCTTGTTATTGATGTTGTGTATTATGTTGATAGACTTACGGATGTTAAACCATCCTTGCATTCCTGGGATGAAACCTACTTGATCGTAGTGGATGATCTTCTTAACGAGGCATTGAATCCTATTTGCCAGGATTTTGTTGAGGATCTTTGCATCTGCATTCATCAGCGATATTGGTCTGTAATTTTCTTTTTTGGTAGCATCTCTGTCTGGTTTAGGTATCAAGGTGATGTTGGCTTCATAAAAGCTATTTGGAAGTGTTTCTGTTTGTTCAATTTCATGAAAGAGTCTTGCCAAGATTGGCAGTAGTTCCTCTTTGAAAGTTTGATAGAATTCATTAGTGAATACATCTGGACCTGGGCTTTTGTTTTTCGGCAGACATTTGATTACTGCTTTAATTCCATCAATGGTGATGGGGGTGTTTAGATATGCTACATCCTCTTCCTTCAACCGTGGAAGATTATAAAAGTCCAAGAATTTATCCATTTCTTCCAGGTTCTCATTTTTAGTGGCGTAGAGTTTTTCAAAGTAGTTTCTGATTACCCTTTGAATCTCTGTCATATCAGTAGTGATCTCTCCTTTTTCATTCCTGATATGAGTTATCAAGTTTCTCTCTCTCTCTCTTTCTTTGTTAGGTTTGCCAGTGGTCTATCAATCTTGTTTATTTTTTCAAAGAACCAACTTCTGCTTTCGTTGATCTTTTGGATTGTTTTTTGAGTTTCCAATTTGTTGATTTCTGCTCTCAGCTTTCTTATTTCCTTCTGTCTTCCTATTCTTGGGTCCTTTTGTTGAGCATTTTCTAGTTCTATTAGCTGTGTCATTAAGCTACTCAGGTAAGCTCCTTCTTCCTTCCTGATGTGTGCTTGCAAAGCTATAAATTTTCCTCTCAGTACTGCTTTTGCTGTGTCCCATAAGTTCTGATAGTTTGTGTCTTTATTGTCATTTGTTTCCAGGAACCTTTTTATTTCCTCCTTGATTTCATCTCGGACCCACTGGTTATTGAGCATGAGGCTGTTTAACTTCCAGGTGTTAAAGTGTTTCTTCTGAGTCCCTTTGGAGCTCACAAATAATTTCAGAACCTTGTGGTCAGCGAAGGTATTCTGCAAAATTTCTATCCTCTTGATCTTATAGAGGTATGTTTTATGTGCCAGCATGTAGTCTAACCTGGAGAATGTCCCATGTACATTGGAGAAGAATGTGTATCCAGGTTTCTGGGGATGGAGTGTCCTATATATATATCCACTAGGCCTCTTTCTTCCATTTCTCTCCTCAGGTCTAGTATATTCTTGTTGGTTTTCAGTCTGGTTGACCTATCCAGTGTTGACAAAGCCGTATTAAGGTCCCCCACAATTGATGTGTTGTTGTTGATATTATTTTTCAGATTTGTCAACAGTTGTATTAAATATTTTGCTGGCCCCTCATTCGGTGCATATATGTTTAGGAGAGTGAATTCTTCCTGCTCTACGTACCCCTTGATTAATATAAAATGTCCGTCTTTGTCCCTTACAACCTTCCTGAGTATAAAGTTTGCATTATCTGATATTAGTATGGCCACTCCAGCTTTTTTATGGGTGTTGTTTTCTTGGATAATTTTCCTCCAGCCTTTTATTTTGAGTCTATGTTTGTTCTGACTATTCAGGTGTGTTTCTTGTAGGCAGCAGAAGGTTGGATTGAGTTTTTTGATCCATGTAGCCACTCTGTGTCTCTTAACTGGTGCATTTAGTCCATTGACATTGAGAGAAGGAATTGTTCTGGGATTTAACGCCATCTTTATTTCAAAATTTGGTGTGTCTTTTGGGTAATCTTGTCTTAGATTAGGTCTTTCAGTTTTTCTCTTAAGACTGATTTTGTGTCTGTGAAGTTTCTGAGCTGTTTTTTGTCTGTGAAACCATGTATTTTTCCGTCAAACGGGAAAGTGAGTTTTGCTGGGTAAAGTATTCTAGATGAAGCATTCATTTCATTCAGTCTTGTCACAATATCCCACCACTGCTTTCTGGCATTGAGTGTTTCTGGTGACAGGTCTGCTGTAAATCTCAGGGAAGCTTGCTTGAACGTGATTTCCCCTTTTGATCTTGCTGTTTTCAGAATTCTGTCTCTATCTGTGGGATTTGTCATTGTGACTAGGATGTGTCTTGGGGTGGTTTTTCTGGGGTCTCTTCTGGTTGGTACTCTTCGGGCATGCAGGATTTGATCACATATATTCTTTAGCTCTGGAAGTTTCTCTTTAATGATGTTCTTGACCATTGATTCTTCCTGGAAATTTTCTTCCTGGGTCTCTGGGACTCCAATGATTCTTAAGTTGTTTCTGTTGATCTTATCATAGACTTCTATTTTCATCTGTTCCCATTTTTTGACTAATTTTTCCATTGTCTGCTCATTTGCTTTAAGTTTTTTGTCCAATCTCTCCTGCTGTATGGAATTGTTATGTATCTCATCTTCCACAGCACCAAGTCTATTCTCAGCTTCTGATACCCTGTCCCAGAGCTTATCCATTTTGTCATTCACTTCGTTTACTGACTTTTTCAGTCCTGTTAGTTGGCATGTTATTTCAGTTTGGAGTTTTGTGATTTCTGTCTTCATATTTTCTTGGTTCTTATTAGTGTTCTGTTCAACTCGATCCATGGTTTCTTGGAGATCTTTGAGCATCTTCCATATTGCTAGTCTAAAGTCCTTATCTGAGAGGTTGATTAGTTGGTTGGTCATTATCTGGTCCTCAGAATTGTCATCTTCATTCTCTATGTCTGATGCTGGCCTGCGTTATTTCCCCATTGTCACACTTGTATTGTGGGTTTTTCTACGTGTTGTGGTGGTATTCATTGTCTATATGATGCAGGTAGCACACTCCTCTGGCTCCTCCCTTTCTGGATGGGCTGACATGCCTCTAAGGGAGGGGAGTCCTCCGTGGATGAAGCCTAACACTGGGTCAAATCTTAGGCCCGAGCATGCAACAGAGAAGAGAGTCTGGAGAGAAATGTTTGCTTCTGTGATATAGCGCTGTTCTTAGTGTGATTTTTCCTTCTTGTTGCAATGGTGTTCTTTCCTTAGAAAGAGTGCAAGGTCGCGTAGCGAAGCGGAGCCTCTTTTTGCCCCACTCGCAAGAGTTTCACACAAGAGGACAGTAGACAGACATAGACAGGTCACACTCACAGTTTTTCACAGTTGGGCCCCACTGGGCCGGTGTACTTTTGCGGATTTTCCCCACCTGGTGTCACACACAGGGAGCTGGCTTTTGCAAAACCTTGCCGGTTTTCATGCTCTGTAGTCCCTCCCTGAAAATGGCGTCTGGGCGAGCGAGGTTTCTGGAGCCTCTTTTTGCCCCACTCGCAAGAGTTTCACGCAAGAGGACAGTAGACAGACATAGACAGGTCACACTCACAGTTTTTCACAGTTGGGCCCCACTGGGCTGGTGTACTTTCGCGGATTTTTCCCGCCTGGTGTCACACACAGGGAGCCGGCTTTTGCAAAGCCTTGCCGGTTTTCATGCTCTGTAGTCCCTCCCTCTATTTGAGAACTCTTTGCTGTAAAAATTTGTCTTTAGATAAAGTAATTGGTTTAATTATGGGCAGGTTCATATTTTTTGTGCCTGTGTGTAGAAATTGTCTTTTTCCATTCTTTGGTTTTCAACTTTTCTTTGTCCTGTTACTTAAATATAATAAAGCCCTTTTAATGGAATTATTTTAAAAGTGTGCTTCAGTTTGCATTTTAAGATAATCAACATTATGTTTATCTTACATAATTAATGACAGTTATGACAGTTTATATAATAAACAAGTTTAATTATTAAAACATTGCTAAATTTAAAAATCTTTATAAATGTTTGATTATAAGACTTAGGCTGTGTCATTGTTTATGAGCAATAAATAGGTTTGCCAATCATTACAGTTAAAGAATATTCAATGTTTTTATATCCTGAAAAAATGTAGAGACTAGGATAATATTAACAAAATCATAATACATTTAAGTTAGTTGTAAATTTGCTTTCTTTTTTTTTTAAATAGGAGTGAGGGGCTGGATCTGTGGTGCACAAGCGGTAGGGTGTTTGCCTTGCACACACTAACCTAGGATGAACCACAGTTTGATCCCTCAGCGTCCCATAAGGTCCTCCAAACTAGGAGTTATTTCTAAGCGCATAGCCAGAAGTAATTCCTGAATGTCACATGTGTGGCCCCCAAAAGCAAAATAAATAAAATAAAATAATAGGAGTAATATATAATTACACCTGCATAATTTAAAATTTTGCACATGACATATATAATATGAAATGATTACCATATTAAAATACATTAACATATAGGTATAATTCTTTTACTATGAATAACATTCTGAAGATTTATTAATCAAATTTTACAAAACCATCAGGATTAATCATATATAGAATTTTTATTTTCCTGTAAAATTTTATCTTATTGATGGTATTTGTATCTTTTAAAACATTTCTTGTAATTTCTTCTACTATTAAAACCACAGACAAATTTTTAATACTTTTTATTCTGTCTGTAAAATAATATTCTTTTCATTTTTCTGTGTTATTTTATTTACATAACATGATATATAATTCAGTTTAATAAAAGTTAAAATTCTGACATTGGAATGGTAAATCTGCATCTATTGACAAAAAATAGATGAGCCATTGAGTTTTTAGAAAATTTTGGATAAATCGATACATTTATTAGAATATACATTGGGGTGGAGAGTCTGAGAAAACTAAAGTAAAAAAGTAGATTATAAACTTGAACTTATTTTTCATTTTTTATCACTAAAGTGAAAAATTATTTCCAATTTATCTTAAATACTACTTGTGTATACTCTTGGGATAGAAAGCAGAATTTTTACAAGTTTAATTTATTTTCTTATACGAAGGAAACAATGTAGGTATAGGGACCATGCAGCAATAAGAAAATGGAGCTAAATGTTTGATACAAAAGAAAAAGGAATTATTGTTTAAAGTTGACTTTCAGGAGCATGGTTCTTAGATGCTCTCATTAAGAAGAGGATACTTTATACCTGACCTAGGACAGAGCCTTGGTTTGATCCCTGGTGTCCCATATGGTCACTCAATGGTTCTATCTCTGGTGTCCCCATATGATCCCTTAAGCCAGGAGCGATTTCTAAGCGAATAGCCAGGAATAACCCTTGAGAATCACTGTATCTGGCCCAAAAAGCAAAAATCAAACAAACAAAAACATAAAAATGTGAAACTGTAGCAGAAATAAGACAATATAAGGAGGAAAATTTTAAGAAGAGATTTTCTATTTGCTCAAGATATGGTTATTTTGGGAAGAACTTAGTTAAAAATTAAAAGAATAGAAACTACTAAATTATGAAGTTATTCATTTGGGAATTTATTGTAGAGTACAATAGGGTCATTTTATTATCAACTTATTTTGATAATAGTCGTTTGAGATCACACTTTATGAATGAATAAACTTGTCTGTTTATGTGATATCAAGATTGCTTAGAGGGGAACCTTCTAAAGAGCTGAGTACTGAATCACACAGATTTACTAATTCTAGTAATTGCATATACTTTACATGTAGATAAAGGCAATAGTGAAATTGAAAAAAAGAATAGTAAAGGGAGTAAACAATACGAAAGCACTGAAGTTAGCAGTAAATTATGAACAAAAGAAATAGAGCAATTTTGGTCAGTTTTAATGATTATAAGTTTATTGAATGTGGCAAACTTTTCAATTGATATTTTATCTTAGAATAATAATAGAAAAATTGTCAATTATGTGAAAAAGATGAGGATATCCTTACCAGAAAAATAACTTAGTTCACTACTATTATTGAGAAACTTTTAAAGCAATATGAAGATTTTTTTTTTGGCTTCTAGATACACATTCTTGATATATATGCTATTTATTCTTTGTAGCCATGGGAAAATCCATAGAGAAGTAAAGTAAAGGTATGTGAAGAGAAACTTGTAACTCTTGATAGCATCACAGAACATCATTATGGAGGACATGTAAGAATTAATTAAAGTGGTTAACTGTCTATTAAAGAGCAAATTTAGGCAGCCAGAGATATTGAGTTGAGAAAAATGAAAAGGATTGAGATAATGAGAAAATGAGGTTGAGAAATCTAAAAGTGAAAAGGAAGGAAGGAAGGAAGGAAGGAAGGAAGGAAGGAAGGAAGGAAGGAAGGAAGGAAGGAAGGAAGGAAGGAAGGAAGGAAGGAAGGAAGGAAGGAAGGAAGGAAGAGAGGGAGGGAGGGAGGGAAAGAGGGAGGGAGGGAGGGAGGGAGGAATAATGCCTAGATATGAAGCTTCCCATAAAGAGCAGTGAATGCATTTAAAAAAAATATTGCACTAATAGCTACCATGTCAATTATAGTAAAAGAAAGAAATATGATACCTACTTGAACTATGTTGGGAGGAGGGAAATGAGAAACATGGGTGGTGACAGAAAAGTTACACTGTTGAAGTGTGTTGTACATTTGATTACTTAAATTCAACTTTGAACATTTTTGTAACCATGGTGTTTAAATAAAGACATAAAAAAAAAGAAAGACAAACCTTGTTTCAATCCCCCAAGGCCCCATATAGTCTCCCAGTGCCAGGAACGATTTCTGAGCGCTCAGCCAGGAATAACCCTTGAACCTCACAGGGTGTGGCTCAAAAAAGCAAAAATAAATAAATTAGTAAATAAATAAATAAACAAATGAAAGAAAGAAAAGAGAAAGAAAGAAAAGAGAAAGAAAGAAGAAAGAAAGAAAAGAAAGAAAGAAAAAGAAAGAAAGAAAGAAAAGAAAGAAAGAAAAAGAAAGAAAAGAAAGGAAAGAAAGAAAGAAAAAGAAAGAGAGAGAAAAGAAAGAAAAGAAAGAAAGAAAAAGAAAGAAAGAAAGAAAGAAAAGAGAAGAGAAAAAAGAAAGAAAGAAAGAAAGAAAGAAAGAAAGAAAGAAAGAAAGAAGAAAGAAAGAAAGAAGAAAGAAAGAAAGAAAGAAAGAAAAGAAAGAAAGGAAAAAGAAGAAAGAAAGAAGAAGAAAGAAAAGAAAGAAAGAAGAAGAGAAAGAAAGAAGAGAAAGAAAGAAAGAAAGAAAGAAAGAAAGAAAGAAAGAAAGAAAGAAAGAAAGAAAGAAAGAAAGAAGAAAGAAAGAAAGAGAAAGAAAGAAAGAAAGAAAAGAAAGAGAGAAAGAAAGAAAGAAAGAAAGAAAGAAAGAAAGAAAGAAAGAAAGAAAGAAAAAAGAAAGAAAGAAAGAAAGAAAGAAAGAAAGAAAGAATGCAAGATCCAGGGTAAATGTTTCTTTGAATTCAGAGATTACCGTATTTTCTGGCTTATAAAACGTCTTTTGAAACAAACAAACAAAAGTCAACTGAAAATCGGGAGTTGTCTTACACGCCTAGTATATCCGGAAAAACGTTTCAATGTGCTGCTAAATGAAAATCATCTGGATATTACCATGAAACAAATTTTCCAACTCGATCCTGCACCAATCACTGCCAGGTTGCTTGGACTGCCTCTCTAACTCAGCCAATCCAGCAGGCTTTTGATGCATGCGAATTAGACAATGTTCTGGACCCGAATCTACACTATAAAAGGCCTGCTCAGTTTGGCCAGAGTCAAAGAGGAAGTCTAAAATTAGGGGTCAACTTATAAGCCGGAAAATACGGCAGAATGTGATATGTAAATAAAATTAAAATAAATTGTTGAAGTATAATTATTTATAACTAATCCAAAAGTATAGACACTTTTATGTTTATTACAGTACTATTAATAACACATTTTAAAAGTAGTGCTTTTTAAATAAGATATGAAAATAAAGTAAATATCCAATGGAAGATTAGTGAATAAATATACTATTTAAATTTAAGAATCTATAATTAGCCATTATTGTACCAATACTTTGTAATGAGAAATGCATTTTAAATCCTAATATTGATTATGTGTACTAAATTGATTACTAAATGTAATCAACAAAAAGTGACAAGAATAGATAATACATGGTTTTAATACTCTCATATATGAACATCTTTAGTGTATACACTGAATGAGTATATACTTACCTTCATAACAGCTTTTGTATTGATTGTTGACTAAAAGACCTAATTTTCTATTTAAATTATTTATTACTACAAAAGTTCAGACAAGGCATGTGCAGTTTGACAGATGTTCTAGAAAATAATAAGGATTAAAATATCTCAGGAGAAAATGTGTTCTAAAACAAAAATGATGCCAGCTCAATATGGCACAATCAAAAATCTTAAATAATTTTATGGGGATTTCTGTTTTAATTGATGGGTTTAAAATAAACTATACTATGCTCATTTACATAATTCATGTGTGTCTTTTGGGTGAGAGATGTTCTTGCAACAAATAAGGGGAATGAAAATTATGATAGAGATAAGTTTTCTAACAGTTTTGTAAAGATCAACAAGATGCCGTGCTATTCAGGTACCTCAGTGTGATGAGGAATCACTGGAAAATCAAGCATTCCTCATTAATATGAAAGTCTGTGGCTTAAGGAGCAACAATATCAGCATCATCTGGGGTATATAAAAGCAGAAACGCACCCGTATCATGATTTACTAATTTATAAACTGCATTCATAAAAGATTGTATTTAAAGTATATTAATTTATTAAGCAACTCATTAAATAAAATGGATGAATGGTAATGTCAGGAAGATCATGAATAGATATTCAACTTCTTTTGAAAATTTCATCCTAATTAAGGTAGTTGAATGATTATGCTATTTGAGTAGATGAGACAATATAAATGGAATTTTTGTTTATTATAAGCTTGGGTGTATCTGTAAATATAAGTCAGCAATCCTAGCAAAATTAGAAATTGTACATTAGATCTATAGCTCTAAAAAGTTACAATATTGATCAAAGTAATACATATAGTAAGCCTGTATTATTTCCATGGTACTACCAATATTTTGAATGAGGAATGACTTGACTAGCTAAAATCAGCCCTTAATATCTAATCATGCATAATCATAAGCAAGAGACAATATGACCTTTTCATAATGAACCCTTAGGTAAGATGGCTACTGTTATTTGTAGAAAATGCCAACTTTCTACTAAATAAAATAAGTGAGAAAGGTGATTAAAAATGTTGGTTGTAAAAGGATACAGTTGATTTGAAATGTCACCAAAAGATGCTGTTTATTCAAATAAGATTTCCATAATCATGGATGTAGCTCACAAGAACAATAGCAGAAAACGGGAGGAGACATCTGAGGTACTTTGTAGTAAAGTTCAAAAGTGATCAAAATTCATATAAATATCCACGTAAAAATACATATAAATTGGGATGAAGATAGATTCGAGGGAAGATTGGGCTAGCTTGAAGAATAGAATAAGTTGCATGTCTCATACGCAGTTCATAATCTAACTAAATCCATATGAAAAAACTGACAATTCATATATACGTATTAGCGATATGAAAATATATATAGTAACTTCTATTTAAGCACTATTTTATAAGCATTATCACATTACTATTTACTATTCTCCGGTAAGTACATATACAATACTACTTAACTGCATACATTTCTACTTTTTAATTGCGAGTGAGAAGAAGCTTAGTGAAACAAAACCTTCCCCAAAGCCAAATTGGTTTGCTGCATATATTTTAAATGCTAAATAAGCTCACTCCTTTCAAACTCTGGGATCCTTGCACTACCACTAAATTTGACTTTCTTATTAGGAGATTATTTATAGTTGCTGTTAAGGCTTTAGAAGGAATATAAGTGAAAATCATATTAAAAATTGAACAATTTGCTATGAATATCTAAATCTTAATTTCTACAGCTTAAACATAAATAAAAATGTAAAATTTAAGAGCAATAAAATCAAGACTAAGACTACAGTTTATTTGCAAATGAGATATAATTATTTGACTAACTAGCAACTAGACTAATGGTTTTAATTATTTAAATTAATTAATTTTGGGGGATCACACCCAGCTGCGCTCAGCAGTTACTTCTGGCTCTATGCTTAGAAGTCTCTCCTGGAAGACTCAGAGTTCCATATGGGATGCTGAGATTCGATCCACTATCCTTCTTCATCAAAGCAAATGCCCTACCTCCATGCTATCTCTCCGGTGCCTGCTTAAATTAATTTTATCCAACCGTTTAATGTGGATAATAGGCAGTGATAGATATATTTATCTTATTTCAGTTTTGGTGCTCAGGAATCACTCTCAGTGATATTCAGAAAACCAAGAATCATATTTACTGCTGGAGATTGAAATGGGATCTGTTAAGAGCACTATCTCACCAACTCAGTGGGTAGTTACATTTGATGATGAATCTGGTTTATACACCATATGCATGTATTATTTCTCATCTGGTGTACATTATATACTTTCTTTATATTATAAAAGTCCTTACTATATTATAATAAGTATAATATAAATAATGATTGCATCAAAAAATTCTTTCTGGCCCAAACTTTTCTCTATTCTAATATAGGACATTTTTTTCTCTAGGTATCAAATGTAAAAGCACACAAATGAGTGTGCATAAATTATTGCAGTCTTAACCAGTTTTCGCTCCCTCTGCCTTCCTTTTTTATACTTAGCGTCCATTAAACAGAATTGCTTTTAGAGCAATGACAGAAAGACAGTGAGTGTTCTTTCCATTCTAAAGTTATTTTTTTTAAAGAGACAATGTAGTGCACAGCAAATTTTGTTCTTTGTCCTCATTCCTTTGGAAAAGTGACTATTTATAAATACTTGTCTAAAAAACTGTGTATATATTCCCAAAGTCAACACTCCAATCTTGTTTATTATTTTCTCATAAATCTTTGCAAATTTCACTTCCTTTTCTAGAGCTGATACTGCCTGTTGGTGTAGTTATGGTTAAAAATAATTATACCTTTATAGTAAAAAAGATTATACTTTAGATAGATTAAATGAAATTTATAAAATGTTTTGGGAGTATTGTCATTTTAATTATGTTAATCCTCCATATCCATGAGCAATGTATTTGTATCCATATTCCTGTCTCCTTATTTCTTGGAGCAGAGTTTTGTAGTCTTCTTTGTATAGGTTCTTCACCTCTTTAGTTAACTCCCAGGTATTTGAATTTATGTGGTGCTATTGTGAATGGGATTATTATTTTTAAAATATATTTCTTTTCTATCATTATATGAGAAGGCGATTGTTTTTTGTGTGTTAATTTTGTAGTCTACCACTTTGCTATACAAATATTTTGTTTCTAGAAGCTTTTTGGTAGAGCACTTAGAAATTTGAAAATATAGTATCATATCATCTGCAAACAGTGAGAGCTTGACTTATTTCTTTCCTCTCTGATTGACTGTGATATCCGTGATATCTTTATCTTGCCTAATTAATATAGTAAGAATTTCCTAATACAAAAACTTACATTGTAATAGGAATAGTGAGAGGAGGCATCCTTGTCTTGTGTCTCATTTTAGGGGAAAGGTTTTCAATTTTTCTCCATTTAGTATAATATTTTTCATGTAAATGACCTTGATTGACTACATTTAGAAAGGTTCCTTCCATTCCCATCTTATCTTGAGTTTTTATAATAAATGGATATTGAACCTTCTCAAATGCTTTGTCTGCATCTATTGATATGATTATAGGTTTTTTAATTTTCCATTTGTTGATAAGGTATATTATGTTAATTTTGATTTGCATATGCTAAACCATCTTTGCATCTCTGTAATGGATCCTATTTTGTCATGGTGCTTGACCTTCTTGATGAAGCATTGGGTCCTATTTGCTTTTTTTTTTTATAGGATCTTTGCATTAGTGTTTATTAGGGATATTGGTCTGTAGTTCTTTCTTCCTTTCTTCCTTTCTTTCTTTCTTTCTTTCTTTCTTTCTTTCTTTCTTTCTTTCTTTCTTTCTTTCTTTCTTTCTTTCTTTCTTTCTTTCTTTCTTTCTTTCTTTCTTTCTTTCTTTCTTTCTTTCTTTCTTTCTTTCTTTCTTTCTTTCTTTCTTTCTTTCTTTCTTTCTTCTTTCTTTCTTTCTTCTTTCTTTCTTATTTATTTATTTATTTGTGAAATGTGTGTCTGCATTTTGTACCCGAGTGACGTTAGCTTACTAAAAACTACATAGGAGTGTTTCTATTTCTCCAATTTCCTGGAAGAGGCTAAAAAAGATTTGCAGTAAGTCCTCTTGAATACTTTGAAAGAATTCTTTGGTAAATCCAACTGGCCTAGGCTTTTGTTTTTGGGAAGATTTTTAATTACATTTTAATTCCATCAATAGTTATAGGTCTGTTTAGACATCCATATCATCCTTGATGAACTTGAGAAGTTATAGGAGTCATTTCACTTCTTCCAGATGCTCTTGTTTTTTGGCATAGAGTTTCTCAAACTAACCTCTGATTACCCTTTATATTTCTGTAGTATCTGTAGTAATGGTCCCATTTTCTTTCAAATTTGGTTTATTAAATTTCTCTTTCTTACTTTCTTCATGAGTTTTGCTAGTGGGTTATTGATCTTATTTATTTTTTCAAAGAACGAACTCTTACTTTTTAATGATCTTTATCTTGCATGTGAGACAAACAACCTACCCACTGTAATATTGCTTAGGTCCTCAATTTAATGTTTTTTGTGTTCCTGAGTTAGATGCCATGAAGTGGAATTCCTGGATTGTATGGAACAATCTGTCCTTAGTTTTCTGACAAGTTTTGTACAGCTTTCTATTGAGAATGAACTAGCAGACATTTCTTTCAACAATGAATGAATGTGTATATTTATCTTCCACTGTATTCTTACCAACATAGTTGTTTATAGTCTTTTAGATAGAAGACATTCTCTTTTGTCTAAGATGATATCTCATTGGTATTTTAATTATTTCTCTGATAATAAATTACATTGAAATGTTTCATATGCCTACTGACTATTCATATGTTCTCCTTAGGAAGGTATTTGTTTATCTCATCTTGCTTGTTTTTTTGATGTGGTTATTGATTTTTTTTGTTAAGTTTCACAAGTGTTTTTATAAATTTTAGGTATTAACTTTCTCTTTCATGTACTTTGTGCAAATATTTTCTTTCATTTATGGCAAGTGTTATTTACTTATTTACTTTTTTAATTTAGCAGTTATACCAGATGGTATTCAGGGCTCAGTACTGACTCTAAACTCAGAGATCAATATTGGAGGTCTCAGAGACTATATAGGGAACTGAGGTTTGAACCTTGAATCACTGTGTGCAAGACAAGTTCCATCTTGCTGTTTTTTATTTTATTTTATTTTATTTTTTTCACTGTGGTCCCCATGCTATTTTAGCCTGAATTGCTTATGCCATGGGAAAAGTTTACTTTACTATGTAAAATCTTTTTTAGTTTGATGTAGTCTATATTTTATTTTTATAATTGTTTGAAAGTAAGAATAAATGGCATGATTTAAAGATGTCCATATTTTCCAATTTATTCATTTTTTTGAAAAATGAAGTGATTTATATATACTATTAATCTGGCATGTTTTTACTATATTAGAAAAAGTAGTCTACTCAGCCGTATACTTACTTATAATTAATGTCTAGAATTAGATGCTTCACATATGGGAAAGAAGATATGGGAAAAGAAGACATCAGGCATGCTCACCTCAATATTGCTTGAGTGATTGAATTCTGGTGCTTTTATTACACTGACAAGAAGTATTTAGAGGCATTAGATATCAATTTAGTACATAGAGTAATGTAATTTTGTTGAGATATTTATCAAGGTGTCTGGTCTTCAGAAACAGATTAGCATCAGCATCATCTGAATTAGAGGAAGCTTTCTTTTTACCTTCACAAAATGCCTTGCTTTATGAAAAGCAATTCTTTTATATCCTTCATATTTTTAATCCTTTCACATATTAAGTTCTAAAACGTGTTTTTTATTTATGTTCTTTTTCTTGGAAAACAAACCCAAATTAGAGCTGGACCGAAAAGCACAGTGAGCTTGCACGGGGCTGACCCAGGATGAAAAACAGTCCCAAATATTTTATATATTCTTATTGAATTATATATTATCTTTTTATACATATATTTTTTTCTTTATTTTATTTTTTAATGAAAATAATTTACTTAAGCATCATGGTTACAAACTTGTTTGTAATTGAGGTTCAGCCATAACATGCACATCCCCCTTCACCAGTGATACTTTTCTGCCAAAAATATCCCTCCTTTCTTTCCTCCCCCACCCTCTGACTGTTTTCAAGATACGCATTGCATTTATCTCTCTATCATTGTCATGGTAGTTGTTAGTATAGTTATTTCTCTAACTGCACTTACCACTCTTTGTGGTAAGTTTCTTATCACAGACTGATCCTTCTGGCCCTCATCTCTATTGTCTCTGGGTATTATTACTATACTGTTGTTGATTAAATTAATTAAGAAGGCCCTTAGGATGGTGGATGGATGGTGGATGGTTGGAGGGACCTTTCTGTGCCCTCCCAGGCCACGTTGCTCCACCTTCTCCAACCAGTGGATCATCAGGTTCAGGAGGACAGCGGGCAGAAAACTCATCCAGACACAGGCATCAGGAAATATCAGTTTTATTTTTCCTGGCCATCAAGTGTGGCCTATATCATAAACCTATTTAAGCACATGCCATTCTTAGCTTGCCCTGATTCTTAGCTTCCATTCAGCCATCTCTCCTCTGACCTGCATTCAGGTAAATTCAAATCTTCCCCCATGTGCCCTTGAGGCCACACCTTTTATAATATCCCCCAGACCTCTCCCATTCCTGGGATGATCTAGCAGGTAAAATCACACGTAAACCCACTGAAGACTCCTCCCAGGAATGGGAGAGTCTAGTTAGTAGCTCAGGTTAAACCAAGAATGTGGGGTAACATACTGTCTTTTATTTTTCTTAAATCCCACAAATGAGTGAGACTATTCTGTGTGTATCCCTTTCTCTGTGACTTATTTCACTCAACCTAATAGTTTCCATATCCACCCATGTATAGGCAAATTTCATGACTTTTCTAATAGCTGCATAGTATTCCATTTTGTAGATGTACCAGAGTCTCTTAGGCCACTTATCTGTTGTCAGTATCTTGGGTTTTTTTCCTTCAGATTTTGGCTATTATAAATAGCACTGCTATGAACATAGGAGTATTGTATTGTGTTTTTGTGATCGTAGGGTATATACCTAATAGTGGTATTGATAGATTATATGGGATCTCAATGCCCAGTTTTTTTTAAAATAATAAACATATTATTTTCCAGAAAGGCTGTATTAGATGGCATTCCCACCAGCAATGAATGAGAGTTGCTTTCTCCCCACGTCCACACCAGCAGTGGATATTATATATAAATAAATTAGGTTGTTTCTTAAATCTTTAGTCTTTAAAATACATAAAGTGCTTTAAAGTAGAAACAATTTTTTGTGCCACATCTTTGACACTGAGGGGTTGCTCCTGGTTATGTGCTCAGAAATCGTTCCTGGCTTGGAGGACCATATGAGAAGCTGGGGATCAAACCCAGGTGTATCCTGGGTCAGCCGCATGCAAGGTAAATGCTCTACCACTAAGCTATCACTCTAGTCTCTAAATTAGAACAATTTTAATTTTTACAAATCACAATAGATTAAATCAGTAGGGCTATGAATTGGGAGGGGGGTTGTCAGGCTGTTCTCAGAACTTATTCCTCTTTCTGTGTTCAGTGATCACATCCAGAGATGCTTTGGGGACGGTATGTGGAGCCTATATGTAGCCAGTTAATTTCATGTAAGACAGCACATAACTACCTATTTTAACCTAAAATGCAAAGGTTTGTTTTTACATTGAACGGGTTTTATTTTGTTCTGATTTTGTATTCATTACTTTCTCCATTAAAACAGCTAAGGAAACATAAAAAGAAATTTCTCTATGTGTTTATGAAAATCAGAAGTTTGTGATTAGTATATTGCACTTTGGAGAACCATGAAAGATGCAGGTGACATTCAGTCTGAACCCAGAGGTCTGAGAAATGAGGCAGTGTTGATGGTGTAAATCCTCCTCTGCCTCACAAAGCCCTAGAGCTCAGAGTGTTATGTCTGTGATTTATATCACAGTTTAAACTAAGGTAGGAAATGTTTTCTTCTACATTTTCAATTCTGTTCGGACTCTCAACTAATTAGTAGATGTTTCCTTCCATTTTGAAGGGTCAAATGCTTGACTCAATTTGCCAATTGAAATATTTACATTTAAATAAGAACAATCTTATTTACACAATCAGATATATTTTATATTGATATGATACAAAGAGAAGGCAAAGTGCTAGATAATAGCACACATGTGTCACAGTTAAAGTAACTGTCATATATCTCCCATACATTCTCTCCTCCCTCCCTATTTCTATTGTTCTCCTCACTGTCAATTGGTACTCTACTTTCTGCAAAGGAAATTAGAATGTATGAAAAAGGCACAACAATCATGATGGAGAATATTTGGAACTTGGTGTTGGCGTAATAGCAATAAAAATTTACACTAAAATCATAAATGTTGGGAGCCAGAGAGATAGCACAGAAGTGGGATGTTTGCCATGCACGTTGCCAACCAGGGACAGACCAGGGTTCTATTTCCGGCATCCCATGTGGTCCCTACAGCCTGCCAGGAGCGTTTTCTGAGCATAGAGCCAGGAGTAACCCCTGAACACTGCCAGGTTTGGTCCAAAAACAAAAACAAAAGAACAACAACAACAAAATAAAAGCATAAACATTAATACTATTGTGCCCATGTCTACTCAACAGCAATAAAATATTGGGGGGGGGACCATGTGGATAATTAGGTGATTGCTCAAAACAAGGAGAGATCCTTGTTCATGACCTGGTGCTGCAGCGTTCTAAAAATAAATGTTCTGAAAATAAATAGAAGTTATCCAAACTAGGAACTAGTAATAGTCCTTGAGCTTTGCTGACTGGGGCTTTTGAATGAAAACAAATATTCATATTATTAAAGTTAAAAAATTTGTCAATTCACTCTAGTCAACTTCAGTCATTACCTCATAACTTCTATTGTTTGTTTTTGAGCAACACACAGTAAGTGTTTATTAGAGTTTATTAAATTATGATTATTATATTAGTGCTCTGCACAAAGGAATTGTTGGAGATTAGGGACCATATGAAGTACAGGAAATTTAACATAGGTGAGCCACAGGAAAGGAAAGAGCCTGATCTGTTGTACTATCTCTCCTAGCCCACCAATTTTCTAATCTCAGAATATGACATAAAACTTCAGGGAGATCACATCTTTATAAGTGGACAAAAGAGAGTCAATTTAAAAAGAAGTTTGAGAGCTATCAGTTGATAAAATAAACTTTTCTACATGTCGTAGGATTGAATTTCTTCAGCTTTAGAGTCTTTTTTTTCTTACTTCTCAGTGTTAAAGCCATGATTTTAATTTGAGGAGTTTACAATTTCTAGACCAACTACTATCACATGAATTATCTCTCTTTATCTATTATTCTTTACTTTTTTAGTACCATGCTTCTGGTATCATATCGCTTGCATTTTGTCTACATGAGAACTTTACTTCTACCTCTAAACTTACACCAAACATAAGTATACGTATTTATGTATTTAAGTACTTATACTTAAGTATAAGTATACTTTATACTCATACAGTATAAATATTTATACCATTTCTCTTCCTTATTTTATCTAAAAAGTTCTGTCACCTATTGTGTAAGTTCTTAGACTCTTTTTTTTTTGTACTTTAAAAAATATTGTTAATTTTATGCTTGTTTCCTAAATTTGTAAATAATCCATCCATCTCTTTTCTGGTGGATATATAAGACCTGCTTCTAACCTCTCATGGCCTTTGTTACCACTAAGTGCGAAGGACTAAACCACTATCTTCTTAGCTCCTAGCTTATGTACAAAATAGGAAATTATTATCCACCTGAAATACTTTGAAAAAAATTGGAAGAAGACACCTATTATGTTAACTAGAATATATTATTCATCTCTTGAGAAACTATATTATTGTAAGTAATTAGTTTTCTGATTTCTAGCTCGTGACTCAATTGCTGTAACATAATGAAAGATAAATGTGAAATATATTTTGCTGAAGTAATATATATATAGGGCAGTCAGCAGTATGCATCCTCCATTAATTATATGGATGTTATTATGTGGCTTGACTAGTTCACTTGTTTTTTTCCAGAAGCATTTTAATGTGTAAAATATATCATTTTTCAAAAAGAGAATGTAACAATTTTTCTTATAAATTTACTAATATAATTGCAAATGAGTTTAGAAATATATTAGGTTAAAATATAAAAATAATTTAATAAAACATGAAAGTAATAAAAAAAGCTAAACAGACTAGTGGAAGTAGCTGCTATTACTTCAGTTGCTTTTATGAAGATTACAGATGTTCATAAAAATGATAGATTTCCATTCTTAAGTATCTATTTCTAAAATGAAACTTCTTATAATCATTCTTATATCACCATTCTTTTTCTTACATTCCTATGTTTATATACACAAAGAGAATTATACAAAACTGAACATGATCACACAATATATTACATATATATTTTGTATATCGCTGTTTTGTGGGTATCTATACATTTTTATATTTTTTCTACTTTGCTTGCTCTATTATTTATCTTTATAATTCCAAATAAAACCCAGGAAATCTTTAATACTTTATTTTAACTTCCTATAATATTTCAATTTAATTTGTCATACTTGCAACAATGGGCTCACATATTTATAGTCAGTAATCTTTGTATAGTTTATCTATTCTATATTTTTTCATTTAAAATCTTAATTTTATTTTACTGATTCACCTAAACTTTGCACACACATATAAAAACTACTAGTTTTTATAAGACTGGGCTCTTAGTATACACATTCAATATTTAAGCAGACTTTATCGAAATCCTGCCAAGTAATATTTTTATCAATTTATTTAATTTATTAATAATAAATGGAATGTAAATACTTATTCATATAATCATCAATGCCTTTTTGTTGTTAGTGTAATTATTATATTATGTTGACTTTTACTACTATACATATATAGTAACACATATTTAACTTTGCCTTTAAAAACACAGTTTTTGGGAGTCAGAGAGATAGCATAGAGGTAAAGCGTTTACCTTGCATGCAGAAGGTCTGTGGTTCGAATCTTGGCATCCCATATGGTCCCCCGAGCCTGCCAGGAGCGATTTTTGAGTGTAGTGCCAGGAGTAAACCCTGAGTGCTGCCGTGTGTGACCCAAAAACTAAAAACAAAACAAAACAAAACAAAACAGTTTTTTATTGAGATCATTTTCAGAGAGAAATTTTGAGGTAAAATATTTTTTAAAAAATATTTATATATAATATAAAATTATATTAAAAAACCAATACATTAAGCTTTATGGGTTTTGTTTTTATTTTAATAAAATGTTGTGCAAATGTAGACAAAACAAGTATTGGTGGCTTTTTATTATCAACTGGGTACCAGGTCTACAATCTGTCTTATTTGTTTAACATTTCTTTTCAACTGGTCTTCTTTTATAAACCTGAACTTCAGACAATAAATTTATTTCCAACAAACAGTAATAAAAAGAAAATCAATGCTGTTTTAAAAATAAAAGTTTTTTCCTTTCCTTTCCTTTTTTTCCTTTCCCTTCCCTTCCATCCCTTCTCTTTCCTTATTTCCTTAATTTTTCTCTTCTTTTCTTTTTATTTGTTAGTTTTATTTGGAGGGAGCACATCTGGCTATGCTCAGGGCTTACACTTGTCTCTGTACTCAAATACTTATCCTAGTGAGACTTAGGATTTGCTGGGGTTAGAACCTAGGTTGGACACTTGCAAGGCAAATATCCTAGCCACAATACTATTGCTTTAGCCCATGTAATGTTTTTTTCTTGAAGTGCGTAGTTTTTCCCAACTATATTATCGTGTGGTAATGTATAGTAATATATAGTATGTATAGTCACAATTCAGTTTGTGATTAGTACTGTTTTAACATTTTGACAAAATTCCTGTCTTTAAAACTGGCTTCCACAGAACCAAATATAAAAACCATGTAGTCATCAACAATAAAATCATGAGATCCAGACTTTAAGAGATGCCTGCAAAAAGAGCAGGCAGTAGGGATTATGGGAAGGAACCTGGGAACATTGGGGTAGGTAAATTGACACTGATGACGGGATTGGTGTGGAACATTGTACAACTAAAATTTAATGGTAAGCAACTTTGCAAATCACTGTGATTTAATTTAAAAATTTTAAAAACGATTGGGACCAAAGTGATAGTATAGAGGTAGGGTGTTTACCTTACATGCTGCCTACCCAGGATGGACACAGTTTAGATATCCAGCATCCCATATGGTCCCTCGAGCCTGCCAGGAGCTATTTCTGAAGGCAGAGCCAGGAGTAAGTCCTGAGCATAGCCAGATGTGGCCCAAGAACAAAACAAAAAAATTAAAAAGACAAAAGAAAACCACAGACCAATAAATGATTAACAATGATGCAAAAAATCTCAATACAATCTCTGCAATCTGAAAAAAACTCTATTACTATGGAAGGCAATAATATTTATATATATTTTATATACATATGTATGTTAATACATACATACACATATAGAAATAACCACCACATTGTGAAATCAATCATGCACCATATTTACAACCCCAGGCAGATGGGTCTGAAGAAGGGTATCCATGAAGAATTAAAAAACCAGGATAGGAAGGAGAAAGTCATGAAGTCAGTTTGCTTCTTGCCTCATGGTCTCTCTGCATGCCAAGGCAGACTGACCTTTTTTTATGAAACCCATACTAATTCTACCAGGCAGGGAAGGATGAAGTGAGATTCAGGTCTACATTTACATATCAAAGGGTTAGGTGAAAAGGAAAGAGAAAATTGGAGGAACACCTTTGTTTTGGGTAAATAACTGGAAGTCATCTAACACACATGGGTTTTTCCTGTTCTTCCATTTTCTTTTTCTTGATGGTATTGGTATTTTTTATTAGTATTAAATTTAATTCATGCCATCTATGCCTCAAATGTCACTACCAGTATATATTTATGTGGTAATTTTCTTAACATTTAAAAATATGAGTTCTAATTTTACTACATATGAATTTTTAATTTTATATTGTTGAATATGCCTTACTATATATTTTAAATTGTAGTTAGGAGTCTTTCCATCAGTGGTCAAAAGATTAAACAAGGTCTACTGGTTGCAAGGCAAATGCCTATCTCTATAATATCTCTATACCTGAAGATTGGTTAAATATATAATTAACAGAATAAACAATAATTATTTTAGAAAACTTTATATAAATACGTGTAATGAGACATTTGTAAAACATTCCTATCTATGGCATGATTTTAGCATTTTGGGGTGAATATGATGGTCTGCAATCATGATCATTTCGGGTCTCTAGCTCTACCTAGGCCAAAGAACCTCTTCTGGTTCTAGTATTGAACTTTTTAGTACAGTTTCACAAGTTATAACATATGGAAGGCCCCACAAAGTAGAAAGTAGAGTTTAATAAGCTCACCTTTAATATTTATCATCAAATGATGAAATATATTTCATCCATCAACCAAATTTCTTTCTTGAACCTCAATATTTGTGGCATGGAAGTTCTCAAGCTCTATCCAGGAGACCAGAACACCCTCCAGACTATCATTTGTTTTGAATTATTATATTTTATTTTGGGCCTACACTTGGCAGTGTTCAAGGTTTATGCCAACCTTTGTATTTAGGGATTATACCTACAGGGTTCAGCGGTGTGGTGTCAGATTTGGGTTGGTCACATGCAAAGCTATCATCCTATCAATGGAACTATCTCCTGGTCCCTTCCTGCCTTTCCTTGACCAGTTGGTCTGGCATTTAATGGCGAGGTTCCATAAGATGTGCTTTTGCTCACAGTCTATGGGGATTGGCCAACCTAGCATTGCTAAGTAACCTTCTGTACTATACCCAGTAATACTCAGAGGACCATATGATTTCAGGAATTATAACAGTTGACTACATTCAAAGAATGCATCTTATAACCAAGGTAACCCCAATTCATATTATTTGATATATTAATGTTTGATCAGACATAGCTGAATGGTAAGGACATTTTAATTAAGCTGATTCATTTTATTCTTACCATTATTCCTTAAAAATTAATTTTAATTTGCACGATTTATCGAAACATTAACATTTCCACATTTGCTCATAAATTTTTTTACAAGTCATTTTTTAACTTTTTATTGAAGCCATTAGAAGTCCTTCATAGTTGGATTTCTTGCATACAGTTAATAGTGAATTAGGACACTATTCTATTTCTTATAACCAATATTTAACTTGAAATTAATTGATGTTTCTTATATGACTATCTGGTCTACACATTCTCCTTTTCACTAAAAATTCTAATGTATCATGTTCATTGTAGATAAATAATAGATAATGCTAAGTGCAACCTTTCTCACACATTCTTTAAAATAATCTATAAAATATAGATTAATAACTTTAAATTAATTCATAGAATATGCATGTGTGCTAGTGTGTATTTTCTTTTTTTTTTTTTTTGGAATTTTTTTTTTTTTTTTGGTTTTTGGGTCACACACTGTGTTGCTCAGGGGTGACTCCTGGCTGCTCAGAAATAGCTCCTGGCAGGCACGGGGGACCATATGGGACACTGGGATTTGAACCAGCCACCTTTGGTCCTGGGTCGGCTGTTTGCAAGGCAAACACCGCTGTGCTATCTCTCCGGGCCCAGTGTGTATTTTCTTGACAAGGCATTGGGGATTGCTTCTAGTAGTCTATGGGGGACTCTGTGTTTTTGCTGAGATTAACTAGGCTTTCCACATGAAAACACCAGCCCTCTGAGGTATCAAACAAGAACAGTTTTTTTTATTTATTTATTTATTTATTTATTTATTTATTTATTTATTTATTTATTTATATTTTGGGACCACTCCTGGTACTCAAAAATCACTCTTGGTTTAGCTTGCAGGACCATTTGTGGATGCTTAAAAACAAACCCAGGTCAGCCACAGGTAAGGCAAGTTCTCTAACCACTATATGATTTCTCTGGCCTCTTGCTAACTTTTGATAACTAAGTTTGATCCATATTATTTGGTGGTTTTATTTTTTATGTGCTTTCAACATTTTTTTTATCAACAGGTACAGGATATTTGGCTTTCTTTCAAGCATTGTGTATGTCAAACTTTTGTTACACAGTCACTCATTAGCTGTTCATTAATACTTTACTGTTCATTATTACAATTAATTATTTTATGAAGACTCGCAAAATGCGCTGGTGTTCTTTCTGAAGATCTATCACTTTCAGTCATTAATTGAAATTTTCCTAGAAAGTAAAGTAATGTCATTAGCTAACTGTTACACTTAGGTAAAGTTTCTTAAGAGGAAAAGCAAGATGAACACTTCCTTCTTTACCATTATTTACAAGATTTCTTTAGTTTGTTTTGTAACCATTTTATAACTTTAATTCGTGCATTTTTCTTTGGTTGGGCTGGTTGCTTATTAACGACTGGATATTTAAATGATTTCAAATTGGTTAGACAAGCATTATTTAGTGTTTCTCAAATTAGTTTAACTTGATTGTAATAGTCTTTCTTGCTTATCAGTCATATGAAATCATCTAACTTCTTTTTGGTTCTAGATCTGGAATATCACTGGGTTTGTGAATATTAGAACTTTAAATATTTTATTATTATATTATTCAATAAAGTTAATACCTAAGAAATTAGCAACAAATAAAACCAAAATAAAGAGACCATAATATTGAACTCTAGGTTTTGACTAGAGATTTCTACTTCTGGGAATAAATTTAACTGAAGTGATATGTAGATATTTTAATAGAATATAAACTCAAATACCATGAGAAAATATATAGTTTGTGTTTAAAAATCCAGAACGTTTTATAATTTGATGGCAAAGTTTTAGATTTAAATGTTTGATTTAGTATTAGCATAGTATTATGTAATTTCAATATTTTATTTGGTAAGAAAAAACTATTTAATAACAATTGTGCATATATATAGAGAAATTAGGATTCAGTATACACACACACACACACACACACTGAATCCTAATTTCTCTACTCCAGTTTGAAATGATATGGAATCACCTTTACATTGATGTTAATATTTAAACTAATTCTAGATACTAATCAATAGTTTAAGTTCACAAATATTTAATAAATTCCTCAAATAAAAATTTTATTACTGGCATATTCCTGCAGTTTTAGTTATTAAAATTACATCTATGTCAAAACTCAAAGAGAATTGTGTCAATTTTCTAAGTCTCAGAAAAATTAATGTGCTTTCATTTTGTTCAAATGTGAGCTCAATAGATAATTTTCTTCAAAGATATTTGAACATGAGGAATTATTTCATGAAGGTAATACTAGTTTACTCTATCATTAAAAAATGATATGTCATAAAATGCAGTTTTGGTTTTGGACTGCATGCGGTAGTGCTTAGGGCTCACTCCTGAATCTAAGTGTTCAGGGATAATTTCTGGATGTTGTTAATGAACTATATGAGGTGTTAGAGATTGAATCCAGGTTGGCTGCTTGCAAATGAAATACATTTATTTTTTTATTAATATCTTTATTTAAACACTTTGATTACAAATATGATTGTATTTGGTTTTCAGTCATGTAAAGAACACCCCTTTCACCAGTGCAACATCCCCATCACTAATGTGTATATTTTTTAGGTGGGGGCCACGCCCGGCAGTACTCAGGGTAATTACTCCTGGCTCTACGCTCAGAAATCACCCCTGGCAGTTGCAGGGGACCATCTGAAATGCTGGTATTCGAACAACCGTCTTTCTGCATTAAAGGCAAATGTCCTACGTCCATGCTACATCTCCGGCCCCACCAAAGTGTATTTTTTTTTCTTTTTTTGGTTTTTGGGTCACACCTGGTAGCGCTCAGGGGTTAGGGGTTACTCCTGGCTCTACGCTCAGAACTCACCCCAGCAGGCTGGGGGGACCATATGGGATGCTGGGATTTGAACCACCGTCCTTCTGCATGCAAGGCAAACACCTTACCACTGTGCTATCTCTCCGGCCCCGTATTTTTTGACCATAGTATTATCTCTACATCCCCAAGATGATTTTTTTTATTTGTAATTTTACATATGTTTGACACTAAGTAGTTTATTGGCTCAATTTTGAAAAGTTATTAAGATTTGTTTGGGACTTTCTATCAGAAGAGAAGGAAGTTCCTGTCAGATGATAACTCATAAACTTATTGTAGTGACAAGGAAATGCTAGCTAAATATAAAACACATTAAACATAATTATATGGAATACTCTGAAGAAATTAATAGCTATTGACTTAAGTATTAAAATGAAGTGAAAAAAGGAGTCTGTAGAATGTAAGCAAATTATAAGTTTGGTAATGCTAGAGAGAGAAGCTCAGCTTTCATTCTTCGAACAATGCATATAGTACAGGGAAGTGGAGATAAAACCAGGCCACATATGAATTGTGATCTCTTAAAAGAGTGTTAGTATTGGGGCCAGAGAGATTGTACAGTGGTTAGGGAGTTTGCTTTGCACTCTGCTGAGCTTTTAATTCCTGGCATCTCATATGGGCCCATTTGGGCCCCTGAATCTGCCAGGAATAATTTCTGAGTGCAGATCCATGAGTAACCTTGAGTAACCCATGCTGCCGGGTGGGGCCCCAAAACAAACAAACAAACAAACAAACAAACAAACAAACAAACAAAAGACGCTAGTCTTAAGACAAAATCCTGAAGAGTGGTTTAGTGAATAATTCTTTAACTCAGTGGAATGAAAAAAATATAGTAAAATGTTTGCATAACATATATACTAAAATAGCAAACTTTTTAACATTTAGTTTAGCAATAGAAATCTGGGTAATGTGGATAGATAGAAATTCCTGAACTTGCAATTGTGGACAGAATAGGCTTATGATATAGATTTATTATAATTTGTTTTAAACATTGAAAACCTATTTTTAATGAGTTTTTAGTTGATAACGCTTGTCTGCTGGTGAGAGGAAAACTAGGACAATATATTTGTGAAAGCTTAACATTGACTTAAATTTGAATATACCTATGTCTTAAAACCTGACATTTCTATCATAAAAATATAATTTTGGACATATATACATATATGTATTCTCTATATCTATAATCTCTTCTGATGCTTACCAAAAGACAAGAATAATTGTGGCTACATTTCTAGTAATGGCTAAAAGTCAGAAATAATTAAATATCCAGAGAAAAAATAATGAATATGCAAACTGTGACATGATTATATAGCTTAAATATGAAATGAAGTATTAAAAATAACAGTAAATAAATCCATAAAGATGAAAACTCAGTAAGAAAACAAATGGAAAATATTAGACTCAAAATCATGGACAGTTAGCATGAGTAGCCTGTTTAATGGAACATGATCCTGAGAATGACTAATGCTTTATTTTTAAATAATATGCAATTTGGTGATTTTTTTTAAAAAATTATTTTAAATGCCAGACATAAACTGCATCATGATATTTCTGAAAAATTTCTGTTGTCATAAGTTTTATAGTGGAAGTTTTTATATGTTATTAATTTGTTTACTCACAAGACAAGAATATAATACATGATACAAAACTATTACAGGAAAATTATTATGAAATTTTTAGTATACACGTAAAGTAAAATTAGCAATTTTATACTAAACTTTTTTCATCATAGTGTATGCTCCAATAGGAATTACATTCAGTTTATAAGTCTACTTTTTTTAAAACTGAAAGAATAATACATTTATATTTAGTTGTCAAATAAATTAAAGTTAATCACGATTTTCTAAAAATGTTCACTTTCACAGTTATATATCACTTTAATTTCACACAAATAATAGCCTAGTTATATAAAATATTACCTATTTATATAAAATATATAAAATTGACTAATTATATAAAATATTATGGGGAAAATATACAATGGGAAAAATACTTGCAGTATCCTAATAGTCACAATATCATTAACAATGGATGAAAATTTTATATTAATATATTATTGGGAGAAAAAAGCAAAAGTAAAAATTTATTTTCCTGATTAATTATTATTCTACAATAGTTTGATTGAAGATAAAATAGGCATTATTTTGATTTTCTTCTTGTGACTTTCCTCTGTCATCAGAACATTATTCCTCTGATCTAGTTGTTTCTCTATTTTCTGATTTTTTTTCGTGGTTGGAAGTTTAGTGCTATAAAATATACTATTTGACGTCAACATTTCTCTTTAGTTTTATTAGTAATATCTTTGTGTTCTCTCTCTCTCTCTCTCTCTCTCTCTCTCTCTCTCTCTCTCTCTCTCTCTCTCTCTCCCCTCCCCCATTTTTTGGGCCACACCTGGCAGTTCTCAGGGGTTACTCCTGGCTCTGTACTTAGAAAGCACTCCTGGCTCGAGGGACCATATGGGATGCTGGAAATTGTATCTGCTTATGTCCTGAGTCAGCAACGTGCATGGCAAATGCCTCATCATTGTGCTACCATTCCAGCCCCTAAAACTGGTATTGGATGCATGCAAGGCAAATTCCCTACTGCTGTGCTATTGCTCCAATCCTGCCTTGTGTTCTCTCATGATCCATCACTCAGTAGATACATATTAATAAACATTATATCTTCTAACCATTTTGTTTTTCTTCACTACATAATGTTTATTCTTGCCTCGATACTATTTATTAAAGCTAGAATTATGTTTTATCGAATAATATGAGTTTTCTCCCCAAGTTTTTCTAGATTGCTACTTTTCTCCTAAATTACTATTTCCTTATGGGAATGTTCTAAAATCTTTTAAATTGAGCTTATTCTAGATAAAGTAAGAATCTTGTCAAAGACAAAATGTAGACTTTAATTTTTTTGGTACTATCAGCTACTCAGTGGCAAATCCAGACCACTAATGTTTAGGATACTTATTGAAATTTGAGCATTTGTTATTATTTTTTATTTTTTAAAAATATTTATTTTCTCATTCTTTTGTGTTTTAGTATCTTTTGTGTCATGTTTGAAGTATTTTTTTCATTTATTACGCTTTTAAATAGGTTTTTGTTTGAAGATTATCATAGTATTTTACTAATGTTGTATAATTATAAGGCATCAAGCTCACTGATTTGGTAAATTGATATTTTGTGAGAGGTAGACATTTTTTACTTTTTCACTTAAACTCGTAGATTCTGATTAGTATTTTTGCAAGATCAGTCAGCTTAGTTCTTTTAATTTATGTTTTAGTAAAATACTTTATCTCTTTTTAATTTTTTTAGTGATAATCTAGCAAGGTAGACAATTCTTAGTATTTAAATGTGTCATGCTATTACTTTCTAGCTGCATGATCTCTTTAGAGAAATCCATAATAACCTTATAAGAATTTGATAAACTTAATTGTTTCTGTAAATGCTTTTGAATCATCTACTTGGATTCCATGATTCAAAAATTTGTATGTTTTGGCATAACTATGGCATAGTTTATTTTGTTTGTACTTATTTGAGCCTCCTCTCTAAAGACATTTTTTCCCCTCAAATTAGCAAAAACTTTGTGGTTGTTATTTCTTCAAATAAGGTTTTCATCTTTAAATCTTCATATTCTCCATTTGGGCCTAATACATTGTACACATCATTCGTTTTTAGATTAATGCCATAAGGCAATTATACTTTTTTTTTAATTTAAAATCAGCTTTGCTTTTACTTTTTGGGTCTTTTTCAGTGCTCCATATTTCTTCTTGCTGATTTTATCATATACTTCTTTTCTACAATTGAATACCTTATCATATTTCTTTTAGTTCTGCTACTATGTTCTTTGGCTCTTATTATTTCTATATGAAAATTTTTGTATCTTCTCTCTTTTATTATTTTAATTATTTCTTTATAGTATTTATTTTCAGTGAGATCATCAGGGCTATTAATCTGAATTTTTCAGATATTATCAAGTTGTGTTGCATTAAAACTATTCACTGAGGTTTGTTTGCTTCCATAACTTTTGATCTATCCATTTGTCTCCTTATTGTGTTTGAAGCTATATGTTACATTTTTTAGATTGTGCTAGTGATTTTTCTTTTACTGTTATGTGTAGACATTATATTAGCAATATAATTGTCAGGGTCTAGTTTTTAATTTGTTTGCCTAGAATCTTAGTATATGTGCTGCTTTATAAACTGACAGCTTAGCACCTGTTTTAATGACTAGATCTTCTGTACCAGCACTGAAAAAGAGGGTAGAGAAGAAAGTTTTCTTCTGAAAGACCTAAGTCTTTTTTATAGGGATGTGGGTAAATGTAGGTAAATGGGTAATGGGAGAGTTTTCCGATTCTTGGCTTTGTAAGTCCCAGTTATCAGTCAGTTTTCTCAGAAACCTGATTTTAACATTGACCCATCAGGTTTGATCTAACTCTGGTCTTCAGTTTCTGAAAACTGTATTTTCCCCACATTTGTGACAAGGAGAGTGTTATAGAAACTGTGAGGAGGAATTACAGAACAGACCTCAGTCCTAGTAATCGTCAAAGGTGTATTTCAGGATCTGTGAGCACCATGACTAAAATTGTTTCTTAAACATTTGCTCATTCCACGCTCAAGAGCTGCATTTAGAAGACATTGCTACTAACAACTAAGATTTCCTCAAAGGTACAATATCTGCCGTCTGGGTGCTTTACATTCTGACTAGAGATTTAAAACAAAGAGCACAATAGTTAACTGTAATTCCAGAAATGATCCAAGTCACTGGTGGAATAATGTTTTATATAGCTCTGAACTCCTTGTAGAACTGAATTCTCCCTAGTGAGGGGACTAAAGGTGACCTTTTTAACTCCCAGAATTTCCACTCATAGACTTTCTTAAAAAGTTTCAAATTCCTACTCTTAGGGAGTAATATGCTTTCAGTCAACTATCATGGCAAGTAGTCTTAAAACTATACATTGGCCTCAGATGTCTCTAAATAGAGGCAATGTAAGGGTTTTCAACTTTAAACCTTGAATCCTTGGTTGATTTCTACCAGTAAGCATCTAACCTTGTGGGATCTCAGCTTTCCTATACCCTTTAGCTTTCCATTTCCTACACCAGGTTCTGTGTATTTCCTTTATTATTCCCTAGAGATGAAGTTCTGTGATGTGAGGATGAGCCATTTAGTTATCCAAAAGAGAGCTTTATATACCAGTGGGTTTTCTTTCTTCTGGGTCAAGGTGACCCAATGGCCTTCCAAGAAAAATTAAACTTCTCTTTATTCTGACATTTCTTATTTTTTTATTTATAAAGGTTAATCCTCCACTGTCCAGAATTTTTAGGGACTTTTACTTTTAACTAGGTTGTGGGGAACGAGTGAGCACAGATAGATTACTGTTTAATTATCTTACAGGAATTATTTGTATTACTCTAAGTCACTTACATTGGATTTTCCATTATTTGCAGACAAATTCATCTTAAGGATTCTTTTGTGATTGTTTTTTCCATGTCATATCTGGAGTTTGACATTTTACATATTTTATATCCCTAATAGGCATTGCTTAAAAGCATATTCTCTTGACCTCAGCAGCATTAATTTTTTAAACCAGGTAAGTGATTTTTTGCAAGGAATGACTCTGTGCGCTGTACTGCTTAGCACTATTTCTGACTTTTACAAATAAATACCAGTACTTACTACCAGTTTTTACAGATGTCTTCTGATATTGTCTAAACCCTGCCTGTGATAAAATATATTTGGTTGAGGAAAAATATATAGCCAAGGAAATAATTTATATCTTAGTTATACCTGAAAAAATTGAAGATACAAGTTTAAATGAGTACAAAAATAGCAAAACAAGAACATGCAAGCACCAAGAATTTAACCTTTGAATTTTTAAATGTATAGCATGGGAAGAATTATTCAAATATGAACCTATTATTGTTTAGTATCCTGGTGTATATTGTCATTATGTTCTAAGAACAGTGCTCAGCTATATTCACTGAAATAAATAACTACTTTTTTCTAATATCACACAGTAGACTATGTTGACATTCTTCTTTTAACAAATACCACAAAACTTGCAGTTAAATTTAATGATATAAAATATTTTGAAACTTAATTTACATTAATAATATTTCATAAATGTAGTATCTCATTCATA
This sequence comes from Suncus etruscus, assembly GCF_024139225.1. Lineage (NCBI taxonomy): Eukaryota > Metazoa > Chordata > Mammalia > Eulipotyphla > Soricidae > Suncus > Suncus etruscus. The sequence continues at coordinate 47,624,557 of NC_064849.1, read as the reverse complement.
TAATTTTCTAGGTTCATTTTTTATATTCAATAGTGGTTTCTTTCATACAATAGTAAGTACTCTTTGAGGCACAGAAAAGTAGTAGGGATTGTGTTTTGTAAGGGTTTTTTTTTTTATGTTTTTCTCATTTGACTTTCTCCTCTTCCTCTTTTCACTGTTTTCTGTTTTGCATGGAGATAAGTATGTGTAATGAAAATGACCTACTGGCAAAGAAGATATTGTTCATGACTGAGTTTCAATCATACAGTGTACACCACCCTTCACTAGTGCCCATTTTCTGTCCCCAGTTTCTCTTCCACCCTCCCTCCTGCCTGCCTCTGGACAGACAATCTATTTCTCTCTCTTTCTTCCTTTTATTTTTTCTTTTCTAACACATTGGTTTGAACTATTGTTAATAAAAGGGTACCAGGCATATAACTTTATCCCGTTTCAGCACCCAGTTCATATCCAGACTTCTCAGTTCCACTACCACTGTCATGGTTACACTTCTTTACTGTAACTGCGCTTAATAGTCTGTGACAAACTTTCTACTATGGACTGGTCTTCCTGGCCGTAATCTCTATTGTCTCTGAATATCATTACCATATTATCTTTTATTTTTCTCATATTCCACAAGTATGTGAGATTATTTTGTCTATTTCTCTCCCTTTGACTCATTTCACTCAGCATAATACTTTGCATATCCATCTGTATATAAGAAAATTCGATGATTTCATTATTACTAACAGCTGTGTAGTATTCCATATGTAGATGTACCAACATTTCTTTAGCCACTCCTTTTTTTTTTTGCTCTTGGGTTGTTTCTTAAATTTGGCTATTGTAAATAGTACTGCAATGAACATCAGAATGCAGGGGCCTTTTCTGCATTGTGATTTGAGGTTCCTAAGGTATATTTTTAGGGGTCGTATTGCTGGATCATATTAAAGCTTAAAGTTTAGTTTCTTGACAAATATTCATATTGGGTTTTTTGTTTGTTTGTTTGTTTTTGGGCCACACTGGTGACTCTCAGGGGTTACTCCTGGATATGCTCTTAGAAATTGCCCCTGGTTTGGAAGACCATATGGGACACTGGAGATTGGGGATCAAACCACGGTTCGTCCTAGGTTAGCACGTGCAAGGCAAACACCCTACTGCCTGCACCACTGTTCCTGCCCCCCATGTTGTTTTCTAAAAGAAATGAACAATTTACATTTCTACTCACATTGAATGAGATTTACCTTCTCCCTACATCTGAACCAACACTGGTTATTCTTGTTCTTTGTGAAGTTGTGCCAGTCTCAATAAGGACATTAAAACTGATTTAAAAAAATGATTTCATCGTTAGAAAGAAACTACAACATTACAACAGGTTCATATCCCTTTGTACTGTGTACTCTTACAGAATTCTACCATAAGTGATTCCTGATAGCAAATCTAAGAGAAGGACTGGAGTACAATCTGATCTGACCCTCGAAATACCCAAAAACAAACAAAAAAAGAGACTTGTGTAACTCTTACAGTAGACTGAATTGCGTAGTCAGCAATATTCGAAGTCTATCTATAGCCTAAACAGAAAGCAATTTCAAAATGTAGTGAACAAGAAATCAGAAAGAACCAGAAATTCAGTGATTCTTTCATTGTGGGTGAACTGGAGAAACAGGATCAGTATCAGAATCTTCCAAACCTGTGCTACACATTTGTCCCTAGTATCCAGTGTGGCCTGATTCTGAACTTTCCTTGACTATTTTTTTTTTGCTTAAATTTAAGATTTCTATTCCAGCACAATAAATGTTGTTGATTTCTTATTTTAGATGGATTCCCTTTTAAATATGTGCATTTTAAATATGTGAAATGATCCAAGTCTACATCATCTTTTATGCTCATATTGTATGACATTTTATACCTATTTTACATGTGTATATTTTAAGTAATTACTTGTAAAATTATCCTATTATTATTAGATCTTTTATTCTAAGACACCCACATACAATCTTTATTCCTCACTAATATCTTTATCTTGACACCACTTAACTGACTTAGTTATCTTATTACCTTAAATTTACACCTAATAAAGCAAAAATTACTTTTGCTATTTTTTTAGTTTTTTGTTTTGATAATGCTAATAGTTAAGTCAATTTAGGCTTTACATTTTTAGGAATTTATTTTAAAATTCAAATATATTTTATGTCTATATATTATACAGTATTGGAAGAGTAGAAAGAAACTGAGTAAAACAAACAAGTTTAAAATAGATCATTGCTCAAACTTTTTAATATAATTTAACAATAATGTCAAGGTTCTGCCTGAGGACATAATTGAAATAGTTCATTACAGAAAAATAGATGCTGTTAATTTATTTTTCATAAGATATTTAAAAAACTCAGGCAAATCATAGACAATGAGAGTGATTGCTGTCTGTTGTCATGTTTGGCCTGTGCAGCAATTGGTTGTATACAATTTTACTTGGGCACTGAGGATAAGTTTTAGTGATATGCTATACAATAATTTGTCTAGAGATAGCAATACTATATTGTTTACTCATAAATATCTTTGGAAAATATATCTTATGCAAACTGTCCTTACTGCAAAATAGTTTTAAAATATTTAAAGAAATTTCTTTCATTAAAATATGATAAATGCATTTTATTCAGAATATTTTCCAAACATTGTAAGTAATGCCTAATTTGTCACTTTGAATAAAATTTAATAGTGGTTTATGTTTTCAGCATGTTTTTTTAATTAATAGGTTTTTAACTGAATCTCTGTGAAATCCAGTTACAAAGTTGCTGATGGTTGGGTTTAAGTCATACAATTTTCCAGAATCTGTCTGTCACTCCACCATTTCACACCACCAGACAGCATACATATCTATGTCTACCCAATTTCAAAGTAAAATCTATTGAAATAACATTATGTTATTTGTATGTTATTATTGTTATTCTATATTCTATGTTACATAACAGATTAAAAATTTAGTATTAAAATTTAAAAATAAGGGGTCGGTGAGGTGCCACTAGAGGTAAGGTGTCTGCTTTGCAAGCACTAGCCAAGGAAGGACCGCGGTTCGATCCCCCAGCATCCCATATGGTCCTCCAAGTCAGGGGCAATTTCTGAGTGCTTAGCCAGGAGTAACCCCTGAGCATCAAATGGGTGTGGCCCAAAAAAAACAAAAAAAATTTAAAAATAAGACTTATACTTACATTAATTTAAATTTAAAATGCCAAAACATTATAGTATATTTTAAGTAAAAAAATAGCCAATAAGTATTTTTAGTTTTTGGTTAATAAATATGTATATTCAATTTTTAAAATGAAAAATTGTTCTTGCATTTGCTTTGTTTTGTTTGTGGGGGCATAACCAGTTGTGCTCATGGGTTACTCCTGGCTCTGCACTCAGAAATCACTCCTGGTAGGCTGAGGGACCATATGGGATGCTGCGGATCAAACATGTGTCCGTTTTGGGTCTGCAGTATGCAAGGCAAATGCCCTACCTCTGTGCTATCACTCTTGTGCCTGTTCTCTCATTTCTTTTTTTGTTTGTTTGTTTGTGTGGTTTGTTTTTGTTTTTGTTTTTGGGCCACACCCGGTGGTGCTCAGGGGATTACTTCTGGCTGTCTGCTCAGAAATAGCTACTGGCAGGTATGGGGGACCATATGGGATGCCGGGATTCAAACCAACCACCTTAGGTCCTGAATCGGCTGCTTGCAAGGCAAATGCTATCTCTCTGGTCCCTGTTCTCTCATTGTCTTAGAATAGATATTACCAAAGTAAACATTGAGAAATTTAAAATTGGTAATATATTTGCCAGAATATATTATCAGTATAAATATAATAGAAAATTAAATTTAAAAACTGACTAAATGTGTTCATTGTTTTCATATATATATATATATATATATATATATATATATATATATTGCTCACCCATTGTTATGTTTTCTTGTAAATTCCTACTTTCTCTCCAAAGCCAAAACCAAAACAGCATTTCTATTCATTAAAATTTTTATTTTGCATCTTCTTAGTATTAAAGTATTAAATTAAGGATTTTTATAAATTTTCTAGATCCAAACATCTGTCTCTTTTCCCACCTTCCTTATTTTTCCAGATTAATCTTTTTGGGGGGAGAGAACGCATAATAGTCAAACTATTTATTTTGGAATTTTATTTGTTTGTTTTGGGGGGGTTGGGTTTCAGTCAGACCTGACAATGCTCTGAGTATACTCCTGATTCTGCACAATGGAATAATGTGTGTGTGGGGGGTCATACAGGCTGCCAGGGATCCCTTACGAGGCAAGCCTGAACTCATTATATTGTCTCTTGGGCCCCAGTGCTTGAGCTTTTCTTTCCTATTTTGTCAGAATATAGTAGTTGTTTTAGTAATGAAGTTAGCCATGGTTTTGACATTTTTATGAATATTTATGATATGTATAGTTCCTTGCATTAACTCTCAATTTGGTTTTATGATCAATTTAAGGAGGTGCCAAGAATTAGTATTACATCTTTATGTTAAAAAACTGGAGACTAGGAACTAAAGGGGTATCTTAGTGGATTACTTGGGCTTTATATGCCGGCGTGCACAAGATATGGATTCAGTCCTCGGCATTTCATTGTCTGAGCACTAATAAACCAGCAATTATTCTTGGGTACTGCTAGGTGGCCCCACCTCATTCCCAAATAAAGAGAACTGAGAGATAACATGTATCTATATCACCACAGATATTAAGAGGCAAAGTGTAATAAATTAGACTAGACCGTTTTGTAGCCCAGTGTTTTTTGCTCTAGTCATCAGTTTTCAATTTGTTTGCTTGACTTCCTGCAATTTCATTGTTTGGAAATGACATTTATTCAATCTTTAGTTTCAAATTTTATTCTTTTTATCACATGGTATCATTTCTACATTGCATTTTGTCAGTACTGGTGACATCACATCACTTCAGACCATACCATATAATTTTCACTTTCTCACACATGGGATATACTAAGTTTTCTCGAAATAAACAACCAAGAGTCATCCTTAATTTCTGATTTCTGTGACATACTTTTGATAGTACAAACTTTGTTGTTGCTGTTATTATTGTTGTTTTATTTTGTGTTGTTTTGCATTTACCAGAATCTGCACCCAGGGATTACTCCTGGCTCTGAGCTCAGAAATTACTCCTGCAAGGCTCAGTAAACTGTTAGGGAATCTAGGGATCAAACCTAGAAAAACTTGGTTTAGGCTAAAACCATACCCACCATGCTATCTTCCTGGTCCTCTCTTTTTAATATGCATTCCTATTTTTCATTTAACCAATTTAATTTGTCATGTATCAGTAGATTATTAAATAGGCACCTACCTGAATAATTTTTACTCTAAGTTTTGTCAAATAATATTTCCTAATGTATACATGAGGTTCTTGTGTTTAGGGCCACTATTGCAGATATTCAGGAATTATTCCTAAAACATTGCTGGGATTCACTTCAGAGAGTTCTTGTAAATCATGGGGTTTTGAGAATCAAAGTTGAGCTTCTTGCATGGAAATTACACAAACTACCCATTTTAACCATTTTCCACTTTTTTCAGCTCACTTCATGACGCTCACCACAAAGAGTGATGAGTGTAGTTAGAGAAATAACTACATTGAGAGCTATCCTAACAATGAGAATGGATGAGGGAAGTAGAAAGCCTGTCTAGAATACAGGCAGGGGTGGGGTGGGAAGAAGAGAGATTTGGGATGTTGGGGATGGGAATGTTGCACTGGTGAAGGGAGGTGTTCTTTACATGACTGAAACTCAACCATAACCATGTTTGTAATCAAGGTGTTTAAATAAAGATATTAAAAAAAGATCTTCTAAGCAATATAAAGCTATGTTAAGGATATCTAGGTTTGTGTATGATGTAGATACATCTTTATTCTATATAATAATTGCACTACTCTGAACTTCCTGATGACTCTTCTTATTTATATTAGGTGAATAAAACATGTTGAAAATGTTATCATTTGAAGTATCAACAATTCATATCCTAAAAAGAAAATTATAAAGCAGTTGTTTTAAATTTCTCATGTTATTTATCTGGTTTTTCTTTTATCTAGTTATTTTGAAAAAACGCTTACTCTTAAAATCTAATGATGCAAGAAAAATATGACTGATGATCATGTAATTATTTAATAAAAGCAATTGTTTAAATAATTTGTCTTGCTATTGGCTAAGACTGTGCCCATTTATGTCAAAGTATAGAATGTTCATAATCCATTTTTTTCTTATTAAAAATCTTCATTTTTCCTCTCAAAATTCCTGTCAGTCAAATTTTCTTAAGTCATATGGTAAGTTTGGTAGAATTCAGTCTTTGCTACATAAGAAATGCACTATTCTTGCTTATGTGCCTTAGAGAAAGTAACATATATGTAATCCTTTAAAAACAAATAAGAGAGTTGTGATTAAAAGCATGTACACATACCATTAATTATAGCAGGGCAGGAGGATGCTGAAAATAAAGTTCTATATGCCCTGTAATATCAAATGAACTGTAGTTGTCTACTTAGGCATGCTTTTCCTAACTCTAAAGACATGTTCATTTTTTATTTTATCCTTTTGATGTTCTAATTGGCATCATTGGAATAAGCTGTCTACCTTTCAAATATTCTTTTGACTTTGAAATACCATATAATCTCTCCCAAATTATTGTTACCTAACTTCTTTTTATTTATTGTTTCTATAGTATAATTTATATAATAAAACTATAGTTGAACAATAAAATTCATAATCACTAGAATATAGCAAAATGTGTAATATTTAAGGGTAAAATATCAACACTATATAGCAGCATATATATAGCATATATATTTGGTATGCAAATAAATGGAACAATATAACTATATATTTAGATTAATTATTTTGTTATAAATAGTTAATTTTTGCTTTGTCTCTTTTCTACCTTTTTAATTTTTTGTATATATTATCTTTATGAGAATATAATTCTAGAATGGGGTCATAACTTGGCATTTTGTCCTAATTAGGCAGCATGTGATTACTAAGTACTTCCAGTTAAGATAATTTCATTTTAAGTAGAATATATATACTGTTCCTGAACAGTAACAAAACAACTTAATAATTCCTTTCTTAGGAGAATGACTTTATACTTCCCTAGAGTAATAAATTTTAATGGATATAATTAAAAATATTTTATATTAAGATGGTATGCTATTCCTTGGTAATGATTTACCTTAAATGACATTTAATATTGAAGATCTCTAGAAATTTCAAGTTAGTAATTGAGGAAGAGCAGCAAAAGTCAAACAACATGCCAAAAATAATTAAAACAATAACAGGAACAGCATGGACACCAAAACATTTTCAATTATTTAGATTTGAAATATGAAAAATGTCAATCTTTGTACTGGCAATAACCTTGGCTACAAAGGTGACTTTGAACCAAAATACTTTTATTCTCTGTATGCTTAAAATATTCTAGCTGTAAAATTTCAGGAGTGGGTTGCTTGACAGGTATCTGGGTGTATGTAAAGAAAGGGTATGCATACAATCAATTATAAGATCAATGATCCCATTATTCTAAAGAGGTCAGTTGCAGCACTAATTGCATTTGAAATTCCAGAAAATAATTAATATATTTTGTGATAGATGGTATATATATTTACACTGAAGAAGTAAAGATAATCAGAATAAAACTTGAAGATTTTCCATTATTTTTCTATCTTTTCTTCAGGGTAATACTTTACAAAAACTGTTTATTTTTATTTATTAAATGAGATAATGTGCGACCATACATAGCTGTGCTCAGGGCTTACTCCTGGCTCTTTGTACAGTGGTTTTTTTGAGAATCCAGTGAACACCAGTGAACACCATTATGCCAGGGATTAACACTGGCCAGCCACTAGCAAAGTAAATGCTGTATCTGTTGTCTTATTTCTTTAGCCATAACATTAATGTTTCAAAGATTCTATTGTAAGAAATACACAAAAGTTGCAAGAGGACAAACTTGTGTGCGAGATATTAAAAGAAAGACTTCAAGGTCTTCCCATTAAATATTATGTTTGCCATGGGTTGGCGGTAAATTCCCATCTTGAGAGTTTTTAATCAAGAATGGGCACTGGATCTTGTCAAATGCTTTCTCCTCATCTATTGATATGATCATATAATTTTTATTTTTATTAACGTGGTCAATTATTAATATTACTTAAATACATAAATAATATTAATACTTAATTAACATTAATTATTATGTTTATTACCATGCATGTGCTAATCATCCAAGAATTGCTAGGATGAACCCTACTTGATCATGGTTTATGATCTTTTTGACAAATTGTTAAAATTTATTCACATTTATTTTGTTGAGAACATTTGCATCTGTTTTTTTTGGGGGGGGGGCACACCCGGTGACGCTCAGGGGTTTCTCCTGGCTTTGTGCTCAGAAATCACTCCTGGCTTGGGGGACATTATGGGACATTGGGGGGATCGAACTGCGGTCTGTCCCAGGTCAGCCATATATAAGGCAAACAAACACCCTACTGATGTGCCACCACTCCTGTCCCTTGTGGTTATTTGGGGGGGGGGTTGGGTTTTGGATCACACCCAGAATTGCTCAGGAGTTATTCCTGGCTCTACATTCAGAAATCGCTCCTGGCAGGCTCAAGAGACCATATGGGATGCCGGGATTTGAACCATCGTCCTTCTGCATGCAAGGCAAACAGCTTAACTTCATGCTATCTCTCCAAACCTTTGCATCTGGGATTCTCTTATATTCATGGGGTCTCAGTCTACTTTTGATATTATGGTGCTTGATATTAGATCCTTAGTAACTGGAAGTGTGTCTGTTTCTTCAATTTTCTAAACATACTAGATAGAATTGGCTGTCTGTCTTTCTTAAAGGTTTGAAAATATTCACTCCTGAATATAAATGGGATGGGCTTTTGTTTTGTGGAAGACTTTTAATTACCATTTTAATTTTATCAATATTGATAAGTCTATCCAGGTATTCCATTTCATCTTGGTTCAACATTATTAGGTTATAGAAGTTCAAGAATTAATCCATTTCTTCTAGGCTTTCCCATTTTATAACATAAATTGCTCAATTTAATCTCTAATTTTCCTTCGAATTTCTGTAATAACTGTTTTATTTCTGATGCAGTTTATAAGTGTCCTCTCTCTTTGAGAGTCTTTCTAGTGGTTTATCAGCCTTACTTATTTGTTAAAAAAAGCAACTCTTGATTTCATTGCTTTTATAGATTTTTGAGAGTGGGGCTCTAATAAATTAGTATATCATCTAAATTTATTATTTTCTTTTTCGTGCCTGCTTGTGGCTCATTTTGTTTTATATTTTCAAATTTCTTTAACTGTGCAGACAAGTTATCAGGGTCTTCTTCGTTCCTAATAAATGTATGTAAAGCTACACACCTTACTCTTAATGTCACATTGGCTATATCTCACAAATTCTGATATTTGTGAAATCATGTTCTCATTTTTGTTTGTTTCTGATAGTCTCTTTTGTTTGCTGGTTTTTGGGCCACACCCGGTGATGCTCAGGTGTTACTCCTGGCTATGTGCTCAGAAATCACTCCTGGCTTGGGGGACTATATGGGACGCTGGGGAATCGAACCATGGTCTGTACTAGGCTAGTGCAAACAAGGCTGATGCCTTACAACTTGAACCACCGCTCTAGCCCCTGTTTCTGATAGTCTTTTCATTTTCTCTCTGACCCAGTTTTTGCTCTGTAATGTGCTGTTTAATTTTCAGGTTTTTTATTTATTTCTCAATTTTGATTTGTAATTTCCTTTTATTTTCAAGATTTTATGGTCTGAGGTAATAGTTGATGCAATTTCTAACCTCTTTATTTTGTGGAGATATGTTTTGTAGCCCAGCATGTAGTCTTTCTTAGAGAATATCCCATGTGCCTTAGAGAAGACTTCATATATGAAGTGGTGATACAGCAGTGCTGATGTTTTCCTTTTCTTTTTTTTTTTTTGGTTTTTGGTCCACACTCTTTTGACGCTCAGGGGTTACTCCTGGCTATGTGCTCAGAAATTGCCCCTGGCTTGGGGGGACCTATGGGATGCCGGGGATTGAACCGCTGTCTGTCTTATGCTAGCACTTGCAAGGCAGACATCTTACATCTAGCGCCACCTTCCCGGCCCTGGTGCTGATGTTTTCTACTCCTATTTTGTTGCTATTGATTATTTTCTTTAAGTTCATTAGAAGCTGTCTTCAGTATTATACTGGTGTCTTACTAGGTGTATATATATTTAGGCGTGTGATTTATGCCTAATTACATTTCACTTGATTATTATGAATGAGCTTCCCTATGTCTTTTCACCTTTTAGAGGCTGAAATCTGTGTCATCTAATATTGTATGTCCACCCTAGCCTTTTCGAAAAAGTTGTTCACTTGAAGAATTGTTTTCCAGTCTTTGCCTGTGACTATATTTGCTCTGAGTATTGAAATACATTTCTTTCAGGCAGCAGAATATTAGATGCAATTTTCTAATTCATCTTGCCACTCTTTGTCTTTTAATTAGTACATTTAGTCCATTGATATTGAGCTAGATTTTTTTCGCAAAATTTTGTGCCATCTTTGTATAGAGGTTGATTGTGTTTGTGGGTTTGTCTTACCTTAAAGTACACCATTCAATTCTTTAAAAGTTTATTTTTTAAATCTATATAATTTGTGAGCTGTTTTTTATACATAAAGATATGTATTTTTCCTTCTATTCTGAGTGAGAGCCTCACTTTCTCAAGTATTGTTGATGGGACATTCATTTTCATTTTTTTCCTCACTTCACACCACCACTGATTTTTGCCTGAAGGATTGCCTTTGATAAATCTACTTTAAACCTCAAGCACCTTCATTTATATGTTATTTTCTTCTTTAAACATGCTTTTCAGTATTCTATCTTTATCAATGGTTTTCATTATTCTGATTAAGATTTGTCTTTTTAGTATTTTTTTCTGTAGTTCTTTTATGGTATTCTTTGGGCATCAAGATATGGATACATGTATTCTCCATTTCTAGGAATTTCTCAGTATATCTTCAACTGATACTCTTGTAGAGCTTGTCTTTCTGGCCCTCTGGATGACAATTTTTCTCATGTTTTTTCTTTGGATTCATCCCAAAGTTCTCATGGCAGCTGTTCATGTATGTTAAGATTCTTTTTCAGGGGTCGGAGAGATAGCATGGAGGTAAGGCGTTTGCCTGTCATACAGAAGGTCATCGGTTCGAATCCCGGCACCCATATGGTCCCCCGAGCCTGCCAGGAGTGATTTCTGAGCATAGAGCCAGAAGTAACCCCTGAGTGCTGCTGGGTGTGACCCAACCCCCCCCCCAAAAAAAAACCCCAAGGTTCTTTTTCATATTTTATTGTTGTCTGGAGGTTACATGAAGCTCATCTCAAACTCACAGTTTCAATCCTCAGAAGCTGTTACTTTGCTGTTGAGGCCATCCAGGGAATTTTTCACTTTGCTTACCAAGTTATTCAGTTCTGTTATTTCCATTTGAAATTTTTGCTCTTGAGTCTTTTTGGCTGTTCATTCAGTGGTTTCTTTGAGTTCCTTGTACATCCTCAACTTTTCCTTTCTAAAGTCTCTATCAGAGAGTATATTTACCTAGCTTATACTCTTGGGTCGCAGTGGTCCTCAAACTATGGCCTGCGGGCCACATATTGTATTTGTATCTGTTTTGTTTCTTCATTGCAAAATAAGATATATGCAGTGTGCATAAGAATTCGTTCATAAGTTTTGTTTTTACTATAGTCAGACCCTCCAATGGTCTGAGGGACAGTGAACTGGCCCCCTGTTTAAAAAGTTTGAGGACCCCTCACTAAGTGTAGTGAGGTTCTTCTTTCCCATCATTACCTTTGAAGTCTGGCAATGTTTACTATGTGTTGTGCGTATCATTAGAAGAAATTCCATCTATGTACCAAAGCAGTGTATAGGTATTCTTTTATGTACAGAATGACCGAGGTGCAAAAATGGTGCTTCTTAGTCACAAAGAAAACCCTTGGCTCTCTGCCTCAAGTTCTTAGGACTGTATGGTTGGAAAACCCCTCCCTTTGTCCTGATACTTCTCTTCACCTCATTAAATAGTGACCTAGGTACAAAAATGTTGATTTTGTGTCACATAGAGAATTCTGCTGCTGCTTGGTCTGCCTGACTTGGTTTCTTTTCTTTTTCTTTTTCTTTTTTTTTTTTTTTGCTTCTAATTTTAGGCAACACTTCAACTTTGATTTGCTACTGAATTTATATAGACCTATTTTTATTTTCAGGTAATTTCTCTTCTAATAATCAGTTTCTGGGGGCCGGAGTGTTGGCACAGGGCATAAGGTGTCTGCTTTGCGCATGCTAGCCTACCAGGGACCATGGTTCGATCCCCTGTCATCCATTATGGTGCCCCAAGCCAGGGGCGATTTCTGAGTGCATAGCCAGGAGTAACCCATGAGCATCAGTGCGTATGCCCCCTCCAAGAAAAACAAAACAAACAACAAAATAAACCAGATTCTGGTAATGATGTTAACAGTATTACTCCTTTATGTATGGCTTGTATGATATTTAAAGGAATGTACCGTATCGGTCAATCTGCAATTAATCTTATTTATTTAATAAACTTGCAGGATCAGCTTCCACTAAAAGGTCATGTAGACAAAATTAGGTGGTATTGGTTCTTTTGAAGAAATTAGAATAAAATGCTGCAATTCCTTGAAAGTTCAGATTAATTTAAAAAATCTATATCCAGAAAAATAAAAGCTCAAATATAATCACTCAGCAAATGATCTGATAGTGTCCAGCTTTATATAGTAGAGCAAGATCTCAAAGGAGAAAAAAACACATTTAACCATTATCATAAAATAATACCACAAAATTTAACTATAAAAGTGAAACAAATTTAAACTCATTAGCTATCAGTTGTTATGTGAATGGTGAAGACAGTTCATGACCCCTCCTTTTTTTTTTTCACTTTGAATCACACCTGATGATGCTCAGGGGTTATTCCAGGCTATGTGCTCAGAAATCACTTCTGGCTCAGAGGACCTTAGGAGAAGACCAGGATTAAATCAAGCTCCATCCAGGATTGGCTGCATGCAAGGCAAATACCCTACTTCTGTGCTATCACTTCTGCCCCGACCTTGATATATTTAAGCTTTAAGTTACAGATTTATTTGAGAAAAAATTTATTAAATTTAATATTAGTTCCAAATGAAATACATTGAGATATACTTGTAACTTTTTTATAATTATTAAGAAAATTCACCATGTTTACAGTATAAAATTGGGAAAGATTCAAAATTTTATAGCAGTAAACATAGTAAAGCCGAACATTTTATAATTCTCTTGGTTCTAATATTCTTAACTCAGTTGAATATCTGAGAAATTTAAATGAGAAACATTTTTATCAATTTGATAAAAATGACAACTTTAATTTTAATGATGCCATCAAAAACTGATAAGTATGTTTTGTGATACTTTTCAAAAATAAATTTGCTAAATAACAATTCTGAAATTCCATTTAATTTTTGCCTCAAAAGATTATTTTCAGATCAGTACATAATTATTTATGGTTTCTTTATTACTTTTTTTTTTTTTGCTTTTTTGTGGAGCATACTTAGCAGTGCTCAGAACATATGTACTCCTGTCCATGTTTTTAAGGACCTTTCTGGGGTGTGTGTGTGTGTGTGCTGTGTCTTAACCTGGTAATCCCCTAAGAAGGCAAGTTCTCTACACACTGTATTACAGTTCTGGACCTTATCTTTATTACTATTTTAAAATTATTTTTGTCTTTAAACTAAATAAGGGCCAGAAAATAATAAAGGGGTTAGGGAACTTGCTTTGCACATAGCTAATTTTGTTTTAATCTCTAGCCCAATATCTTCTCCCCAGAGCACTGCCTGGAGTTATTCCAGATCATAGAGCCAGGAGTAAGCCCTAAATATGGCTTGACAAATTAAAGAAAATTAACCTCAAAGTATTTATATTATTACTTTTTGTATTATAAGTATAAATAAGGCCAAACAAGGTGATAATTGTCTTAAATGTGTGTCCTTAAATGTTTATCTATTATTACACAGCCATTGCAAAATATTAACCCTTATAAATTTAAATTATTATAAATATTATTCACCAAGACTTAGGAAATTATTGAATATATAGTATATATTATATAATATATAATATAATTGAATATATTAACTGTGTCTCTATTCTCTTCAATTTTATATCTTTTCAAATTTAATTCTAGCCAAGTGTGCAAAATTTTCATAACATTTTTTGAATAATATATTTATTTAAGCACCATGATTACAAACATGTTTGTTGTTGGGTTTCAGTCATAAAATAGCACACCCCTTTACCAATGCAACATTTCTACCACCAATGCCTCTCATTTTCCACCTCCTCCACTCCTATCTGTTTTCTAGACAGACATTCTACTGCTCTCGTTTATTAACATTGTCATGATAATTGTTAGGGTTCTTATTTATCTAACTGCACTTATCACTCTTTGTGTGTATTGTTGGAAGTTTTAATATTTTTTTTTTGTGGTTTTTGGGTCACACCCGGCAGTGCTCAGGGGTTACTCCTGGCTCCATGCTCAGAAATTGCTCCTGGCAGGCACAGGGGACCATATGGGACGCCGGGATTCGAACGGATGACCTTCTGCATGAAAGGCAAACACCTTACCTCCATGCTATCTCTCCGGCCCCAGTTTTAATATTTTAAATATATAAAATATCTATTTAAGAACCATGATTGCAAGCATGATTGTAGTTTCAGTCATAAACAGAATACCCCCTTCACCAGTGCAACATTCCCACCACCAATGCCCCCCCCTTTCTCCCACCCCTACCTGTACTCAAAATCGGCATTCTACTCCTCTCATTTTTTAACATTGTCATGTTAGTTGTTAATGTAGTTATTTCCCTAATAGCATTCACCACTCTTTGTGGTGAGCTTGAAATTGTTAACTACTCCTTCTGGCCCTTCCAGCCCTTAACTCTATTATCTCTGGGTCTTATCACAATAATGTCTTTAATTTTTCTTAAAACCCATAGATGAATGAGACTATTCTGTGTCTATCTCTCTCCCTCTGACTTATTTCATTCAGCATAATAGATTCCATGTACATCTATGTATAGTAAAATTTTATGATTTCATCTCTCCTGACAGCTACATAATAGTCCCTTGTATATATGTACTACATATATACAAGTCATTCATTTGTTCTTTAGTCATTCATTTGTTGAAGTGTATCTTGGTTGTTTCCAGAGTGTGGCTATTGTAAATAGTGCTGCAATGATTATAGGTGTGAAGAAGGTTTTTTGAATTGTATTTTTGTGTACCTAGGGTATATCCCTAGGAGTGATATAGCTGGATCATATGGGAGCTCAATTTCCAGTTTTCTGAGAAATCTCCATATTGTTTTCCATAAAGGCAATTAGAAGGCATTCCTGTCAGCAGTGAATGAAAGTTCCTTTCTCTCCACATCCCTGCCAGCACTGATTATTCTTGTTCTTTTTGATGTGTGCCAGTCTCTCTGGCTTGAGATGGTAACTTGTTGTTTCAATTTGCATTTCCCTGATTATTATTGATGTGAAGCATTTTTAATGTGCCTTTTAGCCATTTGTATATCTTCTTTGACAAAGTGTCTGTTCATTTCTTCTCCCCATTTTTTGTTGTGGTTAGATGGTTTTTCTTGTTAAGTTCTGTCAGTTCCTTGTATATATTAGATATTAGTCCCTTATTTGATGGTATTGGGTGAATAATTTCTCTCATTATGTGGGGGGACTTTTGTATCCTCATCATTATTTCCTTTGAGATGTAGAAGTTTCTCAACTTAATATAGTCCCATGTGTTTATCTCCACTTCCACTTGTTTGGAGAGTGCTGTTTATTTTTCCTTAAGGATGCCTTTAGTCTCAATGTCATGGAGTGTCTTTTCTATATAGTTTTTTATATGTTCTTTTTCTATATGTTTTTCTATATATCTTATGGTTTCAGGTCTTATATCAAGGTCTTTAATTCATTTGCATTTGACCTTTGTGAATGGTGTTAGATGGAGATCTGACTGATCTGATTTTGCTTTTTTGTATGTAGCTGACCAGTTGTGCCAACACCACTTTTTGAGGAGGACTTCCTTGCTCCATTTTGCATTTACTGCCCCTTTATTAAAGGTTAATTGATTGCATGTCTGGGGAACATTTTTTGAATACTCAAGCCTATTCCATTGATCTGAGTGTCTTTATTCCAATATTCCAATATCATGCTGTTTTAGTGACTATAGCTTTGAAATACAATTTAAAGTTGGGGAAAGTGATGTCTCCCATATTTCTTTCTCCAAGGGTTCGTAGATGTTTGTGGGAGTTTATTGTTCCAAATAAATTTCAGTAGTGTTTTACCCACTTCTTTGAAGAATGTCATGGGTATCTTTAGAGGGATTGCATTAAATCTGTACAATGTTTTAGGGAGTATTACCATTTCAATTATGTTAATCCCCCCAATTCATGAATAGGGTATGTGTCTCCATTTCCTTGTGTCTTCTTTTATTTCTTGAAGCAGTGTTTTGTATATGTACTTCACCTCTTTACATTTATTTCAAAGCATTTTAGTTTGTGTGACAGTAATGTGAATGGAATAGAGTATTTTTTATTTTCTTTTTGTTTGTTTGTTTCTTTTTCTTTTTTTTTTTTTTTTTTTGGTTTTTGGTTTTTGGGCCACACCCGGTGACATTCAGGGGCTGCTCCTGGCCATTGCTCAGAAATAGCTCCTGGCTCAGGGGACCATATGGGATGCCTGGGATCCAACCAAGGTCTATCCTGGATCTACAGTGTGTAAGGCAAATTCCCTATGGTGTGCTATCAAACTGGCCCCAGGGATTGTTTTTTTTAATATTTATTTCTTCTCTTTTAATATTGATGTATAAGAAAACCATTGATTTTTGTGTTTTAATTTTATAGCCTAAACTTAACTACACAAGACTTGTTTCTAGAAGCTTTTTGGTAGTCTTTAGGCTTTTCTAAATATAGTATCATGTCATCAGCAAGCAGTTAGAGCTTGACTTCTTTCTTTCCCATCTTGATGCCTTTGGTATTTTTTTTTCTTACCTAACCTATATCTAAGAACGTCCAGAATTTTTTTGAATAAGAGTAATGAGTGAGGGCAGCCTTGTCTTCTACCAGATTTTAGAGAAAAGGCTATATATTTTATCTCCATTGAGAATAATTTTTGCTATTGGCTTGTCATAGATGGTCTTGACTTTGTTAAAAAAAGTTTTTTCCATTTCCATCTTGATGAGAATTTTGATCAATTATGGGTGTTGGACCTTATCAAATGCTTTCTATGCATTCATTGATATGATCATGTGGTCTTAAATTTTTATATACAGTAATGTTAATTGATTTACATATGTTAAACCAACCTTGGATTCCTGGAATGAAACCTTCTTGGTTGTGGTGTTTGATCTTTTTGATAAGGCATGGAATCCTATTTACCAAGATTTTTTTGAGGATCTTTATGTCTGTGTTCATCTGATTTTGGAATAAGGGTAATGTTAGCTTCATAAAATCTATTTGGGTGAGTTCTTGTTTTTTCAATTTTATGAAAAAGCCTGAAATAGATTGATAGTAGTTCCTCTTGAAAATTTTGCAAGAATTCAACTTTCATAACAATTTAATGACTTGTGAGAATGGATTACTTTGCTAAATTCTCATAATAGAATGATACATATGGTTTATAAAAGTCAGTATGTAGAAAGAGCAATAACAACAAAATTAAAACACTCTTAAATGCTAAAGTTATAGCCTCTGGGAACTAAAAAGATTTATATGATACAATAGGAATAAGAAAAGATTTACCTAAAAATAGAAAATTATTGTTTATTTACTGTGTCAACACATTACTTTGCCATTAGTTTACCCATACTGTGTACACCTGGAAGATACTCCCAGTGATTCTTAGCCTGTTGTGAGCAAAACACTTCACTGTGATGTCCAAGCAGTGTGACGATGCTTGGAGGAAAACATACTCACAACACATGATGCATGGGAGCATATAGTGCTGCTGATAGACTTTAAGGACTTACATAGGCTAGCATGTATATAAAGCATGTAAATAAAACATGGGATCTATTGCTTGAACTATTTCTTTGGTACTTAGGGTTTTTAAAAGTATTATAATTTTGTACTACTTGTATAGAACTGGAAATATATTGAATGAAGTAATCTAGACGAAAAAGTATAAACACAGGTTGATATCATTCACATGTACTATTTAGAATACATGCATGCATGAAGGAATGCAATGGTATAAAGAAGGGATTCCGAGATCATCCTTAGGACCAGAGTATAGATAGGGAGGAGAAGGAAAGAAAATGGAAGTCAGAAAAATGACAAATAATTAGGGTGCAAAGTTCAAAAAGATTCACGTACAGCAGTGGTATTAAGAAAGGATGGAGTAAATATACAAGCCACAGTATCAATACACTGAAATCATGATGCTCAAATTTTAACAAACAAATGACAGAAATAATATGTGATTGTATATCTCAAACTCAAATATAAATAATTTTGTAAATCATGGTGCTTTAATATTATAACAATGTAGTTTCTTTATATCTTAAAAACACTCTAATTTTTATTTATTTTTATTAAAAAAAAAACTTCACCAGTGCAACATTCCAATCACCAATATCCCAAGTGTCTCTCCTCCACACCCCACACTGACCTGTAATCTAGACAGGCTTTCTAGTTTTCTCATTCAGTCATATTTTTATGATAATTGTCAGTGTAATTATTTCTGTGACTGCACCCAACATTCTCTGCGGTGAGCTTCATGTCGGGAGCTGGACCCTCCATCCTCCTCTATTTTGTCTCTGAGAATCATTACACAAATTTTTTTTTCATTTTTCTTAAAACTCATAGATGAGGGAGACCATTCTCTGTTTATCTCTCTCCTATGATTTATTTCATTCAGTATAATAGTTTCAATATACATCCATGTATAGAAAAAATTTTTGGCTTCATCTCTTCTGATTGCTGCTTAATATTCCATTGTATATACATACCATAGTTTCTTTAGCCATTCATCTATTGAGGGCCATTTAAGCTGTTTCCAGAGTCTGGCTATTGTAAACAATGCTGCAAGGAATATAGGTGTGAGGAAGGGATTTTTGTATTGTATTTTTGTGTTCCTAGAATATATTCCTAGGAGTGGTATAGTTGGATTGTATGGGAGCTCAACTTCCAGCTTTTGAAGAAATCTCCATATCGCTTTCCACAGAAGTTGGACTAGATGGCATTCCCACCAGCAGTGAGTAAGAGTTCCTTTCTCTGCACATCCCTGTGGAGAAGCTTTAAGCTGAGAAGCTTCTTTACCTCAAAGGAAATAGTGCCCAAGAGCCACCCAGTGAATGGGAGAAACTATTCACCCAATATTCATCAGATAAGGGCTTAGTATTCAAAATATACAAGGCACTGACAGAACTTTACAAGAAAAAATTATCTAACCCCATCAAAAATGGGGAGAAGAAATGAACAGACACTTTGACAAAAAAAAAAAAATACAATTTGCTAAAAGGCACATAAAAAAATGCTCCACATCACTAATCATCAGGGAGATGAAAATCAAAACAACTATGAGGTACCATCTCACACCACAGAGATTGACAAACATCTCAAAGAATAAGAATAAGCAGCGCTGGCGGGGATGTGGAGAGAAAGAAACACTCTAATTTTTAAAGTATCAAGAACATAATTTGTATTTTCATGACTTTATGGTTTTATTTTAATATGAATTTTTATACTTTAAATATTAGTCATTTTCTGTTCTTTAATTTACTATCAGAAATAGATACATAATAAATAAATATTATATGTATTTTATTAAAATAATTTAACCAAAATGTTTTTGTTCATTATGTTTTTAGCATATATAAAATTTAAACTGATTTTTCTATGAGCTTAGATTCAGCATCTCATTTTATGTCCCACTTTTAAGTTGAAATAGAATCTTTACAAATGGGGCTGGTGAGGTGGTACTAGAGGTAAGGTGTCTGCCTTGCAAGTGCTAGCCAAGGAAGGACCGTGGTTCGACCCCCCGGTGT